>NC_064807.1:21864880-21938249 GCF_023721935.1 Panthera uncia
AGCTGCCAGCAAACAGTTATAGCACGGGCACAAAGCACCCAGAACTCTGTGTCTTATTAAAAACAATTTGGTATTCATCTGCCAATTTGTAACTCAGTTCTCAATCAGGGGCCTGTCTGATTAAGTCAGGCAATTCAAATTTGAGGGGGCAGCTGGTGCTGCTATGCAAATAAACAGATGAGGAAGAAATGGGACCAATGAATCAACAAGCAGATGGTAAAAAGCCAAAGCCTGCAAAGAGTACTTGAATTTCTTTTCCTCTCCACTTCCCATCATCCTATGTCTCACAGAATTTATATTCCAAGGTATTATAAAGATTATCACTTAGTTTAATGATCAACATAGAACAGTTTCTAATGTTGATCCCTTTTAGCATTAAAGATTTACAGAAAGGAAACATTGGTCACACGATGCTACATTAAATGAGTCCTCTGCTTCAGTAATCCATTTTTTCTTCTTAATTAACTATAGGACAGAATTGAGACCCTCATATGTGCCCATCTTTATTTATGCCAAGTGCTTCCATGCAAAGCTGCATGCTCTTCAAAAAGTAGGAAAGTCTTCCTCTTAGGTCTTGGGAAGCAAAGCCCAAAGAAAGGCACTGGGTCCTGAATCTGTTCATTACCTAAGTCATACATTTCCTCATGACTAGGTCAGTGTAACATAGTCATACTAATTCTTGATCTTTTTTCTGCAACTGGTTCAGGCATTACTCATTTGTCCTTGTCTGAACTGGATCTATCTGGAAAATGCTCACAGAGTCTATCTTTATTTCAGGGCATCTCAAATTTCAGATACAACTTTTGGCAGTCCTGTTGCCTGAAGTCTCAACATAAATACCTTCACTAATTATGGCTTTTCATCTGCCAAAATCTTTTCTTTAGCTTGCTTTCTTTATCTTAACATCAAATAGACAGGGCCAAATCAAGTAGATTTTATAGGAAATATGATGAGATTAGATGCAGTTGAGAGTTGTTAAAAGACCTGAAGCAGGCATGATATTGGGATACATTTTTAAAGGATAACATACTTGTTCTTACAATGACTGTTGGAAATACAGACTGCCTTCAGCATTTTGACAGCCAAGAAAACTTTCTTTAGAATACAGTTATAATAAGTCGTTGGTTTTATTAACAGAGAGGAGAACATTCCCATTTTTATAGCAAAATATTGACACAGGACCAATTCTTGACTTGAAGCATTATTGAACCCAGGATATGTTTCTTGGTGGTAATATACAAATTACAATATTTTTTAAATACTTGTTAACGCTAAATATTTTTGACTCAGGTCTCTGGATGAGTTTCCTTTCTGCTTTCTTAAATAGAAAGTACTTTTTCATAGTCATACGTTATAGTGTTAACACACTATTTAGACTGCTTTACACCAGCTTTGTATCAGACAGTGCTGAGCCATGTTTTTGTTTTGGTTTGGTTTGGTTTGGTTTGGTTTTTGTTTTTAAGTAAGTTCTATGCCCAACATGGGGCTTGAACTCACAGCCTCAAGATCAAGAAGTGCAGCATGTTCTACAAACTAAGTCAGCCAAGCAACCCCTTAGTCATGTTATTTTTGCATCAAGTAAGGCAAAGCCAAGATTCATGCTACCTTCTCCATTATTGAATATTTAAAGCCATGTAAGCCAATATAACCTGTGAAAGGGTCTGTAAACATCTCTCCACATCTTGAATAACAAAAATAATGAACACCAGGGAAAAAGCCAATCTCCAGAAATCTGTGACCAATGTACACATGCTTAAAATGTTGAAAATGTAAGAAGAGTCCACAAATGCAGTCACTAACAAATACACAACTCTACCACTTGTACCACTGAGTTATTTACCTTTGATGTTTCTATCATCTTCCACAGTCCTTCTTCTGTCTTCATCTATTACTTTAGCTACACTTATTCATTTCAGCTCCTTGGAAATTAAGTCCAATCTTATCTCCTGATTTGATTCCTTTTTATTTTCCAGTTTCATATCTGATTTGTCTGAGAAGTCAGCTATCAGCTTAATTATTGCTCCTTTACTCTCTTGTTCTCTGTTCATAAGACTTTTCTCTTTGTGCCTCGAGATGGATTCTTTTTATTTATGCTGCTAAAATGGTACTTCTTGAATATGCAGCTTGATGTCTAACCAGATTTGGAAATTTGTCAATCATTATCTCTTCAAATATTGCTTTTTCCAGTTTTCCTTCTCCTTTCTTTCAAGACTTCAACTATAAATATATTAGATCTTCACTATATCACTTACGTCATTTATCTGCTTTCCATATTTTCCATCTTTTGGTCATTCAGTACGTCCCTCTGAATATTTTCTTCTAATCTACTTTCCGGTTTGTGAATTCTCTCTTCATCTAGATCTAATGTGTTCAGTACCACATCCAATGAATCCATATATTTGGCTTTATAAATTTAAGATCTAGAATTTCCATTTGGTTCTTTTTTTTAATAGTTTCCTGCTTTCTGCAAAAATTCTCAATCTTGTTTTGTGTCTTCTCAAACACAACAAGAATAGTTTGGCTTTGTTTGTTTTTTTCAGAGAGCAAGAGCACAAGTGGGGCAGGGGCAGAGAAATGGGGAGAGAGAGAATCTCAAGCAGGCTCCACACCCAGTGCGAAGCCTGACACGGGGCTCTGTCTCACAACCGTGAGATCATGACCTGAGCCAAAATCAACAGTTGGACACTTAACCAACTGAGCCACCCAGGTGCCCCAAGAACAGTTATTTTTTTAAGTTTTTTAAATCTATTTTGAGAGAGGGAGAGAGAGAGAAAGAGAGAGAGGCAGGGAGTGGCACAGAGAGAGGGGGAGAGAGAGAATCCTAAGCAGGCTCTGCACTGTCAGCACAGAGCCTGACACAGGGCTAGAACTCATGAACTGCAAGATCATGACCTGAGCTGAAACTGAGAGCCAGAAGTTTAACTGACTGAGAACATCCTCAAGGCACCCCCCCAAGAACAGTTATTTTTAACTTATTTTTAATTTTTTTAATGTTTATTTATTTTTGAGAGACAGAGAAACAGAGCAAGAGTGGGTGAGGGGCAGAAAGAGAGGGAGACACAGAACCTGAAGCAGGCTCCAGGCTCTGAGCTGTCAGCACAGAGCCCAATGTGGGGCTCAAACCCACAGAATGGTGAGATCATGACCTGAGCTGAAGTCGGACGCTTAACCGACTGAGCCAACCAGGTATCACAAGAACAGTTATTTTTAAATCTCTATCTGAGAACCCCAATATCTGGAAGCTACAGTGGGTTTGTTTATATTGTCTAGGGTTATTTTCCTGCTGTTTTTGTTAACATTTTCTTTAGTTATCTAATTACTTTTTATTGTTTTCCAAGCATTGTATTTGCAAATTTGTTTTTACAAATAATTTGAAATATACAATGATGGTATTTTCCACTGGAGACGATTTAAATTCAACTTCAACATGCGGTTAGAGGAACTACCAATATGAATTCATTTCATTCTAATTTCAGAAACTGAACTGATTTACAGCTGAGCTGCAATCCCCAAAAGATATGCCTTCTGCAAGTTCCCTTTATTTAGGGTTTAGCACTTTGGATTCCTAACCCCAAAGTGTTGAGAGCTCACTACTACCTCAACTCACCCCTTGGTGACCCCAGACTCCAGTTCCTGCCCCCTCATGTGACACTGTCAAGACACTGCCAAGACGCTCAGCCACACCCTCCAGAATAAGCAAATGGCCCCAGAGGTAAAGCAGCCAAATATTCTTCCTTGGGCCTTTGAACTCTCCCATATTCTACTACAGTTGTTCTTTGCTGCTTTGTTTTTTCCTTTGCTGACATGCAGATATTTTTTAGTATTCAGTTCAATTTTTCTAGCTGTCTTAAGCTAGATTGCTGTCCAATTACAACAACTGGTCCAGTAACTCAGCCCTGCTCTAACTCTTGAATTTGTGAGTTCCTTCCAAACCACTCTTTTGGTGTCACTTATCCAGCCACAAGCCTGTGACACTACCTGACAGGCTCAGTCAAAATCAAATGATATATTATAGGTTCCTTTTTCCACAAATTCAGAAAACACACACATACATGCACACACACCTCATAGGCCACGGTATAAGCACAGCAACTCACCATCTAAAGAAAGTGGTTGTACCAATAAAAACCAGAAATTTTAAGTTTGGGATAAAATAAAGAATGTCTAGCTCATACTAATAGCTCTAAATGAATCTAGCTCACTTGTGTGCAAATATACACTGACACATATAAAAACAAGCTATAAACAGTGGCCCATATCTCCAAAATTCACCCAGACAACCAATATTTGCCTATTCCCACGCAGTTCCTTTTTTGTATGCTGCCTCTCCCTCAAATTCACCCATTTGTATATGTGTCTTCACTCCAGTTTCTAACTAACCCCCTAATGATTCACAACTCCACTTGGACCACACTTAAACATCAGCACCTTTTCCACTCCACCTCTGGAATGTTCCCTCTGATCCAACTCCACAATCTCAGATAAGAATCACCTCCCAGGTAAAACTCTACTTGACTGCATTAGACAGGCTTACCAAATCCATGACCCCTATACACCAGGGAGAGTATATAAACATTTATATACAATTTCCACATTATTTAGCGCTCACATAATTTAATGTTCAACTCAAAATTACTATTTGCTACAAATTATCTAAGATGTATTCAATAGAAACATATTAAGGAGTAAAAAAGCAGGATCTAAAAATAAAAATAACAGAGAGAATTAAGAGGATTTAAGTCAAACAATTATAAAAACTTCAGATCTTATTGGTGGGGGTGGGCAGAAATTTGGTTGATTATAAGAATAAAGGATCATGGCACAAAAACAGACACATAGACCAATGGAATAGAATAGAAACCCCAGAATTAGACCCACAAAGGTATGGCCAACTAATCTTTGACAAAGCAGGAAAGAATATGCAATGGAAAAAAGACAGTCTCTTTAACAAATAGTGCTGGGAGAACTGGACAGCAACATGCAGAAGAATGAAAACAGACCACTTTCTTACACCATTCACAAAAATAAACTCAAAATGGATAAAGGACCTGAATATGAGACAGGAAACCATCAAAACCCTAGAGGAGAAAGCAGGAAAAAACCTCTGACCTCAGCTGCAGCAATTTCTTACTTGACACATCTCCAAAGGCAAGGGAATTAAAAGCAAAAATGAACTATTGGGACCTCATGAAGATAAAAAGCTTCTGCATTGCAAAGGAAACAATCAACAAAACTAAAAGGCAACCAACGGAATGGGAAAAGATATTTGCAAATGGCATATGGGACAAAGGGCTAGTATCCAAAATCTATAAAAAACTCACCAAACTCCACACCCAAAAACCAAATAATCCAGTGAAGAAATGGGCAGAGAACATGAATAGACACTTCTCTAAAGAAGACATCCAGATGGCCAACAGGCACATGAAAAGATGCTCAACGTCGCTCATCATCAGGGAAATACAAATCAAAACCACACTGAGATACCACCTCATGCCAGTCAGAGTGGCTAAAATGAACAAACCAGGAGACTATAGATGCTGGAGAGGATGTGGAGGAACAGGAACCCTCTTGCACTGTTGGTGGGAATGCAAACTGGTGCAGCCACTCTGGAAAACAGTGTGGAGGTTCCTCAAAAAATTAAAAATACACCTACCCTATGACCCAGCAATAGCACTGCTAGGAATTTACCCAAGAGATACAGGAGTGCTGATGCAGAGGGGCACTTGTACCCTAATGTTTATAGCAGCACTTTCAACAATAGCCAAATTATGGAAAGAGCCTAAATGTCCATCAACTGATGAATGGATAAAGAAATTGTGGTTTATATACACTATGGAATACTACATGGCAATGAGAAAGAATGAAATATGGCCTTTTGTAGCAACGTGGATGGAACTGGAGAGTGTTAGGCTAAGTGAGATAACTCATGCAGAGAAAGACAGATACCATATGTTTTCACTCTTTTCTGGATCCTGAGAAATTTAACAGAAGACCATGGGGGAGGGAGGGAAAAAAAAAAGGTTAGAGAGGGAGGGAGCCAAAACATAAGAGACTCTTAAAAACTGAGAACAGGGGCGCCTGGGTGGCTCAGTGGGTTAAGCGACTGACTTCAGCTCAGGTCATGATCTCGTGGTCCGTGGGTTCTAGCCCCATGCCGGGCTCTGTGCTGACAGCTCAGAGCCTGGAGCCTGTTTCAGATTCTGTGTCTCCCTCTCTCTGACCCTCCCCCGTTCATGCTCTGTCTCTCTCTGTCTCAAAAATAAACGTTAAAAAAAATTTTTTTTTTTTTAAAAACTGAAAACAAACTGAGGGTTGATGGGGGGTGGGTGATGGGTATTGAGGAGGACACCTGTTGGGATGAGCACTGGGTGTTGTATGGAAACCAATTTAACAATAAATTTCATATTAAAAAAAAAAGAAGAAAGGATCAGAAATATTCCCATGTCCAGCACAGATTGGGCACATTTTCTCAGTAATATATAATTTTTACCCTTAAGTTATGTAATTAAAGCTCACGCTACTGGTTTAAAAAAAATAGCTTCCCGAAATTTATTTCAAGCTTTCATTTGCTTTCCCATAATTCAGTTTGTAAATAAAGAACTTAAAAAAAAAAAAAAGAAAGAAACAGAAGCAAGTAACAATGAATAACTGTCATTCTCTCTCACGAACTTGAGTGCCAAGGTTCCTCCCTCATGGAAATCTGAGTTACAAATCTCTAAAAACAGGAGTTCCTAATGGAGACAGCAACAGGGCAAAAGGCACCACTATAATTTGATAAGGACTTACTTAGTCAAGCCTATCATTTTAAATAGGGTAAAAGGTTTTAAACATACTTGTTTAAAAATGATTTATTAGACCACCACTGACACCAGTAAGATTAAAGACAGCATTCGCTAGTTATTTAGATAAAGGTCTCCATTTTCAAGGAGGTGATAAATTTCTGATACATGTCTTAACAATTGCTGCTGAGGGAAGAATGAGACCCATATTGTAACTCAATCAGCCCACCAGTAACTTCCCAGTTGCCTGGAGTGCCCTCATGGTGACTTTATACTTGCCAAAGATTCAACAATTCGATAGATAAATTCCAGGACCACCCCACTGACAATTTCCCCCTCTCCCTACTTTTTTTGAAAGTTCTTGTAATTTATCATCTCATGCTAATGTCCAGGACTCTCTGAAGAACAACTGCATAAATACCTTTAATTGTGCTGTCCTCTTAAGCATATAAACTACAACTCATCTTAAGTACATCAAGATCACTGGTTATCTCCACTAAAGTTTTAACATGATGTGGCAATCTGAAAGTTCTTCAGTTAACACACCTCAGCAATTTTAGGAATTTCAAAAGCTCTCCTGCTGTTCCTGTGAACTATATAGAGTGTACTAATCTTCCATGGGCATTTTACTTCTCCCTGTTGCCTGTGTGGTTCATTCCATGGAACAATTTGCAAATGGTATCAAAGGTATGAATTTAATTGTATAGAAGAAACTGCAGCCCAAATACTAACCCTCAGTTTTCTATATTTATACTTTCCCGTACAAGGAAATCTAGGGACGATAATACAAAATAAGAGCAATCCTTTACTACTGTGAAAATATGTAACTTCTTTCCCTCCTTCTAAAAAACAAAAAAAGTCTGTAACATGCATAGCCCATGTAAAAGAGGGCATGAAATAGACAAAGGGCAAGCTAAAAGATGACACACCTAGGACAATATTATATTTAAGTATATAAGGAGTGTAAAAAAGAATATCAGGAGATGTATATAAGGAAGTATAGACTCCATTGCTTCAGCAAAGTAGGGAAATTGTTTAATGTAGAACGTTGCTTAAGATTTTTTAACACCTTTCCTTCCAAAAACGCTAGGATATGTGTAAAATCTCTTCTACTGCCACTGCAAAGAATAAAGGTCATAGAAGGGAATAACTTGAGCTAACTAAAAATTTCAAGGTTTATGTTGAAGAGCAAATCTCACTGAATATTAGCGCTGCACTAATATGAACAGTAACACATTAAAAACAAAGATAGCCAGGGCTGGGGCACCTGGGTGGCTCAGTTGGTTGGGCATCCGACTTTGGCTCAGGTCATGATCTCACAGTCCGTGAGTTCGAGCCCCACGTTGGGCTCGGTGCTGTCAGTTCAGAGCCTGGAGCCTGCTTCAGATTCTGTGTCTCCCTCTCTCTCTGCCCCTCCTCCACTCACGCTCTGTCTCTCTCTATCAAAAAATGAATAAACGTTAAAAACAAACAAACAAACAAAAAAGATAGCCAGGGCTATAGAAATACATATGAAAACTCTGTATTTGATCTATGAACTTTGGTGACTGCAAAATTAGGGACTGTGATTTTTTGTTAATTAATATAAAAACTCTGATATAAGGTTATGTTCATTCCAAAACAGGCTATTATGGAATATGTCCCACCACATCACATCAGATCAGCAGATAATACAGAACCAGTCAAAAGAAATAAAAATCTGAATGTATTTATGACAGAAATATTCCCTTACCACTAACTGGATATAATTTTATAAATTCTCTAAGGAAACAGGTGTGATATTCCATGGTACATGCAATTACTGTACATACATATATATATATATATATATATATATATATATATGACACACACACATACATTCACACTTAATAGTAATATTGTAAATTCATAAAGCACTTGTCATTACTTAAATCCTGTAATTCTCTGGGGAGATTGGCAAACTAGGTGAAAGTAATTAAGAGGTACAAACTTTGAGTTATAAAATGAATAAGTCATAGAGATGTGAAGTACAACATAGGGAATATAGTCAATAATATTGGAATACTTTTGTATGGTGACAGGTGGTAACTACACTTATCATGGTGATCATTTTGTAATGTACATAAATGTTGAATCACTACATTATACACCTAAAACTAACATAATATTGTATGTCAAGTGTGCTTCAGTTAAAATAATTAATTAGATTCTATCATTCTCATAAATGCCTTCATTGTCTACATTAAGAACTCTGCCAAATATTTTTAAATATGTAGCCCCATTTGCCACTCTGATCCATTCTCTACCCATTTCTACCCTGCGATGTGGCCTGGGAGCCTGACATCCATGGATAGTAACAGCAGGCTCTCCTGTTCTCTGGCTTCCAGTTAGGTTCAGTCAATGGGAAGTAATAGCATGGAAGGCAAGAGGAAAGAGGTTTGGGGGTATTTATTCCACCAGCTACTTCCCTGCCAAGCCTTGGGTTGGCAGCAGGTTGGGTCCACTGCTGACAGTGATAATTCACGTTAATTCTTGTTGGGCACTGCTCTTCTACAGCTGTAGGACACAGAAAACTACCTCCTCCCCTCTCGCCTACAGGCCTGCGTGTGGTAAGGGCTCTCCACTGTTGCTACCCTGGGAGGGTCACCATTGCTTGCTGGCTCCCTTAACCCTCTGTGCCTAGGTGTCCACAAATAGTCCCTTCATTCATCTCTCCTCAACTTACCCATCTGAGTATGATGTAACCTGATATTTTCTCTTAAATGAATGGAACCTAATTCAGAAAGCTTCATCTTTACTGAATGAGAAGTGCTCTAATCTAGAAACCTATCTGGTCAGCAGCACATCCTGCTACAACCAGACGGGTTCTGCCAGCTCTCTACAAACTGTGGTGACCGTGTTTTCTATACCAACCACTTAGACACATGGCCTCACACAGTATTTTACATTTCTGATCTATGAATTTTGTTTACATGAAAGGTCTTACAAAGATATAAAGCATGAAATAATAGGTCTACATTTCCAGGCTGGTCTTTTCTTCCCATCGCTAAATAACACGTAAGTGAGAGGAAAGGAACATACAAAGCTATAAAACCCTTGGCTTTCAAATATTTTAGGGACAGAGTAATGAGATGATCTTCCCACAGAACTCTAGCATTTTCCATATACTGGGATACCACTTGATTCATTGCTGCTTGTACCCATGGTATGAATTTCCTTTTTATATGAAAAGGACAAACCTCCTGTAAAAATATTTTGAATGTTTCTCATACAAAATCCAAAGAATACCTCCAGAGGAACTGAAACAATATCCCAATGAAAACGGGGGGGGGGGGGGGATACACAATAATGAAGGCATGAAAGTACCTTCAACAAAGAAAGACACTTCCCGAAAGGGAAAGTAAGGGCTGGCTGAGGCATTTGAACTCCCTTTATCTATATCCTAACAAATAACACCTCCTGTGCCTTAAATATTTAATGTGAAATCTGTGGATTTATATAGCTTACAAAATGCCAGGGGCTTATTATCTTTACAGTTTGCATGACAGGAATATTCATATCGTTCGATTCCACAGTTTAAGACAACAGGAGCTCCTCCAGGTGCTAATGGCAGATAACTTTCATGTGGCTTCAATAATCCACTAATTATGGAACCCCTCAGGTAGAACAATGTCATTAATCTGATTAAATTATTTATATTGCTGGAAAGCTAAATCTTATTAGGTCTTCGGTATTTTATTTGGTTCTCCACATGGATATGCACAAGGGCAAGACCATCTTTTCTCCAAATGCATTTTCCTGCTGATGCAAGATCACCAACAAGGGTACCCTGAAGTCCAGAATTTTCAAGGTCCTTTTAGAACCCCATTCCTGGGAGTGAGGGCTTCCTACCATGTTTCAGTAGCAGGGCTGTAAGCCATGATAAGATTAAAGCTCTACCAGAGTCACTTACTGTTAAATGTACTGTCTAAATTAAAGTGAAGAGGCTTCATTTCTCCTGAACACATTACTGAGAAGATTATGAAAACCTTAATGCTAAACGTGCCACCCAATTACATTGAACACACACCCCCTTTCAGGTTTTTGGCAACATACTGGCCCATTTTCATATCTGTGCTGGCCAATCAGATGTTTAGTTAGAGGATTAAAGAAGTCTGGAGATTAGATTAAATCCCACTGAATTTGATGGGCTACTCAAAACAAGTACCATTTATCCAAGTACTGTGTGTGAGAGTACTAATTTGTAAAGTGCTTTACAACCCCTAATTTTGAAATGTCATAGGTGGTTCATCTATCATTTCCATTTTACAGTAAGGGACACTAACTCTAGACATACTTTTCTCAGAAAAATCACAAGGCCAAAAGGAAAAACACATGTTTTTAAAAATGAAAATAAATATACAAAGTGTTTCGGGGAAGGTGGGTGGCTCAGTCAGTTCAGCATCCAACTCTTGATGTCGACTCAGGTCATGATCTCACAGTTTGTGTGTTTGAGCCCCACTCTCAACAGCATAGAGCCCGCTTGGGATTCTCTCTCCCCATCTCTCTGCCTCTCCCCTGCCCATGCTCTCGCTCTCAAAATAAATAAATAAACTTTAAAAAAAAAAACTCTATAAAAAAATAAAAATACAAAGTGTTTCAAGTCTTATATTTGATCAAATCAATTAGCTGATAGTTTCTACTGAAACTTTCCTGAATCTAAGTGTCCCATGTCTACTTAAATTTCTGTTAAGTTTCTCACTTCCCAAATATTCTTTCTTCTTTCAAGGTTTCCAAAACACTGGGAAAAGCTGTAATAAGCCTTTCTCTTGTAGCCCAGGGCTTTCTTTTAATAGATATGTGGTCAAGACGCACAGCCAATCCAGCTTCCAGCTAAATTTAAATCATATACTAGGAATAGAATTCATGATCTTATGTTACAAAAACACCATCCTCTAATAGGGCTCGTAGGACTTCAAACAACTCTATTTTGTTCTTGGACCAGCTGCTAGAAGGCACCGGAGAAATAAGCCTCTGCTCAAATCCAGTCCCAACTAACCACAGTAACTCAGAACCAGTAAGTGCCAGCATCTACCCCACCTGCATGAGCTTTCCAATTACATTCTCAGAGACAGGCTTTTGGGCCAAGCGTGTTTTGAGAGGCTGCAGGCCACACACAGTAAATCCTAGAGCAGTAGGCCAGGGGTCTATCTGTCCCAGATTTCCCTCCATGCAAAAGTGACTGTACATGTACCTGCACCACCTAGATTCCTCTCCAGAAATGAGGGATCCAGTCCACCGGTACTGGTAATGTTAGAAGGCAGACAGCCCTTAACTGTCAGCTCCATATAAGGATTGCTTCTGCTGAAGGTGCTCAAGATCACCCCATTCCTAGGCAGCCCACATCCACTGAATAACGGATGTGGTGGTTATGAAGGCCCTGCTCCTTTTCCCAAGCCAGAATGATTCTGAGGATCAGTCCAGCTTCAGAGCTCCCCATGGGCTGGCTGAGGTTTCCACTGAAAATGAAATGCTTTTCAACTTCTCCCTCTGCCCAATCCTGCTTCCTCCTCTTCCCTTTCACGGTTTCAGACGCCTAGAGCACTCCCGAATCAACCTCATGCATGTTCATTTCCACTGAGTCTGCTTCCCAGAGCAGCTCAACCTGGAACAATGTTTCATCGCTATATTTCCTAAGAATTCTCTGGGTCAAAGAGCATTCTCTGCCTCTTCAAGTTCTTCTGGGTTAAATCAGGATGTCTAGGACTAAATTTGCTCAGACTCATATAATAAAAGATGAGAAGAAATGGGTCTAGTCCCAGAAGAAGATGGGAAGAAGAGAACCAAAGAGGCAGTATGTAAATGAGCACTAAATATATTATTTTCTTACAAGACAGACTTCTTTGGGGATAAATAAAATAGGAATGTTGAAATTAACAGGCACCAGGGGTGGCTTAGTACTTAAAAGAATACTCTGCTTCTCCTTTAGCCCTGGAGACTGACATGTTGTCAAGTACATGGTACCAACCCATTTAACGGATGGGATGGACCAGGCTGAAATCCAAAACCAGAACTGTATGGTGTAGCCCATTCCTGGGGACTGTCATTAGTACCTGGATGCATGGTAATGGGGAGGTTTGTATTCTAAGCCACCAAGAGAATTCCTCTTCTGAGGAATTCTGAAATCAGTTCATTTACAAGTGCTCCCAAATACTATGTGCTCTACATCAGGTTCCCTGGAAGCCAAGTCTGAGACGGGGTATACTGCACAAGTGATTTTATAGCAATATAGGGGACATGCTCGCAAGTAAAATCCGTAAGGGAGGGATGGAAGAAGCCAAGATGCCGGTTCTGCTGAAGTCTACCCTTTGTCTGCTCCCACAGGGAACTCTGGAACGTGAATAGCAACACAGAGTTGTCCCACCCTCAGCAAGGAGCCTAGACTTTTTCACTCCCGTATCTGTCAGTCATTGGCTACGGGCTGTCCTCGGTTGGGATGGGGATGGCAGGAAGCACACCTCCTGAGCATTTTTAGATGAGGTCGCTTCTCAGGCCTGAGTTGTCTGCAGCCCGCTCTTACAGCAGTGGCAGACAGGCACACTGGCCCCACAAAGGGAATTCTCAGTGGGGCCAGCAGCGTTGACTACATGGGGCAAATACCATGTGCAAGGTGCCACGCAGGCAAGAAATAAAACTGTAAGACTAGATCACAACAAACATTGCCTCAGTGCCCTCCTATATCCCCACATCTATTCTAGGCTAGCCATTAAGGGTTTGGCCCTGTCATGGGATATCCCTAGAGAATAAGCTCTGTTCCTGTTGGAAGGACCCTGCAGGGATTCCTACAGGGTCTAAAGGAGAAGGATCAAATGAGAAAACATAAAAGAAAAGGTAGCGCTCACTCAGACATTTTTCAAGAATTATGCCTTCCCAAATTGATCATACAGAATGATCCTTTAAAAAACTGTGACTTTTATCAATAAACTTCCTTCATGGTTTATATTATTCTTATTAGTCAAGTCATTTGGAGTGTGTGATAGTAGTAAAAAGTCCTAATATTCAGAAATAAACTAAAATATCTTGATTAAATTCCAACTGCAGAGTCATAACATTTTACTTATCTAAATCAATGTTTAGCCTAAAATGAAGCTAACCTCACCCAATACCTGAATGAAAGGCTCAAGAAACGATTTCCAACACCTTTATATCACTATCCAACTAATTCCAGTGCCAGGAAAGGAAGGTGTGGATCCAGTCACTAAGTCCTCATGTTGGGTTGGGCTAAACACTGACCTCAAAGTACTTTAATTTTCCACTGTTCCCTCATATTTGAGAGATTTGAACTACATGGCTCATTTATTCCAGGACTCAAACACTTGAGTACCTGAATACCTAGCATGTGCTAGACCGTGTACTAAGAGCTCAGGACAGAATGATAAACAAGAAAGACAAAGCCAGAGCCCTGGCAGAACTCAGGATCCAGGAAAGAAGACAGCATAAGTAAGTTCACAACTGTGATTGTGATAAATGTCACGAAGGAAACAAAAGGTGAGAAATTATAAAATAAAAGAACAGAGATATTTTAGATTAAATTTTTTATGGAAGGCATCTACAAAGAGGTAATACTGAAGCTGAGATCTAAAGATACTAAGGAGCCAACCCTGTAAAGACAGAAGGAATAGACTGTGCCAAGGTTCTGGAGTAAACTCAGCATGTTTAAGAAACTTTAAGAAAGATTACAGTAGATCAGGTATAATGAGCAAGCTGTACAGAGGCACAAAATGAGCTTGGAAAGATCCAGATCATGTAAATCAGAAGAAAGGATGCAGATTTTACACCCCAAGAACACTGGGAAGCCACGGCAAGTTTTTAAACAGGAGTGGAACATTATCCACTTTACATATTGGCTCACACTAGTTGCTGCATGGAGAACTGACAGAAGGTAAGAGTAAGACACAGGAGATATGTAGGAGGCAATGTTGTAGCATAGCAAGAAACCGTGGTAGTCCAGTTAGGGTACTGGTGGTGGCAGCAGAAAGAAAACAAGTTTTGGAAGTGATGACATAATCTGATATATTGGTTATGGTTTGGATGTGAGGGAGTGCTAAAAAGGAAAGAAAATTCAAGAAGGATTTTCGTGTTTCTAACATACACAACACCAGGACGGTGATGCCATTTACTTCTGAAGACTGGTGAATAAGAAGGAAAAGCTTTGGGATGGAATCAAGAATTCACTTTGGACAAACTAAGTTGCTTAAGAGACATACTAGAAAATATGTCAAATAAGCAGCTAAATATATACATTTAGCAATCACTGGAAAGATTTTGTCCATTTATCATCATTATCTTATTATTATTATTAATTATGATTATGATTGTGATTATAATTAGAGAGCACTTAACCCCCTGAAGACAGTTTCTTCATGAATAAAATGAAATAATATGTGGGTAAGCACTCTGTAAACACACATTAAATGTATGGATATTGTATAAGAGACTCTTAAATACAAAGAACAAGCTAAGGTTGCTGTAAGGGTGTTGGGTGGGGGAATGGGCTAAATGGGTGATGGGCGTTAAGGAGGGAACTTGTTGGAATGGGCACTGGGGTGTTATATATAAGTGATGAATCACAGAGTTCTATTCCTGAAATCATTATTATACTATACATTAGCTAACTTGGATATAAATAAATAAATAAATACATACATACATACATACATACATACATAAATATTGTATGTATGAATAATATTCAGTATTTCAATTAAAAACCCATTCTTTTTACTTAAGTCCCTCACATATGCAACACACCAGTAATACTCACACATGGCTCCCATAGATCACAGTGATTATACCAATCCATAACAGTTAAATCATTGAGAATTCTTCTTTTGGACGTCTATAATGTGAACTGGCTCTAGATTATGATATCTACATGTCTGTTCCCAACAGATATCTGGTGTTTCCAAGGAGACTGAAGAGGCATATATAAAAAAATACTGCTGAGCATTGAGAGAGAGAAGGGAACCAAATTAATTGCCAAGCAAAGCTCACCTCCAGCGCATGTCAAATATCAGTAAATATTAAGGATTCAAGGGAAAGGACTCACTTCAATGGATGATAAAAGTCTATAGAAAGATACTTTTTCTTATACTTCACCTTCCTTATCATATTAACCTACGGAATATTTTCTCCAAGTAGAAACAAAAAGTATTTTCCTGTTAGAAGTTCCTTTAGATATAAAGAACACTCCTCTGGCCTCTGAAGAACATACTTCCAGTAAGATGCAAAGTGAATGCTGAAGTTCCAGTAACTTCTGAGGGGTTAACCCTATTTATACAAGACTCTGTCTCTTTGAACAGACCTTCTGGAGTCATAACCAGACTAATTAATCCTCTCCATGGAATTGCTCTGGCAGACAGAGTCTGGTGCCAATATTAAAAAATATATAGACATAGACAAGAAAGGTACTGTAGTTTCATCACCAAGAACCCTAAACTGACAACCAGATAAAGTGATCAATGATAATAAAGCAAAACTTTTGGAAATCTGTCATGGTAGCAGGAAATGTTTATCTCAGTGACCAATTTCTACAACAGACTTGGTTAATTTGGCTCCTTTCAAGAACCAGTTAAAAGATAAAATGTATTATTGCAGCTATTGTTGGTAGCGATAGTGGCATTTTCAGAAACTTCCTCTTCTTTGTCTTTGCCG
Source organism: Panthera uncia (assembly GCF_023721935.1). Taxonomy (NCBI): domain Eukaryota; kingdom Metazoa; phylum Chordata; class Mammalia; order Carnivora; family Felidae; genus Panthera; species Panthera uncia. The sequence goes on from NC_064807.1 coordinate 21,881,335, forward strand.
TGCACTCTGAAGACACCTTTCAGAAGCATAAATTCAAAATATCATAAAATTTATTTATTAAATTAAGCTTTTAAAATTCTTTTTACGTTTAATTAATTTAATTGTTTACTTAAAGATGGTCAAGACTAAGGTCTTACCAAAATACCAATTGCTAGAATTCATTACTGTGAAGAATTTCTGGTGTATCTCTGAAAATGTGAAGCTTATGTGACTAGAACTTGAGATAGACAAGCAAAAGGCTTTCTGAACTCAGGGTCATGTGGTGGGATAGGGGGTAGGAAAATGAATCTCTCCGGGGAGAGAGGCATTTCCCCACAAATTTTGTAGATGTATCTCCAGAGTGAAGTTCACAAAATCTTGTTTGCATTTATTTTTATTTCTTCCTTTTTATTGCTGTATATATTTAATGGTGTACATAGTACACTGGAACATCTAGTTTAAATAAATAAAGTATATTTATAGATATACATTATAAATATACATGTATAGTATAGTTACATACTTATAATAGTTTTCTGATAATACTTCTAATTTTTTCCGAATAATGATAAATGATCCACATCTTTGGAGACACCTGCTCAGAATCCCAGGGTATGACCAGTGATGCTTTAAATACATACACAAACTGACTTGCCCTGAAACCCTTTTCATGAGTATTGTAACCACTGCAAAGACTCTGATTCAGAACCAAACTGTGACTTTCTGCAAATTCAGAAAAGGAGTCCTTTTTCCAGGTGGACCTGCTGAGCAGAGCTTTGAGAACTGAGCAGGGGCCAGATTGCAGCCCCACTCACCCCAGCAGATATTCTTATGCAGTGAACAAACTGCACAAACATCCAAATGCGTGGGCCCTGCATGTTCCACTTTCAAAGAACATGCTCAGAGCAATCACACCTCCCGCCTCCATCTGGCTAAACTTCTGGGCAGTGGCCCCAACAGCCTCACAGTTCCTTGGTGAATTTGTTTGTAGAGTCCAGAGTCTGATTCTCAGCCTTACAGCCTTAGAAAAGAGATGCTGTAAGCACTGAGGAGAGATTCATTTACTTTAACCCAAGTCACAAAGTTATCAAATTTACGATTTTGACTCAAGAAAGTATCACAGAAACCAGAATTCTCTGTACAAGCAACAATGAGCACATCTCCTTGTCATAACCAAAATTATAGGGGAAGGCAAGTTATAATCAGAAAGAAAGTACCCATCAAATGAACCAAAAGCAGATGGCATCAGGTCAAGATGGGCAGATGTCTATAGACAGTAGAAATGGTTTTACCAACAGGAACTAAAGTGCACTAGCTACAACTATTTGGATCCATCTCCATATTAGATGTGTTCTCACCAAGAGCTTTAACAATACAACCAGCAAACTGAACTGAACAGCCACTGGCTATCAGGCTTTCTTCCTATACAGTGTTTGAAAAGCCACAGCCAATGTATACGTCTCACTGATTCTCCTAGGTACATCCCTGGATGATAAAACATCCCCTCTCTCTTTCTTTTTGTTTTCTCTTTACATATGCTATGATGCTAAATTAGGTTTCGATAAATCCGAGAGGGAAAGCCTTCCTTCACAGGATGCTGTGAAGCTTAACTGTTAGCTATTGGCTTAACGTTTAACTTTCCAAGGAAGTCCAATTGTTTTGGAACTTCTTCATGGTACCACACTGTACCCTCTCCCAACGAAGTGCCAGAAACAATGTGCTGCTCGTACTGCCTCCAGAACTGCAAGAACTTTTGACTGACAATGGTCAGTTTCTCTGCCAGGAGTCAGACAGTCATCTACACATCTATAGAGTCTTTGGTCAACTACGGCCAGTCATGTGGCCCTCCTCATTATTAAGACATTTCTACCATGCAGTCTTCCTCATAACTAAGAACATCAGCATGGCAGACATTCTGATAAATGTATTATTATAATTTTGGCAACCAACAGTGATGTAATAAGGAGAAAGTGATGTGTTTAGACTTGTCTGAAAATAAACTCTACCAGGGGAAAAATGTGCCCATTCATGAAGCTGTTTACACTAATAGGGCCCAAGAGAAGAAACTTATTTATCTACAATCCAAAAATTTTCTCTGAATGATAAGTTTGACCTCAGTTTCATGTCAGAGTTTAGTGGAAGAATGTATCCCTATGTATTTTCATTTTCCTGTTAACATATGCTACACTTAGAGAAAATAAATAAGTAAAAACTAAGTCAAGTCAGTGAAGTCAACAAATCGATGTGAATTAGTTATTCATGTTTCAAAGTTGGCAGCAAAAAATGATTGCCAGAAAGTACAGGGCCTCATAGATAGACACCCAAAGTCAGCTGTTTTCCTTAAACATAGCTTCTAGACGGTTTATAACACATCCTTGGACCAGAGTTTTGGACCATTGCTCAGTTTTCTCATTAGATCTCCTCCACGTGCATAAAATGTCTCTTTTCATTTTAGTGAGTGTGAACTGGCTGCCTATTCCTCATAATGATCATTTTTTATCTTTGAACAAGTTGTTAAATTTGTTATTGATCATGCATGAAAATAACTATCTGGCCTGAAACCTGGAAAAATTTATCAGACTTTACTAGTAGATGCTATTTTTGAAAGTAAAATAACATCTATTACTTAGAACCATATTAAACTATTCACACCTCTTCAAGAATTGTGATTTTCAGATTCCTATTTATACAGAAAATAGCATTTAGTTTCTTTTATGCCAGAAGCACTGGACTAGACGGTGGGGAAAATAGGAAAGCAAATTAGGCCAGGTTCCTGCCTCCAGGAATCTGACACTCTACAAGCAGCAATAGGTGAGGCATGTATATACATGGCTCTACTGTGAGGCAGCATGACATTGGGGTCATGTAAAGAAGGACCAAGTACACTGAGAATTCAGAGGGAGCCTCACTTCCAGCAGCTTTGGTCAGGGAATGCTTTCACCACAGACGAGGAGGCATCTGAGTTGGGCATTAAGCCACGAGTCAGATTTCAGAAGGCACAGATGGGGGGAATGAAGCATCGCAAGCAGACGGAATGGCATGAGCAAGGACAGAAGTAGAAAAGTACAGGGAACAAACAGTGATCCAATTTGGCTGGACCATGGTGTACCACAGGGGGTGGTGGTGCTTGGGAGTAAAGGTAAGTTGAGGTTAAATTGTGAAGGGTTTTGAATACATGGTGACAGAGAATAAACTCTTTGGAGAGCAATTGAAAAAAAAGTGAATGTCTTTATTAGAATGCATTTTAGAGCACTGATCCAGCAGTGCGGTGTGGAACCGAGGGGAAGAGAGGAAGGCAGGGGAGCAGCGGTTAATGTATTTCATATATGAGATGACTAGTGGGCTTCCCAACAGACTGCAATGAACAAAGGAGTCTGAAAAGCAGCAGGAATTTCTCTGTGTGCCATCTTTCACTCAACCTATTTTCCCCCCTTTCTGGCTATAGGAGTCAGAAAAGTCAAAGTCCACAGAGGGGTTCATCAGTCCAAAATACCAGATGTGACTTCTAAGGAACTACAGTATCTGAAGAGGTCAGAGGTGAGTGCCGAAGTCAAGTTGCAGAGCTATACTTCTAGAACGAGAAAAATAAGAACAAGCACAATGCAAGGCAGTCCAGAGCAATTTGAGGGTAGGAAGAAAATCCTGCCAGATTGCCTAGAACGATTTTTTAATTTGGTGTTTTCTGATGATTAAAACATTTGTGGGGCGCCTGGATGGCTCAGTCGGTTGAGCGTCCGACTTCAGCTCAGGTCATGATCTCACGGTTTGTGGGTTCAAGCCCCACATCGGGCTCTGTGCTGGCAGCTTGCTCAGAGCCTGGAGCCTGCTTCAGATTCTGTGTTTTCTTCTCTCTCTCTGCCCCTCCCCTGCTCATGCTCTGTCCCACTCTGTCTCTCAAAAATAAATAAATGTAAAAGAATTTAAAAAATCTGTGGAAGCATATTTTGGGCCACATGGATAACCACCTTACTAATGAGTGCTTCCACTCTATTTCAATGCCTGCGCTTGCATTTTCCTATTGCATTGACATCCGGTAGTAGTATTGTAACTTGCATGTGCTAATGCAGAGAAAGCAGACCGGGAATTAATAGAAATGGCATAGTGTGCCAGTTGTAAGCCAAAGGAAATCCTGGTTAACTAAGTGAATTGTTTGACTAAAGAAATGGGAAAACTTGTCCACGATACAAAACTAGGTAGAACTTAATAAAGGCTCAGAGTCCACTGTAATCAACAACTAAGTTTTCTTAAATCAGTGTCGAATCCGGATTTCACTGGCTTGGTAATTTTCTTGATATTTAATTTGCAAATGCATTTTGATTTTATAACTGGTTATCATCTATAACCATAATGAGCTTATACTTACAGTTACATTTGCATGTATTTAAGTACCATTATTTTAAAACAAGATCAGTTAATTCGATGTGGGAAGAATGAGTGAAAGTTTTTTTATTAAAGTGGGCCTATATATTACTAATGTTGGGAAAACATGTATTTTGGCTCACAGCTTGCTTTTAGAGTAGAGGTATGGTTACTGTTTGCTTAAACTGTCATGGCAAAAAGGACACTCATATTAATATTCTTGAGAGTGAAACCTGTGCACTTCTCAAGCTGTAAGCTTCCAAATTAAAATACATAATGAAAAAGTAGTACTTAGTACCTGTTTGTGGCATTGAACTAGTTTATTTACTACGTGATTTAACAAAATAAACCCTCCTTTTGAAGCTATAGGATAAAACAACTAAACCCACATTTTTAAAATGTCTACTATAGAAGAAATTCTCCAATATTTTTCAATTTTGCTTTTATTCCATCTTAATTCCAACAGCAGATAGATCAGAGAATATAAAATAATATATATATCATTATGGTAGCTGAACAGGCAAATAAAATCAGTGTATCAGTCAGCACTAGGATTATATTATTTTTAGCCTGGCTGCTATGAAGTTAGGGTTAGTGGGATTCTCTGTTACATTAACTGGCTACCAATACTGCTAAGTGTAATTAGCACCACTATTCATATCTCAACCCACGTGTGAGTCTGGCACACCTGTTGTCCTAGCCCAGGGTATCAACTGAGCAACAACCAACTGATATCCTGAGTTACGTTAAACATAGTTAGTAGTATTTCTGACATGTTTTCAAAGTATTGAGACTTTTTTTTCATTGCTGGGATCATGTAAAGAAATACATAATTTCCCATGAGCTTCACAAAATGTTAGCTAAGTCGTTTTTAAACTATCTCTATGAGATATTAATCCTAGTATCTATCTTATATAGTTTTGGGAACAAGAGTCAGGATGTCTGAAGCTTTAACACTCTTTGGCTCATCACATTCTTAAGGTTTCCTCTGTGAATAAAACTCTCATAGGAAACGTTTCCAGCAAGTGGTGGAACATACACGACAATTTAAGACTGACCGATTTTAGAGCTGGAAAAATTAATGTGCAGTACTAGTTTTTATATGAAGATAAATATCTTAAATAAAATGCATTGTTAAATGTACTTATCTAGCATAAATACAGAATCTAAGGCATACCAAATAATCACAAATTTCTGAATTAAAAAAGTATAGGTTTCTATCCCATCTTTTGACTGCTCACAGCGCCCTCTTAGTCTCTCAGTCAATTCCCATGCTCCCAATACCACTGACAACTGGTCTAGGAGAAAAAGAGCCATAACATAGTCAAGCTTTGATACAATGTTTCTTCTTTTTTCTCAGAGCCCTCCATTTCCACTCAGCTCTGTTCTCCTTTCTAGAAGCAAAGTCAAGTAACTGTTTTTTCCAGATCTCAAATTTGTTTTATACTAAACAAATCCCTGCAGTTCCCAATCAATTCATGCTGTCCTTTCATGCCAATTCTGCAAGATTCAGGAACCTGCTTTTCTAATGGGGGCAGCTTATTTTCAACCAACAATATGCACCTAGAGTCATGAAAAACAGTCCTGTAATCCACCATCTCCCTATTCAATGTAAATTAAGGCACCTCAAGCCTTTCTACTGCTCCCAAATGTCCAAATGTCTTTTCCATCCTCCTGCTTTAGTGCCAGAAATATTATCATTAGCCCTAACCTTTGGGATAAAGTATTACACTCTGAACACTCCTATTAAATTTAAAATTATGAAGGCAACATATTGATCCATTATTAAACAGATGTGTGCAACAGAATCATCTGGTGGAGATTTTAAAAATGCACATATTGAGCCTCACCTTCCAGAATATGTAGCTTAGTAGGAAACGCTGAGGTTATGGCATGTTGAGACAGAAGCATTCTAGGCCACTTTGATGTTCGTCCTAGCTTTAGACACACTGAAGTAATCCCTCAGTAAGCACCCAAACACAGTAGAATTAGTCTTTGTTAAGTGCCATGAAAGAAGAAGAAAAAGAGTAAGTAAGTTTGATAGTAAGATGGCAGTTAGTGAGGAAAAAAGTGGGCCAGAACAGTCTGCTTTAGGGGGAAAAGAAAAAAAAAGCCCTAGGAATCTAAGGGACAGTATGAAGAAATTAGACCTTGGAAGAAGTGAGGGGGATTGGGATAAGTAAATGGAAGAGAAGTTTCGAAACTACTTCCTAATTTCACATAGTTTAAACAGAACTCCAGTACTGAAATTTCCAGACTTAACTTCTTTATAACTGTGATAAACAGTTGGGGGTCCTCAGAAAGTTAAATTATAAAATTATCAAATGAATACAGCAACTCTGTTCCTAGACACACACCCAAAAGAATTGAGAACAGGTGTTCAAATATTTGTACACAAACATTTGTAGCAGCACAATCCACAGTAGCCAAAGGGTGGAAACAAAATGCCCGTCAACCAATGAATAAATAAACATAGTATATTCATACAACAGAACACCATTCAGGCCCAACAAGGCATGAAGTATGATACAAGCAAAACATAGATGAACATTTTTGAGTAAAAGAAGCCAGACGCAAAAGGCCATATATTATATGAATCTTTTTATATGAAATATCCATTAAAGCCAAATCCAGAGACAGAAATCAGGTATAGCAACTGCAAGGGGCTGGGGGTGGAGGTAGGGATAGGGAAACATGGGAATGGGAAGTGATGCTAATGTGTACAGGGTTTCCTTCTGTGGTGATGGAAAAGGTTCCAGAACTAGATGGTAGTGATGGCTGCACAACAGTGTGAATGTACTTAGTGCCACTGGAATTTTGATATGTGCATTTTACCACGATTTTTTACTGAAGAATAATTGGTATACAATGCTGCATTAGTTTCAGGTGTACATCACAGTGATTTGATATTTATATACATTATAAAATGCTCCCCATGATCAGCCTAGTTACCATCTGTCACCATACAAAGTTGTTACAATATTACTGGCCATATTACCTATGCTGTATATTACATCCCTGTGTCTTATTTATTTTATAACTAGAATTCTGTACTTCTTAATTCATCTCTCTTTATTATTTCCTTTCTCCTTCTACCCCCCTCCCTTCTGACAACCATCGGTTTGTTTTCTGTATTTATGAGTCTGTTTCTGTTTTGTTTGATTTGTTCATTTGTTTGTTAGATTCCACATAGAAGTAAAATCATACAGTATTTGTCTGTCTCTGGCTGACTCATTTCACTTGGCATAATACCTCCCCCAGGTCCATTCACCACAACTTTTCGAGTGCTTTATAACTATGCTGTCTTTCATTCAAACACTGCCCCTCCTATAAGAACTCTGAAGAAATGCACTCACCAGTGAGATTCACATGGCCTTCTTTCTATGTTGAATTCACAGACAGTGCTGAACAGGTGCGAACAGGAAACACCGGACAAGTGCAGCATCTCACATTACCCTGTGCCCTGGATAAGGAGATGAGTAAAGGACAGGGATAAGAACATTTGAACAGTGTGGGTCCCTAAATGTCACTGGGGTTTACGTGATTAAACCTTGCCTACCCTCTGGAAACTTCGTGGATTGGCAGGCAATGACTATAGTATGCACCCTGCAATTTAAACTCAACCCAACGGAAAGGAGGATTCCAAAGCAGATGAAATGCCAAAGAAAATTCCCTGTGAGTAGGTACCACCTGTACCCTTATAGTGTCCCAGCAAGGATACAAAAGAGCCTGTTATGGGGCGCCTGGGTGGCTCAGTCGGTTAAGCAGCCGACTTCAACTCAGGTCATGATCTCGCAGTCCATGAGTTCGAGCCCCATGTTGGGCTCTGTGCTAACAGCTCAGAGCCTGGGCCTGTTTCAGATTCTGTGTCTCCCTCTCTCTGACCCTCCCCCGTTCATGCTCTGTCTCTCTCTGTCTCAAAAATAAATAAACGTTAAAAAAAATAGAGTCTAAAAAAAAATTTAAAAAACAAAAAAACAAAAGAGCCTGTTACTCCATTATGCCACCTAATGCAGCCTTATTCCACATCTACAATGCAGAAATGTGAAAAAATGAAGTTATTTTCTGGGGAATTCGGAGAATTCCCTAACTACCTAATTACTGGCCTCCAAAGTATTCAGCTTTGAGACCTGAACAGCAGAGAAAAATATATCTCTCAAAAATAATCTTCTGATTATAGAAACAGTCCTTCAATTCATTTCTCTATGGCTGCTCTCTATGGATTTTCACAGTAGCCAGGTCCTCCCTTCATAGCTAGGCACAGCTGATTATCTTTGTTCTCACTTTAGATAATGTAGATAAGCAGAATGCATTGCCAGGTATACATGTGAGTGAACATAACAGGAAACAAAATTTGTAGGTAGAATTCAAGCCCTATAAATATCTTTTAAGAGCAGGTTGAATGGAAGTTCATTCAACAACATGTTTACAAAGATTGTTCTAAGGTAACAGGATTATTGGTAGTACATAGCTATTTTTTCCTTCTTTTATATATTCCAGTATGTCTGAATTTACTACAGCAAGTACCTATTCGGTTTTTTTGTTGTTATTAAGGAAAAAATATGGTATTATTTTTTTGGCTATATGTTAAGTGAAAGAACATGTAAAAAAGAGTACATGTATATGGAGGCTCAAGAAAATTGTTATTGTGACTGTTCTATTTTCTCATATCTTTACCTATCTCTGGCTGGCTTACATCTTTCTGGCTATTGCTTTCTCAATAATAGTTTCTTAACTTTTGGTATCTTTTGTTTCTTTGATTATTACCAGACTTTTTCTGGAAGATGTTGAAGTCAATAAAGTAGTATATAGGTCTAGAAGATAATAGTTAGGAAATGAAACAGAGTCCGATGAAAGAAGTCAACAGATTCTTCTTTCATAGAACTTTGTGTTGAAGTATAATATACTTAAGAGAATAATGCATAAATCAAAACTATATGTATTGGGGTGCCTCGGGTGGCTCAGTCGGCTAAGCATCTGACTTCAGCTCAGGTCATGTTCTCATGGTTTGTGTATTCAAGCCCCACATTGGGTGATCTCGAGCCCCACTTCAGGTGAGCCCAAGACCCACTATGGGTGAGTCCTGCTTCTCTCTCTCTCTCTCTCCCTTTCTCTCTCTCTCCCTTTCTCTGTCTCTCCCTCTCTCTCTGCCTCTCACTCACTTGTACCCTCTCTCTTAAAACAATAAAAAGAAAGAAAGAAAGAAAAAAAGAGGAAGTAGACATATCAATCACAAAATGAACGTTAAGTGTAACTGCCACCCAAATAATGGAACAGATCATGAATAGCACCCAGAGACCCCCCCACATGCCTTCTCCATACCCTAACTCCACCCTCCTTTTCCAAGTTAACCACCATCTTGATCTCCAGCACCACAGACCAGCTTTGACTATTTTTAAACATTATATAAAGGAATCATACAGTATATACACTTATATGTCTGCCTTCTTCCATGTAACATAATGTTTGTCAAGTCTATCTGTGTTGTATGTGACAGTAGTTTCATTTTTGTTGTTTTATAATATTCTATTGTATAAATATACCACAATTTAATCATTGATCCTATTGTTGGTAGATATGTGGGTTGTTTACCATTTGGTGATATTTAAAAAATACCACTATGAACATATTTATTTATGTTTTTTAGAGGACCATACTATGCACTTCTGTTGAGTATACACTTGAGAGTGAATTATTGGGTCATAGGGTAATTGGGTGTTCAGCCATAAGTGATATTGCCAAAGAGTATTACAAAATGGTTGTGCCAATTTGCATTCCCACCAGCTCTGTAAGATAAAGATCTATTTGCTCCACATTCTCACCAACTCTCGGTATTTTCCAAATTTTATTTATTTGTTTGTTTGTTTGTTTGTTTTTGAGTAGGCTTCATGCCCAGCACAGAGCCCAACACAGGACTTGAACTCATGACCCTGAGATCAAGACCTGAAATGAGATCAAGAGTCAGATGCTTAATCGACTGAGCCACCCAGGCGCCACTCCAACTTTTTAATTTTAGCCATTCTACATATTATCAGTACTACAGGTATCAGTACTACATTATTATATCTTTGTGATTTTAATTTGCATTTCTGTGATGAAATATAATGAGACTATGGACCTTTCATATGAGTCCTGGTAATTTGACTATTGTCTTTTGTGAAATGCCTGTTCAAGTATTTTGCCCACTCTTCTATTGGGTTGTCTGTATCTTTCTGTATACACACACACACACACACACACACACACACACACACAAGCTTTTTAACAGGGATATTTATTACAAATGTATTCTCTCTTCCAGGGGAATGCTTCTGTCAGGGTGGGGAGCAGATCATCTTAATGCATCATGGAGAAAGGTGATCAGAGCTGAAATATAGTTCCTGTGGCAGATGGCCTATTTTCACGTCATTTATTTGTAAGATTCAGCCCTTCAGAATCCCAAATGAAAGCCTTTCTTCTTGGCAGGCCCTTAATTCCAATTATTTCATCCCAGCCTCATAAAAGTGCTAAAATCTCTGTTCAGCTTCTCAGCCTCTTCATTGCTCCTTACAAATCAGCAAATGCCTCTGCTGGAAAAGTCATTTGGGACCATGTCCTTTCTGTCTGTAAGCCAAGTGGATACAGGGAAAGATACGAGAAAACAGAATGGCAAAAATAGCAATTTGTTGGAATTTCCATATACGTGTACTTTTATTTAACATCAGGCCAAAACAATATGGTGCTTTTAATTTTATAATATTATAATTTTATAAATTATAATCCATTAAAAATTCTTAGAAATAATCACCATTCCAGTACCAACGAGCACTCTGACACTCAGATTGTGATTTCTAACTACCTTTTCCCACCAAAAGGAACCAACTCATTCTAAGCCTCTGGCATAAAATATTCCAGATGAACCTGGAACATTTAAATAGATAATCATTTAAATGGATAAACACTGGGACACCTGAGTGGCTCAGTCAGTTAAGCATCCAACTTCGGCTCAGGTCATGATCTCCCAGTCCGTGAGTTCGAGCGCTGCATCGGGCTCTATGTTGACAGCTCAGAGCCTGGAGCCTGTTTGGATTCTAGGTGTCCCTCTCTCTCTCTCTACCCCCTCCCTTCTCTCTCTCAAATAAATAAATATTAAAAATAATAATAATAAAATAAATGATAAACACTGTCAGTTGCAATGACATGGATGGAGCTAGAGTGTATTATGCTAAGTGAAATAAGTCAGTCAGAGAAAGATAAATATATAATTTCACTCATATGTGGAATTTAAGAAACAAAGCAGATGCACATAGGAGAAGGGGAAAAAAAGAAAGGACAGAAAATCATAGAGACTCTTTTTTAATGTTTATTTATTTAAATTTTTTTTTTTTTTTTTTTTTAGAGAAAGAGACAGAGTACAAGCAGGGGAGGGGCAGAGAGAAAGAGAGACACAGACTCTGAAGCAGGCTTCAGGCTCTGAGATGTCAGCACAGAGCCTGATGCAGGGATCGAACTCACAAAAGGTGAGATCATGACCTGAGCTCAGATGCTTAACTGACTGAGCCACCCAGGTGCCCTAGAGATGCTTAACTCTAGAGAACAAACTGAAGGTTGATGGAGGGAGGTGGGTAGGAGATGGTCTAAATGGGTGACGGGTATTAAGGAAGGCACTTGTGATGAGCACTGGGTGTTGTATAGGTGATGAAATGCTAAATTCTACTCCTGAAACCAATATTACACTATATTTTAACTAGCCAGAATTTAAATACAAATTTGAAACAAAAAAATCATAGTATAGAAGAGTTCATACTATAATTTTTATGACTTTTTCCACACTATGATTTTTTTGTTTGTTTCCAATTTTTATTTGAAAAATAAAGACTATCACAGTTGTCACAAGGGCCCAGGAGCCAATCTGAAAAGGATTACACAGCCAAAGATGAAACAATCTGAATATTAATATTAATAGTAACTACAATGGATTAAACCACATCATATATGTTTAAATGAATTGGACTGCTGTGATGCTAAGATAATTACTCATTGGCTACCTTTGGAGAATGCCAGGGAATGAATTCAACATTTTAAAAACTGGCAAACAACAACAAAATCAAGAATATATCTTGCCTTTCTTATGCTAACTATACTTGAGGATAACCAAACAGTTGGTGAGGGAAAGTATTTTCTTACAGAAATATTACACCTTATAAATTAGGGAGAAATTATAGTGTTAAATTGTGATCAATGTACAAGTCCTGCTAACCTAACAAATGCAGAAAATTATCATTAATGGCTCCTCAAATCACCAAAAAAGTGATAACCAGATATGTGCTTCCTAGTGGAAGTAGATAAGATAGATAAGTGGAAGTAGATAAAAAGAAGACTCCAGATCTAACTTTCAGTTTCTAATAAATGTGGGGAATGAGGATTTTATTAAATGATAGTTTGAGTATGCAATCTCAAATCAAGATTATGGACAACTATACAGACCCAATGACCAAGTTTTTCCAATGAATGGGGAGTGGGGAGAGAGGAGAACCTATACATTACAAGAAAATTAAAAGACATATCAACCAATTGCAATATGCAAATCTTATTTGGATTCTGATTTGAACAACTGTTAAAAAATTTCTTTTAAATAATCTGGGAAATTTGACCACTGACTAAAGCTATTTGATGATATAACAGTATTATTATTACTTTTTCAGGTATAATAATGGCTACATAATTATGTTGTCTTAAAAGAGTCCTTATCTTTTAGAGATACATACTAAAATATTATGAATAGAATGATTCAATGTCTTGGATTTGCTTCAAAATGATCCATCTGTGGGGGGAAGTTAGATGAAACAGGATTTGCCATGAGTTAAAAACTGATCAAGAGAGGCAACAGGAATATGGATCTTTTTAGTGCTATTTCTTCTTCCATTTGTGTAAGGATAATAAAAAGTTTAAAATTCTAGAACATTTACAATTACCCCCTAAGTATGCACCTAACATTTAAAAGTATCTTCTTTCTATGGGCAAATATTAAGGCTTGGCAAAAATAAACTATTGGGACTACGTCAAATGAAAAGTTTCTGCACAGTGAAGGAAACAACAAAACTAAAGGCAAACTATGGAGTGGGAGATGATATTTGCAAATGACACACACAATAAAGGGTTAGTATCCAAAACATACAAAGAATTTATAAAACTCAACACCCAAAAACCAAATAATCCAATTAAAAAAATGGGCAGAAGACATGAATAGACACCTCTCCAAAGAAGACATACAGATAGCCAATAGACACATGAAAAGATACTAATCATTGCTTATCATCAGAGAAATGCAAATCAAAACTATAATGAGGTATTTCCTATCTCATTAGAGACTATCAGAACTATCAGAATGGCTAAAATCAACAACAGAAGAAACAACAGGTGTTGGTGAGGATGTAGAGAAAAAGGAACCCTCGTCCACTGCAGGTAAACATGCAAACTGATGTAGCCACCCACTGTGGAAAACAGAATGGAGGTTCCTCATAAAGTTAAAAATAGATCCAGGCATCACACTACTGGGTATTTACCCAAAGAAAACAAGAACACTAATTCAAAGGGATACATGCACCCCTATGTTTACTGCAGCATCATTTATAATAGCCAAAATATGGAAGCAGTCCAAGTGTCCATAAACTGATAAATGGATAAAGAAGATGTAGAATAAATATACACTGGAATATTATTCAGCCATAAAAAAAGAATGAAATCTCATCATTTGCAAAGACAGATGGATCTGGAGAGTACAATGCTTAGCTAAATAAGTCAGAGAAAGACAAATACCATATGATTTCACTTACATGCGGAATTTAAGAAACAAGACAAGCAAAGGGGAAAAAATAAGACAGAGACAAATCAAGAAACAGACTCTAGATTATAGAGAATAAACTGATGGTTACCAGAGGGGAGGGGGACTTGGGGGGGATAGGTTAAAGAAGCGATGGGGATTAAGCACAGTCAAGATGATCACAGGGTGATATATGGAAGTGCTGAATCATTATATTGTACACCTGAAACTAATGTAACATTGTATATTAACTAACTGGAATTAAAATAAAAACTTAAAAAAATATATATTAAGGCTTGGAAAAGCCACCTATTTCAGAGCTAAATAGAAAGAAACCACAGGGCTGGAAGAAAGGCTGGCCAGGATGAGTTCAGCAATGCTGGGCAGGCCATTAGAACTTCCTTTTCAGCCCATGTCTTTAAAAGGCTGGTTTTCAACGTTTTATGTTTCTGACCAACCTAGGGGCAGGAATATAAAGCTTTTGTCTGTTTCATCTTTCTATCTCTTAATACAAGTACCTCATAGAATTTCATAACTAACAGTTGGAAAGCAGAGGAATGTTATTTTAAAGGATGTTGGCAGAATTTCTTGTAGGAACAGAACTATCTTTTGTTAAGCAAAATATCTTGATGAGCCATTTAGGTAGAACAATGGTGGTAAGTCTAGAAAAGAGTAAAAGAAAGAAATAAATGCCTTCTTTTGTTTTTTTATAAATGAGAAGACTTTGGATGGTGCACAGAGAGGTGAGTGGCCTCAAAAGAAGGGTGTGGGGGTAGGTGGAGAACGTACGGACAGTAAGGATACCCCAGGATACCCCAGCATCCTGAAGTAAAGTCTTTCCAAAGCAAAAAGATTATACATAAAAATTTCAGTGCTAACTATGGCTTTGGGGCTATTTAGAACAGCAATAGCTAAATTTCAATTTTGAGGTATCTGTTGTGCTATAAGGTGATATGACCCCCCACAACCTTCCACTGTTGCCAAACCATAAGTAAAAGCAACTACCCAAACAACCATACGTGAGTGGTTCTTGGAGGAGAACCAAAGAGAAGGCAGCTGCTATTCATGTTGAGTGAATGTGGGTAGAAGGAAGAGAACCACAAAAGAGATGTGTGTTCATTAGAACAGGAGCAACATAAGACTGAGGGATGTGTTCAAGCACCTAGATAGCTCAGTCATTTGAGCATCCAGACTCTTGATTTCAACTCAGGTCATGACCTCACGGTTCAGGAGTTCTAGCCCCACATGGGGCTGACAGCGCAGAGCCTACTCAGGATTCTCCCTCTTCCTCTGCCCCTCCTCCGCTTACACACACGTTCTCGCTGTCTCTCTCAAAATAAATAAATAAAATACAATAAAAAAGACTGGGGGATATGGATCTTCAAATTTGAGGTAGGGGAGAAATTCAGGGATACAGGCTTGAGCCAGTTCATCAGACTATTAAAAGAATATCCAAGAAGCAACACAGAGTTAGCAAGCAATTTAGACTACCATGTTCTATAATCCTACACTATGAATTCTGGGAAAACCCCTACAGATCTTGCAGAACAGCAGTTTTGAACTTGGTCCACAAAACCTCCAGTTTCTCAAAGGTGGCTCAGGAGCTTCTTGAGAAGGGGCATGGATTTGGGACCCTAATCCTTGCTTCATCCAGAAAAGTTTAATCTACATTACATATTAGGATTCCATATCAGATGTTATTTTTTTAAATATTTTTGCTGCTAAAACAAAGAAGGCATTGATATAATCTAACCCCCTCATGTTACAGAAAGGCAGAGGAGTTGAAAAATGCTAAGAAACTTGCCCATGATCACATAGCAGAACAGGTGTTAGAACCTAGTTCTTATGACCCCCTTGACTGAGAGGCTATCAAAGGCACCAGTGGATAGTAGATGCACACATTCCAGGCAGCTTTAGGAGTTCTCAGCATTATACAAAAGTCACCGTAGGCCAGATATCAGGAGTCTTCTTGGTGGCATCAACCAGGTGGTGGAGAGAGGTTTGCAGGCTAAGGAGACCTTTGCACTCTCTTTGCCTGCTGCAAATATCCATCCTAATTCAGTTTCAAGGACCTGAAGAAAGCCTTAAGTTTCAGAAGAAGTATCAAATTCATCCATTCACCTCCCTTGTTCCAACTCCATGAGACAGTCTGAGCTGTCTTCTCCTGCATTCCCATTTGTTTTGGGTTTTTTTTGCCCATTTTATTGAGGTATAATTGACATAAAACACTATAAAATTTAAGGTGTACAGCATAATTACTTGACACTCATGTGTCTCTAACAGAGTCAACCACCATCCCTCCACCAAATTCTATCTTCAAAGCCAAAATTTAAATTTCAGGAAAATCTCAGGCATAATGAAAAGATGACAAGGTGGAGAACCAAAAATCCTAGGTCAACAAAACAATTATGTGGCCAGAAATAAGTTAATTAACTTCACCTTCAAAATGATTCTAATAATATTTGCCTCATAGGGATATTGCATAAGGAGCAAATGAAGTAAGCCACTTAAAACATCCATCCCAGGACATGTTAGTCATTCAATAAATATCAGTTGTTGTTTCAGATTTTAATCCAACCTCACAAAGAAGCCCTACACATTTGCTTGGCATTGTACCATTGGTACTCGGCAAAGGCAAGGAAAGCAGCAGCACCCAGACAGGCCATGAAGATGTATTTATCTGTGACTGCATTCTGAATGTTTTTCCTAAGATGCTGATGTGTCCATAGTAAAAGGCAAAGTTGTTTCCCTCCAGAGCATATGATCTGAAAAAAATGGCAGAGTTGTTTTGTGATCATGGTTGACCATCTCCCCAGGCCAGTCTTCCTCTGATGGCCAGGGAAAACCTTGGCATCTCAGAAAATATTTCATTCTGTTGGTCGAAGCCTATAAAGTGGACCAGCCACACAACACCTCCTCAAGCAGGTGAATCTAGCCAGCTCTAAAGGAAACTCCCCTCTCTTTTCATATAAGACATGTCAGAACAGTAGGCCTTCAGCTTCGTGTGGCAGCAGCAACTCTATCCTCTTATCCTTCCCTTTCACCAGGTCCTGTTACAGCATTTTTCCTCAACTGCACATGTTTAACTAGTTTATTTACATAATTCAAATAGCAGCTATAAATCCCTCACAGTGGAAGAACTTCCCCATCTCCCTTGTGATGGATGCCCAGTTGCTCAAATCTAGTCTGTAGCCATTCTGTAACCTTACACATAGTCCCCTGAGCTACCCTCAGATAACAACCATTCTCTCTAATCACAAACTCACTGCTCTGGGTAAACTAAAGGTAAAATTTTAATAGGTCTTCTAGAGTTTCACCTAATTTGCAACCCCCACAGCAGGGAATTCATAAGCACAATCTCAGGGGGAAAAATTTGCACAAAAGTTGATACACACTTGTATCAATCAGCAATTGTCACAAACCAACCTAAAATTCAATGATCATGCCATAACATTCTGCTTCAGGCTGGAAGTCAGATGGGACAACTATTTCACAAGTGCTCATCCTGGTCCCTCACTAAAAGGCCCCTCCCTAATAAAGGGAAGAAGTCAGAGGCTCCCATAGATTTGTATGAACACACACAAGGCATCTAAAGGCCTAGAATCTGAGCCCACACACTGTCATTTCCTACTATATTCCATTAGCCAAACTCACAATGCCACGTCCACATCACTAGGGTGAAGAAGTATACATCTCCTGTGGAGGTAGTGGGGAGAAAGTTTTCACTCTGCTTAACAATGATCTATTCCACAACACCAGTGTAAATGCCATATATTTGTTCCCTATACAATCAACATTTCCCTGCATCTCAATATTGATGTCTTCCTTGCCCAGGATTGGAAGTTAGATAATATGAAAGTTCTATGAATAGAGAAGTTATCTCTCACAACTTTAACACCACTGCCTACTCAGCATTAGTTAAGAGATATGGACTAACCCTTTCTGCTAGTTGTATGTAGCAGTCACTAGAAATAAACACATGTATAAATGATGTGTCGTTTAAACTCACACACACACTCACAAACCACAGACATTTTTGCAAATTCGCCAGTGCTTGGGGAACCTTCAGCTTGTGATCTGGCCTTTTATGTGGAGTTTTGCTTGAGTATTTGCTTTGGAATTTGATAAACACAGCTATTTACAGGGCTATCACCACATGGTACGTTTGCTACCACAGAAACACAGAAGCTCTTCTACAGGCACATCCCATACCCACCCTGTAAGCAAAATTCCTGCCATTTCCTACAGGTCCAACAAAATAGCTCTATGGGCTCCTACTTCATGGCATTTGGAACTGGGGTAACACATTAATCTTACACACTCTTCTTTTGCCTCCTTCCTCTGGCAGAATCATCTTCATTGTGTTTTATTTTTAAACTTAAAAAAAATCAAGAGGTAGGGAAAATATTGGAAGTGCATAGGGATGAAGGTACGACTAGGGCTGATCTTCTGGAACTTCTACTTTTTCTACCAAATTACATCTTAACGTGTTGGAAGAATTAGCAGAAGGCTGGGAATTGACCTCAGAACTTATTTGCCTATTATTTAACTTTTTGCTGTAATGTTGAAGAAAATCAAACATTTGTTTCCCCTTCCTGCATGCT
The DNA here is from genome assembly GCF_023721935.1 of Panthera uncia. Taxonomy (NCBI): domain Eukaryota; kingdom Metazoa; phylum Chordata; class Mammalia; order Carnivora; family Felidae; genus Panthera; species Panthera uncia. The sequence goes on from NC_064807.1 coordinate 21,900,079, forward strand.
CGGGATTTAAGCTAAAAGAAGTTTAGCAGATCTACTGAGAAGCTAAACACCAATATGGAAGTCCCAAAGACAAGACCACACAAAGTAGCAGAAGGTGCCCGAGCTCTGTAGTCAGATAAATGAGGGTTTCAATCCAGGTTCTGCTCCTTCCTCTGTCATAGGGCAAAATTGCTTAATACAATGCTGTTTTAGTTACTCATTGCTGCTTAACAAACCACCTTAAAACTCAGTGGTTTAAAACAACAACCATCTTACCACAGTCACGATTTTGTGGGTCTAGAAAGTGCACAGCAGAGGCAGATGGTCTCTGCTCCACAATGTCTGTAGCTGCAGACTAGGTAACACAGGGAGCTGGGAATAAGTGGGATGACCCAACTCTGGACATATGTTGGGGCCTAGATTCTGGCTGTTAGTTAATCTTTTTGGTTCTTTTCCAAACAGTATGTAATGGAGCTGGAATGCCCAAGATAATTCCTGGGTTAAGATGGCTAGAAGAGCTGGTGCTGGCCAAGTCTCCCTCTCCTCCCATTCTGTCTGTCTGTCTCTCTCTCTCTCTCAACCCTCCTCCCTCCCTCCCTCTCTCTCTCCTCACGTAGCCTCTCCATATGGCTACCTTGGACTTATTCAAAGCAAGACAGTCTCTGGATACTTGAATTTCTTACATGGCAGCTGGAGCAAAAGCAAAAGCTATCAGATGTCTTCAAGATTAGACCCAGAGCATGCGATGCCACTTCTGCTACATGCTATTGATCAACCAGTATCAAGGGCCAACTCAGACTGAAGAAAAGGGAGAGAAATACCAAGCCTCTCAATGGAAGGGTGGCAAAGAATTTGCAGCCATTTTCAATCCACCACAGACTCAGTTTCCTCATCTGTGCAATAAAGGCAACAAATCCTATTTCATATGACTGTTCTGAAGATTAGATAAAATGTTTGCAAAATATTTGATACTTACATGGCATTTTTTTTAACGTTTATTTATTTTTGAGACAGAGAGAGACAGAGCATGAACAGGGGAGGGGCAGAGAGAGAGGGAGAAACAGAATCTGAAACAGGCTCCAGGCTCTGAGCGGTCAGCACAGAGCCCGACGTGGGGCTCGAACTCACGGACCGTGAGATCATGACCTGAGCCGAAGTCGGACGCTTAACTGACCGAGCCACCCAGGCACCCCTACGTGGCATTTTAAATGGTAGCCTCCATTCCTGAGAAAGTGTGAACAAGAGAACATGTAAAATTCCCATGTTCAGATCTTGGTCTTACTGATATGAAAGGAATAACAGGACAAAACTTTCCAGAGATGTCAACATATGGTTGACAAGACAATTCAAGAAAGAATATAATGTAAATAAATGTCCCTATTCTATGGTTCTCTGTTCATTTGTTCTTGTTATTATTAGCCTTGTATTGTTTTCATGGCTCAGATAAATCTAATATCCATTTCTTATGGTAGAACAGGCCATCATTATGGTGGAACTGTACTACCTATCTGTGTGGGGGGGAGGGGGCGGGGGGGAGGGGAATGACAAATGTCCTAGCGGTAGGAGAAGATGCTTAGAGAAAATTCTTCTTGTTGAAAATGGCCTGTATATGCCACACTTTCTTCTACAGACACACAAAGGACAAAGAGAAGAACTGAACTCCTGCAGAGATAGACCATTCCCTGGGCGGTGAACATGGCACTGTAGACCAGACAACAGAGTCTTAGGTCAGAGAACTTGAGTTGAAATCCCAGCGCTGAAACTTTCTACATAAGACAAGTTCCTTACCTCTCTGCACCTCTGCTTCCTTAACAGAGGGCTTTATGGAATGTGGTATGGCACATGGGAGATACTCAAAGGCCCTTCTTTTAGGACCTTGCTGGGTCAAGGGTCACAATTACTCAGTGTCCCAGATTTTGCATCCACTCGTCACTTTAAACTTCCTGTTCCCTTAAATACATACATAACAAAAGCACACATGACCTTAATTTTGGATTAGAGAGTTAACTAACTTATCCTGGAAAACAACTTGAGAAATTTGAGCCTCCATAAGGGAAGAAGCCTCCAGGAACCAAGGACCCTGTGAGGAAGCAGGGAGCTTTCCTGTTGCTACAAAAAGCCTGTCCAGAAATGCCTCTCCTGAACTGTACATTCAGATTCCTGCCTCTCCCAGGTGACAGGACAATCTCACGAGAAGTTGATGTCTACTTCTCCCTCTTCATTGCCTCAAAATATTCTCATCTGGCTTTTATCCCCATGAATCCATCAGAACAGCACTCTCTAATGCCACCAATGACACACATGTCCACAAAAACAATAGACGTTTTTGTCCTCATCCCACTTGACCCTGTGCAGCATTTGACACTGTCGACTTTTCCTTCCTTTTGAAACACTCTTTCCTTGGCTTTAAGTGACATAAAATACATTTGTTTTTCTTCATACCAACTGTTCTAACTCAATCTCTCTTCACAGATTTATCATCCTCTACCTGACAATTAAATTCTGGAGCTCCTTGGTCCTGTGTCTTCTCCTCTTTCACTCCATACTCCACGTCTCCTGGCATTCTTTTTTTTTTTTTTTTTTTTTGAGAGAGAGATAAAGAGGGGCGGGGTGGTGGTGCAGAGAGACAGAGGAAGACAGAGGATCCAAAGCATGCTCTGCGCTGACACAAGGGCTCAATGCAGGGCAGGAACTCACGAACCGCAAGATCATGACCTAAGCCAAAGTCAGATGCTTAATCGAGTGAGCCACTCAGGCACCCCTCTCCTGGCACTCTTATCCATGACTCTTCTGCAATGGTGGACTAATCACACAAAAATGTATTCCAGACCCCTCCAATGGACAATGGCTGCTAGGGGTCTCAAAGACACTATAAACCCAAAATTTCCAAAGGAGGATCAAATCCATGATCCTCCCCCACAAAGCATGGTTTTCCTCCATTTATCATTTCCCCATTTATGAAGTCACCATCTAATACAGTTTCTCAAGCCAGAAAACAAAGTCACCCTTGGAAGACGTTGTTCCTTCTTTGCTATCTTATCAAATTTATCTCCCACTTTTTTAGTCTATCAGGGTGCCTGGGTGGCTCAGTTGGTTAAGTGGCTGACTTCGGCTCAGGTCATGATCCCACAGTCCATGATTTCGAGCCCAGCATTGGGCTCTGTGCTGGTAGCTTGGAGCCTGAAGCCTGCTTCAGATTCTGTGTCTCCTTCTATCTCTCTGCCCCTCCCCCCTCTCAAAAGTAAATAAACATAAATATATATATTTATACATAAATGTAAATATTCATATATAATATTGATACATAAATATAAATTTATACATAAATTTATACATAATATACCTTTATACATAATAAATTTATACATAATAAATGTATACATAAATTTATACATAAATATATAAATATATATTTATACATATTTTTTTTAGTCTATCAACTTTTATCTGTATCAACCTCTTACTGAGCCTAATATAGTAAACTGGTAGCTATTATACCTCAATCAGTATTTTTAACTGGTAACAATAAACAAGTAAATATTAAATGTAGTGGATGGTAACTAGTACTTTTTCTAATGAAATAGGCTCTTCTAGCCAAAATAGAAAAGAAAATATAAAAGCACATCACTCATAAAGAAGGCAGGTCTTCTCTTGACACTTTAATTTCGTGTATGTTATACACACTGGGTCATGAAGTAATATGTACTAAGAAATGTATTAAGAAATTAACAAAGGGGGCACCTGGGTGGCTCAGTTGTTTAAGTGTCCAACTCTTGATCTCAGCTCAGGTCATGATCTCATGGTTTGTGGGATCAAGCCCCGCATCTGTGCTATCAGCAAGGAGCCTGCCTGGGATTCTGTCTCTCCCTCTCTCTCTGCCCTCCCCCACTCACGCTCTCTCTCTCTCAAAATAAATAAAATAAATAAAAATAATAAATAAATAAAATAAATAAATACAAATTTAAAAAAAAAAGAAAAGAAATTAACAAAGGACCATCTGCAAAAAAAAAAAAAAAAAAAAAAAAAATGTCTGACAGCCACTGACAATCTTTTCTGGCCATCCTGTAAAATATTATCTACAAAGGCAACCAGAGTGATTCTTTCAATACATAGATCTGATGTCATTTGTCACAGTGTCTCCTACCAACAGCCACCAAGGAAGGTCACCTCTCCAGCCCCAACCCAGTCTGGAACACATTCACCCTCTTTTTCTGTGCTCCTGATTTCCATATTCCTTCCTATCATAGGAAAATTTTATAGGCTGTTCCCTTTGCCTGTTTCCTTCCCTTAATTGCCTAGTTAGCACCTACAATGCATCTTGCTTTACACACTAGAACACATTTGTATTTTTACTTGTTTTATGAAACGTGGTTAATTTTTATCTTCTCCATTAAACTAAAAGGTCAATGAAGGCAAGGACTATATTTTTATTCATCATTATATCACCAGCACCTATCTCATTCCTTGGCACTAATAGGGGCTTCGTTAATATCAGTTAGATAAATCTGAATGTGAATCCCAGGTCTGACACTTATTAGTTATGGAAGCTCAAGGTTTTATCCTTACTGAGCTTCAGTTTCTTAAATCTGTAAAATAGGAGTGATAACACCTCTCTGGGTTACTGAGACAAATATATCTAAAGTACCTTGCATGTAATAACATTTAAATTATTTTTTGATGAATGAATACACAATGTAGTTTCCCAAAGGATCCAGTTTTCCTAGTACTAAGATAATCAGTCTCAGTATTCTCCAGTTTCTATCTCTGATTTTAACCTATCTCTTCAACTTTTGCTCATTCGGCTGAGTTTTTTCCGTGTTCCTTTTAAATAGGGCAGCCAAATCCAACAGACCCATTTGCTTGGCTAGCTCAACAGCCCAAACTTTTACAAACTTCATAACCAACACAACACAATTTAACACTTATTTGATCTTTACTTATATCATTTTTCCTCCTCAGACCATATGTTCTGGAGAGCAAGGTCCAGAGACTCCATTCTGTACATATTTTACAATTTTCCTAGCAGGGAGATGAAAGGCAGCCTGGTATTTTATAAAAAGCACAAGGTTTGGACTGAAATGACCCCTTCATTTTAGCCACTTGTTAACTGGGTGACCCTCAGCTAATCTCTTAAACCTCTCTAAGCCAGTGATTCCCAAACACGGCTGTACACTGGAATCACCTGTCATTTTTGCTAATATTTTTTAAAAATACTAATGCCTGGATTCTATCCCCAGGCATTCTGATGTAATAGGTATGGGTTGCTGCCTTGGCCCTGGGATTCTTGAAAGCCCTCCAAGGGATTCTACAGTTAAGTTGGAAGCCATTGCTCCAAACAACAAATTCCCTCGTCTATAAAACAGTGGTGAAAATAGTCGCAGTTATAAACAGCTAATGAAATACTTGAACAAGATCACAAATAGTACAGGGTTTGGCACACCGAACATGATTAGACAATAAGAGTTAACACTACTAGTTGGTGATGGTGGAGGTAGTGATACACAGTCCTGAGGGATAAAATGATGATGATGCATGAGGACTCGCACAGCCTACCCGGCTACGGAGCTGACTTTAAATGTCAGCCTGATTTCTATTTCTATACATCTGGAACTTTTCTGGACTTGTAGAAAGCACCTTACTGCGGAGTCATGTTTAACTTGGGCTTACCTGCAAGTGACATGGACACCTACCTTTGTTACATCATGTAGCAAAGGTACAACACACCCTGTATCTAATAACTAACGAAGACAACTTTTGCAGAGCCTTCAAATTTTACAGGGCTAACTTAAACACGTGAGGATAAAATTTTGATATCAAGTTGCATCTGAGCCTTGGAAACTATTTTGGGTCAGCTACACAGCAGAAGTTTGGGCCTGGCAGAAAGCCGTAAAACTGAGCCAAAAATAAACCAAGGACCATTATAAAAATGTTGTAAGTGCCAAATGCATGAGATGTTAAAATTACAACATAATGGAGTAAAAATTTATAAAAGAGGCTTTCCAATGGTGGCACTAAGTGTCCCAACCCGGAGGAAGAAAGTTCAGGGGGAGAAATATGGAGAGTTGAACCTATCCCTGGAAATTACCCTTTCAGACAGCGATGAATGCCCCCCATCCAAGGCTATTTACAATTTACTACCCACCAGGAATCAAGAGCATTGATTTTTTTTTCCCCCTCTGTTGGAGAGTACAGGCTGGATAGCCAGAGTACAAGGAAGAGTTTTCATAAAAATTAATTGGGCTACTCAGCTTTTCACTGTATTCAGCAAATGCTGCTCGATTTGCCCTTCTCCTGGCCTGGACATGCTCTTCCTGCTCTTCTCTCAATATCTAGCCATTCCACAATGCACTCGGGTGCATCTATTCGTTATTTATGGCCTTATTTTCCTGAGCTCCAGAAAAGGTGGTGATTTATTTCTGGTGCAGTCCCGTGGTAGAGGCTTTCAGGAAGGGCGGCAGCAAGCTCTGGGCTTCTTGTTGCCTGCTCTGCCCGCCTGCCAGTCTCTGCCCAGTCCATTCCCACCCTCCTTTTCCTCAATTAAGAACTGCTACCAATTGCACATGGACAGATTTATGCATGGCTGGGGACCAGCCAGTCTCCCACTGATTGTCTAAAAGAAGAGTATGTTCTGTGTCAAAAATCCTTTGCACGGAGTCCAACTGTTTTCTTGGAAATAGCTTCTTTGACCCAGGCCCATAATTTTTTTTAGGTTCGAATTTTATGGGCCTGATGCACAGTCTGTCAACATTTTCTTTGTGAGACTTATTCAGGGTACAGCATATTTCTGAAGTGTGCAAAGGTTTGGGGATATTTCTATCATCCGGTGCCAAGAGAATGTCCTAGAAAAGAAGAGAGTGGGAAAGGCAGAGAAGCAGGCTTAATGACCACTTACTAAGGGATTTCTGAACACCAAGACAGAAAGGATATTCTATCAACATTTCTGAAGTAGCTAGATATTAAAACAGCAGATTCAATTATGCTAACCTGCTCAGTGAAGCCACTAGGACTACTGAGATCCAGAGAATGGCTTAATTATCCCAGAGTCATGCCATTTCTTACCCCTGGCTGAAAAGATCAAATGGAGAAAGGGTCAGCAATGTTGTTGTGCCTCAGACCACAACCTCAATTTCCCTAAAGATTTGCCCTTCTCACATAGTTATGATATACCTTTGGGTAAGCTAACAATAGGGCAGGCAGTGGGCTTCAGATGGATAAAGGCTATCTCGATCTATTCACACAACTTGGAATGTAGAGTCTTGAGGCTCATGTGATACCTCTTAAGCAGAAATTCAAATGAAGTGATTTGCTCTCTGAAAATGGGATTTTGATGATCATGGATAGGAAACAAAATATGAAAAACATAAGGGATGCTCAAATTTTCCTTCCTTAAACCATACTGAGTGTTTCATCGATGTCTAATATTTAAGAAAAACTCAGGGTGTCTGGGTGGCTCAGTCGGTTAAGCACCAGACTTTGACTCAGGTCATGATCTCGTGGTTCGTGGGTTCAAGACCTGCGTCGGGCTCTGTGCTGACAGCTCAGAGCCTGGAGCCTGCTTGTGATTCTGTGTCTCCCTCTCTCTCTGCCCCTCCTCCACTCGTGCTCTCTCTCTCGCTCTCGCTCTCTCTCTCAAAAATAAATAAACATTTTTTTAAAATTATAAAAAAAAAAAAAGAAAAGTTCAAACATGTCACCCAAGCCCCAATCTCCTTGATGTTACCAGCAGAGACCCAAGAGTCTATGAAATGAAATGGTGAGGGAGAGGAGTTTTTCCTTCCATGTCCCATCCCCTCTCCACTTTCCTTCTTCCCACTGTTGGACCTACCTTCTAGTGTTACTACAAGATTTAAATGGTGATGAAGTGATGGGGAAAGGATAAGCTCCCCTGCAAGCGTAAGGAATTATTCGCTTTATGACTACCTTTGACACTTCATTCTCATTCTTCTTTTCATGTCGCCTACCCTACTGTACCCTAACTGGGGTGCTGAGATTGGTTCCTGGCCTTCTGTGCCTTCCCTGAGATGCCCCAGTCTTTCCCTCTCCAGGCCCTTCCTGACCCCGATGCTACTTCATCAAAGCACGTCACTCCCAACTACTGGTTTTAAGTTGTTGGAATCAGAGTAACTTCATTAAGATCAGAGGCGTGTGTATGCTTTGTATATATGCGTGTGTTTATGCATGTATGAGAACATAACATTCTGTTGTTTGAATATGCAATAACACTTTAGTTTCAAATTCCACATGTAAAGAGTTGGACTCACCACTCCACCCTAACAGCAAGTAAAAGACTGAAGAGAAAGAAAAATCTATCACTCTTCTTGGATCCATAAGAAAGGGGAAGACACAGGGCAAACCACTGCCCTCAAGAGTGGACAAACAGGTGAAAACAGTGCCAGAACCTAATCTAGATGGTTTAAATATAGTAACTCATTTAATTTCTCAGACATAACAAAACGAGTATTATTATCCCCAATTTGGAGATGGGGAAACTGAGACACAGAGGGATTCCAGTAACTCGCCTGTAGTAACACAACTAGTTAAGTGGATGAGTCAGGTTTAGAAATCACACAGTCTAGCTCCAGAGCCTACATCTTACCTGTTATATACTTGACTACCTCTCTAGAGTCTATGACAATTTCCAAGCTAGTACACAAAGCATTGAGGATACATGTGGAGACACTTCAAACCACACCATTTAGCAGATGCACATTATGCAATACTGACTTCGGTATGCTTCAGCTTGAGTATACAGGCAGTTCTTTTTGGTCACTTTTGGTACTTTGAACTACAGAATCCATTGTCAAATAGGGGGCATAAACCTCTTAAACGGTATCTCAAAATGAGGTATTGCTCACCTGGTGGGGTTAAACGATTCACATAACCCTGAGAGCAGGAGCAGCAGTAGTAGTACCACGATAAACAGAAATACTACCACTAACAATCATAACAATAGTAATTAGTCATAATAGCACCATGTTGATCAATTATTTACCAAGCATCATGCCTAACGTTTTCATATTCGTTATATTCTTCAATCCTCACCAAACCCTCCAAAGCAGGCATTATTATCCTCATTTAACAGCTGAATTAAGACCTAGAAAGAGGCTTAATAAATTCTCGAAGGTCACAGACTAGTAAGAAGATGAGATTTGAGCCCAGGTCTTAGCCCAAGGCTGCAAGACATTCTGTTGCCAAGTCAACCTTCTGACAAGTTTGCATACAAGTAAAATAAAGGGAGTTGAGTTCCAACATGCCATCTAGCTCCACAGTGAAAGAAATGAATACCACTGAAGAGAGAAAAGGGTATCTCATTAGAAAAGGAAGTAGAAATGGGATGATTTATTAGACAAAGATAAAATTAAAGATAATCCAGTTTCATAGAGAGGTTTTAAAGCATTTCTGTCCACAGAACCTCATCCCTAGACACACAGGTACTAAGAAGCCAAGGTGACAAAAGGCCAGAACAGTCAGACCCTAAATCAGAGAACAGATTCTGAGAGTTGGATATAAAGGAAAAGCATGGGTTTGGAAGTTAATATTTACCAAATACTTGGGATCTGTATCAATATTTACACAAAATTTCTTCTTTAAGTAAGTTTATTTTGATAAAACAGATGACTAAGAGTAAAGAAAAATATTGTGTAAAATATATTTAAAATAACATACAGATATAGCAGAAAACATAAAGCCATTACAATGCAACTGAATTTATATAAGAACACTGCTTGTCTACAACGCACTCTGATACACATGAAATGTAAGGCTCTCCAAGCTTCAATTCCCCTCATCTATAAAATATGAGAATGAAGCCGGACATTCTTAAATACCTCTCACAACTCTGTTGCAGCTTCACTTTTAAAAGCTGTTCATGAACAAATTTTAAAAGTACAGCACTATAATGAGCAGTCTCTTAGCTATCAAAGTATGGTACAGTTTTAAGAAATTAAAATCTTTTGAAAATCTTTTAAATTTAACTTGAACATAAATGTAACTAATCTATATGACTTCTCCAAATGAGATTATTCCAAAAGAAAAAAAAAATACCTAATATTTCCTTATACCCTTCATTAATTTAAGTTATGCTAGGCTATTTCAGAATTAGCCAACAGATCATATTTAGATGAAAAATTATATGACCTACTTTATTGAGTACCTCTAATTCTTAATGGTTACCTCTCTGTCTGAAGTAGTTTAGAAAAATGATTCTGAATTTCCCTCTCAATCCCGTGTTAAATTCACAAAACTAATTTCAAAAGTGAATGATGCAGAGACTTCCAATTTTTAATTGGCAAAAACAAGATGTCTCTACCCTCTATTCTTCTTTGAAATTACCAAAAACACCAAGGCATTTGAGAGGCAGAAAGGTAAACCTCAACTTGGATGAAACCTGGATACATCTATAATTGAGAATCAAACTATATGAGAAAGAGTTCCCAAATTTTGTGACTATCAGACAGGAGCACGGAACAGTGCTGTGCACTGAGAGGTCACAGACCCAAAGCAGGAGGTGTCCTCAACGGTAGAAGCCACAGGACAAGACATGTAGTGATGGTGAGAACTTCCCTGGACCATTTTTAGCAGTGAGAAATAACGAGAGAGGCCAAGATAGAAAAAGAAACACATAGACTTGCCATCATTCCTTCAAATAATATGTTGCTAATACAGGAGAGAGAAGGGATACTGAAGTTTGGGATAATGTTAAAACTCTGTCAGCCTCAGAGATGAAAGAGTCAACTAGCTGACACTCAAAACCTTAAATCACAAGGAGTTTCACTGTGACTGTGTACCAGCAAGGCCTTCTGCTAGTTCAGAATACTGACAACACAAACCACCTCCAAATATCTGGCTCTTCTTTCAAATATTGGAATGATATAAAGGAAGTGGAAAAAAAAATCTAGTCAAAGATACTATAGTAAAAGACAAAAGAAGTGGAAAAAACAATGGCAAAAAAAAAAAAAAGAACATCATAAAAAATACTACAGTGAAGCAGGGAAATATCAAACACATATCTAAGATTTCAGAGAATTAAATAAATGTCATTTTAAAACAAGAGCACAAAAAAAAGATACGAACATTCAACGGGGTGGAAATGGGGAGACATAAGAAAAGAGATTAAATTTGAAGCATCCAGTGCTTAGGGAGGAAGTGAAGAGAAAAATGAAATGATCACAGAAATTAAAGCTAGTATGGAAACATCAAAAAGAACACAGTAGAAAACATAGGACTGAGATAAAGGGAATAAAATTAATATGAATAAAGAGTTTTATAGGATTAAAGAGGAAACAAAACATTCAGGTATAAAACAAACAAAAATCCTAAATTCAAATAATTTTTGTTCCTGAAAAAAGAGAATCAGGTGAAGAAAAGAAGAAAAAAATCAGAGATATGATTCAAGATAGCTATCCTGAATAAAATCAGATTTAAAACTACAGATTGTAAGTTTATACCGCATCCCATGAAGCAAAGAATCAGACACATAAACATCTCTCTAGATGTTAACTTCAGGAAAGTCATTAAATCTAAAGTTAAAGAAATAGTTTTTTTAATAAGAAGTAACAAGTGGTGATGAGGATGTGAAGAAAAGAACCCTCATGTAGTGTTGCTGGGAATGAAAACTGGTGTAGCCACTGTGGAAAACAGTATAGAGGTTCCTCAAAAAATTAAAAATAGAGGGACACCTGGGTGGCTCAGTCGGTTAAGCGTCCGACTTTGGCGCAGGTCATGATCTTGTGGTTTGAGTTCGAGCCCCGTGTCTGGCTCTGTGCTGACAGCTTGGAGCCTGGAGACTGGAGCCTGCTTTGTATTCGGTGTCTCTCTGCCTCTCCCATGCTCATGCTCTGTCTCTCAATAATAAATAAACATTAAAAAAAAATTTTTAATAAAAAAAATTTTTTTAATTAAAAAAAAATTAAAAATAGAACTACGCTATGATCCAGCAATCACACTACTGGGTATTTACACTACTGGATAAAACAAAACCACTCATTTGAAAATATACATGCACCCCTATGTTTATTTCAGGATTATTTTACAACAGCCAAGATATGGAAGAAACTCAAGTATCCATCAATAGATGAATGGATAAAGAATATGTAGTATGTGGACACACACGCGCGCGCACACACACACACACACACACACACACACACTGGTATAAAAAAAGCATAAAAAAAGAATGAAATCTTACCATTTGCAAGAACATGGATGGACCTAGTGTGTATTATGCCAAGTGAAGTAAGTCAGACAAAGACAAATACCATATGACTTCACTTATATGTGGAATCTAAAAAACCAACCAACCAAACAGACTCTTAAATACAGAAAACAAACCCACGGTTACCATAAGAGAGGTGGGTGGGGAGATGGGTGAAATAGATGAAGGGGATTAAGGGATACAAACTTCCAGTTACAAAATAAGTAAGTCACAGAGGTGAAAAGTACAGACAAGAATATTGTAATAACACTGTATGGTGACAGATGGTAACTACACTTACTGTGGCAAGCACTGAATAATGTATAGAATTGTCAGATCACTATGTTGTACATCTGAAACTAATTTAACATTATATGCCAACTATACCACACTAATAAATAAAAATAAATAAAATTTAAAAAATGAAACCTGCCTTTTTTGGTCAAAAAAGAAAAGAAATAGTTCTCTGAGTAGTCATTCAATAATATCAACCATGAAACAGCCAATATTCTGTCATTTTAACCCATAAAAAATGTCAATTATTGGCAAAATTAGACTGTATTAAACTGATGAATCCAGTAACAGAATTATAAGTGTATTGAAAAGTTTAAAGTAAAACACTTCCTAGGAAAACAGAAAAAGATAATACAATCAGCTAAAATCAAAGGGGGAAAGAAGAAGAAAGGTATAGAAAAACATCTCAGGAAAAGTTGTTTTTCACTGCTCACACTAGTGAGGATTAAAAACATTATTATAACACTAAGAGTAATTATGATATAAAGAAAAATAATATAAAACTTCCAAATTATCATCCAATGAATATATACCAAGCAAAGAACAAACAGACCAGAAAATAAATGAGAAACAAAAATCAAAGAAAACTTTAACATTTTATAACATATAATGCCATAAGAAATTCAAAAAATTTTCATTAATAATTATAAATGGAATAATCACATATATTCAAGATATACTCAGTTGCTCATAATAAGACAAAACCCAATTACAAGCATTATACAAGACTCACCCCTAAAACACAGTGATTCCAAACTGATAAAAGCAAAGCTAGAAAATGAAAACAGAAAGAAAGAGACAGGTGGCAAAAAGAAGAAAGAGAAGAAAGAAAAGGAGAGGGGAGGAGGGAGGGAGGAGATGAGGAAGGAAAAGAAGAGGCTATGATGTCAATATTTTTAAAAATGGACTTAAAACATTAAATTAAATTAAAAATGGATTCACAGCATTATAAAGTTTCTCATTGTACAGGTTACAATACATAAAGGTCTGCCAGGTACAATAACGACACAAAGTGACACAGTGTTGTTCAAACTCCTAAGTAAGGGATTGATAAGACTGAAGCACAGGGAGGCAGCAGCATGGGTTTTGGATCTCTCAGAATCCACACATAAAAGGAAAGGAACTAGATTACAAACCAAACACTCAAGGGCAACAATTAAAACAAATGATGAACACCAAAATATAAATGGGTAGGGACAAACCACCAATAGCCACAAAATCTGTCCAAGCAAAAGGCATCTGAAGACCTGAGAACAGAAGAACGCCAGAACAGCCCACAAGTATTCACTGTAAAGTGAGCTGCTCAGTCTGGGAAGAGCAGGTAAAACTGAGAAGAGTTTTGCTCAAGCACTTGACAGGCGGTACAAAGGCCGCGTGAGGTCTTCAAGTGCTGGGAAGCAGAGTTTAGCTCCCGCCACCACCCTCCCTTAAGGGGCTGTGGGGAGAGACATGGTGACTCACTTCCCAAGAACAGAATAGGGAAAGGGGGAAATGTGCAATGGAGACACCTGGTAGACACTACCTTAACCAAATGGTAAAGATCCACATTCCTAGTGATGTTATAGGAATATCATAAATGCCTTGATAAAATATGACAAGAAAGGCATTTCTCCTTATGTTCTTCTTTCCAAAATCCCGTAACTACCACCTAATCATGGGGAAAACATGAGACAAAACCAGATTGGGAAAGAGTCTACAGGATATCTCAGTACTCCTCAAGACTGAGAAGATCATGAGAAACAAGGAAAAACTGAGAAGTTGTCAGAGACCAGAGGAGACTAGAGAGACAGGATAATCATATGCAATGTAGCACTCGGTATTGGGTCCTGGAACAGAAAGAGGGCATTAATGGAAAAACTGGTGAAATCCAAATAAAGTCAGCTATTTAATTAGTAGTAATGTGCCAGTGTGGATTTCTTAGTTTTGGCAAATATAGCATAGAAGGGTAAGATGTTAACAATGGGATCTAGTGAGTATAGGGTATGCAAGGTCTCTGCACTCTCTCTGCCACTTCTCTGTAAATGTAAATTTTTAAATTAAAAGTTTACTTTTTTAAACCCAGTAAATACCTACTTTAAAAAAAAAAAGTAAAAAAGGGACAAAAAAAGAAAGCAACAGTCTTGTTAATTTATATTTTTTCAAGAAAACCATTTATTTTGTTAGGCTTTCAAATTAATTTTCACAGAACTTGATGTGGGTATTCATTTATTCTATAATATTTCTAGCAAACACAAAAGTATAAAAATTTTAGAATAAACTCCCATATACTCATCCCCCCCCACCAGCTATTTTCATCATTTTTGCCAGTCTTGCTTCATTTAATACTTTTTAAAAAATCAACACAGAAGGAAGAAATAATCCAGCTGAAAACAGCAACCAATGACTTAGATATCAGAAAAAGAAAGGTACTACTACTAATTACATTCAAGATTTGGTTCTTTGAACAAACAAACAAAATACATAAACCAGTAACTGGTCTATTTTTTTAAGGTAAAAAACACAAAGTGACAAAAAAAAACATGAAAAGATAGTTCGAGAAAAAGGAAATAAAAAAATGACTTTCAAATGTTTGAAAGATATTAAATATCATTAATAATAAAAGAAATACAAATAAAAACTGTAGCAAGATTCCATGGTTTAGCTCTCATATTGGCAAAGATCAAAACACTCAGTAACATCCAGTATGGGCAAAAGGAGTGAGAAAACAGGCATCCCACGTAGAGTAGACAAAGTGTAAACTGGCACATTCTTAATGAAAGATGGTTTGACAACATTTTTCCAAATTAAAACATTCACATAAAATGCTTGACCCAGCAATTCCACTTCCAAGAAGTTATGCAACAAATACACTTACAAATGTACACAAAGATGCATGCACAAAAATTTATTTAAAGCATTCTCCCAAAAAGGTCATATTTGCATATTAGAAGGAATCCAAACATTCAATAACAGAAGATTATGTTCTAAATTATTATAGTATATCAAAATAGTGAAATATTATAGCACCACTGAAAAGACCAAGGCAGCTCTATCTAGAATATTACAAAACAGCCTCCAAAATATAATAATGAGTTTAAAAGCAGAGTTTGGAACAGTTCATACAGCACAGTAAATCTTGTGTATAAAATGAGGGACAAAGGAATCCCATGTCATTTCATGGAACTAGCAGAGTTGTACATGTCTGCTCTTGTTAGCAGCTGAATAGATTTTACTGTGCACAGATATCCCTTTGTACCTGAGCATGAATTTCTTCATGCTTTGGTAAATCCCTCCTCTCTTCTGCCTTCCTTTTTGAAGGAATCTAGTACCTAATGTAATAATCATCTTCTTCATTCACCATGACTAGATATGTTCCTCATCCTATCACCAATAACTGCACGGTTGGTTGCAGGCGTGTGCTAAGTGTATGATAAGAGGTTTTCTGAGTGTCGCCCAAGACTAGGAAGGAGATAGACACTATTATTATAACAAAGTTTAGGAGGTATCCTAGTGGTACATAAATCTTCAGAGTGCAAGATACCTGACTGCTGTTATTATCAGATATCCACTGCCAAGCCAGACCCCATGAAGGCTTCTTCCATCCCTCTAACTGTTCCCTACTCTCCCAGCAAAACCAGAGAAAAGAGGGGGAAAAAAAGAATAAAAAGGAGAATCTCTCTGTTCCACACATGATCAAAAGATCAACTGTCAGACCATAATGAATTTTTTTCACGGATTCTCCTACCAGTCAAAAGCACCAGCCCTCCACCTCCATTGCTAGGCCCTGCCCTCAGGCTCCAACCATAGTTAAGTAAAGACCTAGACTCTGGAGGCCACCCAGATGACAGATATGACACTATTTGGATATGCAAGCTCTGATGTCATCCCTGGCTGCTCTTGTTAGGAGAAGACTGAAGACACTACAGAGTAAAGGAAGAGAAAGAGGACCCAGGGAGGACATCCAAGCGGGATACTCTCCACCAGAATCAGAGGTATCCCAAAGCCACTTACTCATCCCCATCAGTGCTCATGACAAAGAAACTACTGTTCTAGTCTCTGGTGGCGCTCTTGCAGTATGTACCATCAGAGTTTATCTGATTTGACACAGTACTGATATTTTTGCTTGTGTGGTGGTGGTATTGAACATTTTACCATTCTTCCTTTGCCTCTAGGGGATAATTTACTAAGCCAAGAGATCTATGATCAGAAGGAGATAATTCTTTTCAACTTTAAATTGGCCCAACCACCTCTCCCACGGTTTCTAGAGCCAATCAGGGTGAGCAAGGAAATGGGTTACTCTGAAATTACCTGAAGTGCCAAAGGTAAGTAATGACCTTCCTAATTTAGGGAATTACATTGGCTTCTGTGACTTCTGTGAGGAAACAGAAGTCCTTACAAAGGGTCAAGATGAAGTCACCTGAAGACTTTTCTCACATCTGAACCAAGAAAACCAGAGTCTTGGTTCCTCCTTTTAACTGTTCAAATTATAGTAACACCTCCTCAATTTGGAATATTCTATTTTTTTAATTTTTTTAACATTTATTTATTTTTGAGAGACAGAGAGAGAGCGCGCATGAGTGAGGTAGGGGCAGAGAGAGAGGAAGACACAAAATCTGAAGCAGGCTCCAGGCTCTGAGCTGTCAGCACAGAGCCCAACATGGGACTTGAACCCACAAACTAACTGTGAGATCATGACCTGAGCTGAAGTCAGACGCATAACCAACTGAGCCATCCAGGCGCCCCTTGGAAAATTTTAATTTCAACATCCGTAATGATTTAAATACACAAGACTAATCTTTGCCCTTTTTATTACATACCAAGTAGAAGAAAAATAAACTATCAAGTATCACTTACTAAAGAAAGTCATCTGTTCCCAATCATTCTTACAATTTTTGTGTTCATATGCATACAGATAATACCCTAATTACAACTGTTACATATATAATCACTAAAACAGATCCAAGAGAACCTTTACTTGACAAACTTTAGTATGTATTTGCACCAAGAACGACATACTTTAAAACATGTAAGTACATGTGCATATGCAAGATTAAAAATGTTTTTATTAATTTAGACTGTCTTTCCTCATTTCTTTTTTTTTAAGTTTATTTATTTATTTTGAGAGGAGACAGAGACAGCATGAGTGGGGGACAAGCAGAGAGAGAAGGAGAGACAGAGAATCCCAAGCAGGCTTCACATTGCTAGCACAGAGCCCAACGGGGGGCTCAAACTCACAAAACTGTGAGATCATGACCTGAGCAAAAATCAAGAGTCCAGCACTTAACCAACTGAGCCACCTAGGCCCCCCTCATTCCTTTTTTTTTTTTAAGTTTTTAAAAATTTGTTTATTTTGAGAGAGAGAGACTGCGAGTGGGAGAAAGATAGAGAGAGATAGAGGGAAAGAGAATCCCAAGGAGGCTCCTCACTGTCAGTGAGGAGCCCAGCGTGGGGCCTGAACTCACCAACTGTGAGATCATGACCCGAGGCGATTGGATGCTTAACTGACTGAGCCAGCCGGGTGCCCTTGTCTTTCCTCATTTCTTATTATTCCAAACAAGCAAAGGTATCCTACACATAATATTTCTGCTGATTTTATGCCTTTCTCATCCACAAGTCATTGAGGCTGAACAAAACATTTAAGAGAAAGACTGGAATCTGAAAAGTAAGTGAGGTACCATGGCTTCCAAAATATTTGTAAAACTATTAATGTTTCTTGAGCAAATTTCTTAATATCTGTGAAAAAGTGTATGCATCAAGGGCAGGATGGGGATAAGGGCAAGAGAACTAGATGTTCATCCTGATTCTCTAAAATGATATGTTTTCAATAATTACAACTATAAAAATATAGAAGAGGGGGCAGAATGAAATAGAATTTCCCTTCATTAATCCATTCAACAAATGCATGTGGCAGGCATTATTATCAGGCCTGGGAACAAAAGGGTGAATAAAAGGGTCCCTGCCCACTGGGACCTTCTGTTCTAGTGGAAGACAACATTCTGCATGATTAAACGGGAAGAAAATGAAGCAGGGTAAGGAGAAAGAGGTAGAAGGAATATGCTCTCTAGACAGGGTGGTCAGTAAAGGCTTCACTAATAAAGTGGCATTTGCACAGAAACCTGAGTGCAGTGAAGGAGTAAACAATGAAAATATCTTCAAAGAGTACCCCAGGCTGAGAAAATAACAAGTCCAAAGGCTCTCAGAAAGGCCAGATCTAATAGGGCTTGATAGACTACTGTAAGGACTTTCTATTTCATTCCAACCAACTTTATGTTTTAAAAGAATCATTCTAGCTTCTATGCAGTGACCAATCTATAAGTCACAAGTGGAAAAGAGAGTCTAGTAGAAGCTGTCGGCACAGTGCATGCCAGAGACTATAGCCACGTGGACTAGAGTGGTAGCAGTGGAGAAGATGATAGATAGTCACTACATGGTTTTAAGGTAAAAACAACAGATTTCCTGACACAATGGACGTGAAGTACAAAGGTGGGGAAAAGAGCCAGGAATGACCCCTCAGTTTGTGGCCTGAGCAAAAGCAGAAGGACCACTTACTGAAATGGGAATACTAGAGTCACAAAAGATTGGGGTATGGAACTCAAGATTTCAGTTTTACACTCTTTAAGGAAGAGTTGCAATCCACTGTCCAAGAGAAGTTGCCCACAGAGGCAGACAGACATGAGATGGAAAGTCAAAGAGAAAATCTGGACTGCAGATACAAATTTGAGAATCATTACCTTATAAATGGTACTTACAGGTATGGACTAGATGTAATCACATCTAATGGTACAGAGAGAAGAGGAAAGAAATGGACAGGCTGAACCCTTGGACACACTGACATGTAGAAGTCTGGAAGATGAAGGGTAACTCACAAGAGAGACTGAAAAACAGGGGATAATCAAGAGAAAAGAAAGTGGTGTCCCTGGAAACCAGATGAAGAAAGTGCTTCAAGGAGGAAGTGAACAATGGTGTCAAATACTCTAAGAGGACAGTGAGATGAAGATTGAGAATTAACTACTGGATCTGGTTGATGAGGGAGCATAAGGCAAGTTGACAGGCCACAAACACCCCCCAGCCCCAGGTGGGATGTATGTGATACTCCTGGGCACTCCTGGCTGCCCAAAAACAAAGGAAAGGGGAAAAACAAAGGGTTAACTGATAGAGATCATAATCCAGCATCACCCCTCCATAGTGATGTGGGAAACAAAGGCAGAAGGAAATGGCAGATAGAACTAAATGTCCTTATAATCTGCAGCCCATTGACAAATACCTGAGGCTGGCCATGTAAAACGTTTCTCCAAGGAGCTCCCTGAGGTCTTAAGCTACTGCTTTACTAGAGGGAAAACAACCTTAGCTTGACACTAGCTAGGCCTCCAGTGTCCTGTGAGTCTTCTTTAGCACATGAAAATCTCACTGGAATCTTCCCCTGGACTTTACCTCTCCCCAGTTCCATAGCATATAACCAGTCTCTCCTCATGGTCCCATGGCAGCTCTTCCTGCCCAGGGGTCCTGTCCACATGCTTCAATAAAACCACCTTGTTACACCAAAGATGTCTTCAAGAATTCTTTCTTGGCGATCAGCTCTGGACCCCACAAACCCCACTGTCACCCCAAAAACTTCATCACTGGCAATACACGGTTGACAAGTGACTTAACCAGAAGGATTACAGTAGAGCAATGGAGAGGAAAACCTGATCTGAATGGATCAGAGAGGGCACACGTGCACACGCACATGCACACGCGCACACACACACACACACACACACACACACTCCCATCCCTGCTTACAGGCTCCTTCTCCCTGATGTTAGAACCTAATCCAACATATAGGGTCATTAACTGCAGTGGAAAACTTTACATAGCTACATTTTTATTTGACACTTTGGAATACGTTCTTAATAAAGGGTGTCAGACGATAAAGAGACTCAAGGCAACTAGGAAATAACTGTTTATATAGAGGATGATGTTTCCACTAAAAATAACTGCTCCATTCAGTATGGCATGAAGATGACCTCAAAGACCTAGTGTCATTACTCTGTTGACTTTGCTAATAAGGGTAAACAAATTTTTTTTGACAGGCAGAAGCCACAGAAACCTCCTTCTTTAGTCACCAAAGAGAGAGACAAGCTGTGTAGGCTGGAGTAAGCTTGGACCTGCCTAAACATGGACGTGATGTATTCACTGCTCTGTGTCTAACAAGAGCCAACAAAATAGAAAAGGACACATAAGTGGACTCTCCTGTTGTTACCAAATGGGCTGTTTAATGTGCTGTCCTTTACATAGGGTTTCTGAGCTCCACAAAGGGTGCACACATTGCCTTTCAGCATTGAGGATAAAAGAATAAAAAATATAATTCATCACTTTACCAAGAGGGATAAGTACTGTTTCAATTAATGTGCTAATCTCTAATGAAGACAGCAGCCATTAGTTAAACAAGCAAACCATTAGGGTAGGAACAGAAATGCCAGTACATTCACAGGTCTACTGATGGCTGCTAGATATTAGTCACAACCTACAAATCCTTAAAAGAGATGAGTAAAGTGTAGTCTATTTCTAAGACTGAAAACTCTACTACTGTTAAATGAAACAGGAATGAACTGGGCCTATTAGCATGGCTGGATCTCAAAAGCATAATGCTGAAGGGAGAGGAGAAATGCTCAGAATATAATTTGATACCATTTATGTACATTTCAGAAAGCACTCACAAAATAATATTCCATATTGGTTACAGATATGGAGAGAGATATAATGACACATATTAAACTACGGATGGTGGTTGCCTTTGGTGGTGTTGGGAAAGGAAATGAGCTGGAAATGATGATGTAATCATAACTGTTAATAGGATATTAACAGTTAATTCTGGGTGATAGGAATAATGGGTATTTGTTATGTTCTCTTTTATACTTTACTTTTTTAATCAAAAAAATTAATAAAATAACATACTGAGAACCTACATCATGAAGTTCTCTGGGTAGGAAGGGATTGTGCAGACCTGTAAACCATATGAAGAGAGGGTCCATTAGTGGCCGCCACATCATCTGTCACATGGATTTGCCTGTGCATTGCTCTTAGGTCCCTCTGTGCCTTGACTACTGCCATGCAGTCTAGCTATCATTTCACAATTCACTTTTCCTGGGATGATGTGGTCAGAGAGTTCACAACAGAGTAAGATTTTAACTGTAAAGAACTACTGATGGTCCAAGGAGTTTACAGATCTCAGCCCAGGCTATCTTTCAGGAGCAGCTTCTCAGCCAATCACTTAACAACTCATCAGAACGCATCCAGCCACACCAGGGAACAGACCACTCTGACTCCTCATTAAACAAGGTTTGCAGGGAAGTCCAGGAAACTTAGCAAGGTGAAGACTTTTTAGCAGAACCCAGCAGCAGTCAATGAGTAAAAGCTAAGTAGCAGAGAAACAGCAAAGCTTGTGGATAAATCAGATTCAGGAAGAAGAGTAAAGTATCAATTATGTTAAAATCCAAATTATCATTTTGGTGAGTGCAATTTGGCATCCAGATGGACCACACTAAACAATTCAATTCTATTCAATTATTTAAATATCATTTTGCAAATCACTTACTCGGCAAGTAGAGCTGTTTAAAATCTAATGTTTTAGAGGAACCACATTACAGTTTTGCTCCCATAAAGGAAGACTTTCAGTAGTCTTTACATCATTTACAGTAGATAACTCTAAAGTTTCAATACGCTGCATGTTCCAGCAAGGATGAAGGGAACTAATATTCACTGTGCTCCTTATATGTACCAGGCCCAGGGCTACAATGTTTTACCCATGTTACCTCAATTCATCCTCACAACCATGTAAGATCAATATCATCTAGAGATGATATTCTAAAGATTTATTCTAGAATCTACAGTTCCTAGAGACGAAAAAACTAGGCTTTGACTGTTGAAGTAATTTGCTTAAGGTCAGATGGTTGGGAGGTGGCAGATCCAGACTCAAAGCCTTTCTTCTAGAGATAGCTCATTTAAAATAATAATAAAGTAATATAGATTTTAGTAGGAAACATTATATGTAGTCATCACTGTAAATGAAAATTCTGTGATACATCTGAAGAGGTTCTATGAGAGAACCTGCAAGAAACAGAAATTCTTTGGCTGATAAGCCCCTGACCCCCAATATTGTGTGGACTATGGAAACCTCCCTGAGATTCAGTAATCCATGATTAAACTTTAATGAACACATGAATCCCCTGGGGATCTTGTTAAAAGGCAGATTCAGATTCAGCAGGTCTAGGATGGAGGTAAGATTGTGTAGGTCTAACAAACTCCCCATGATAATGATCTTGTTGGTCCATAGAACACAGTTTGAGTAACAAGGATCTCATCTTACAAAATTATTTTTTTTGAAGACCTTAGGTTTATATCTTGCAGAACATACCGTAAAGGATGATTTATCTACAAAAGGCACTTCTCTCAACATCCCTAAACTACAGATCTGTTATTTCACACAATATCTACCTAAATTCTGTGGTCTCTTTTTCAATACATTGCATACACTGATTTCTCAGTTAAACATAAAGCATAAGGAATAAGCTAGTTTCAAGATGGACTTTTTACCAGTGACCATTAGTATATTTTGCCTCATGTAACAAAGAAACTGGTTAAAAATAGCAGAACATACTGAACAATTCTAAGCATTTTTAATAAAATATGTCTCTATGGGGGTGGCTGGGTGGCTCAGTTAAGTGTCCAACTCTTGATTTCGGCTCAGGTCATGATCTCATGGTTCATGGGTTCAAGTCCAGCATCGGGCTTTGTGCTGGTGGCACAGAGCCTGCTTGGTATCCTCTCTCTCCCTCCCTCTCTGCCCCTCCCTTGCTCATGCTCTCTCTCTCTCTTCTCTCTAAAAATAATTTTTTTAAAAAAAACCACTATTTTAAACAGCAAGAAAATACAGTCACTTGTTTTTTTAATTTACACCTGAGCAATCTGTTGCAAATTTTAGATCCATGCCATCCTGCAATTTAAAAAAAGAATGGCTGTCATTCATATCCATACAGGGAATATAATCCTCTCCCACACAGGGAATATAATATAATTCCCTCCCATACAGGGAATATTATAAAGAACATAAACATATTGGTCAATTATAATAAGGTAGAAGTATTAACCTTAATTAAACCAAATATCATAGTTTTTGGCTAACAAGTCTCTGCCATGAGATGGATAATGATAAACAATTCTGCTCCTTGGGCTCACTCATTTGATTAACTGGAGTGTATTATGTGGCTAAGGTAATCCTGATCTATCAGAATGCCTGTCTCATCAAATTTTTAATGTTTACTTTATAGAATTCAAAAATCTTACTCTCAAAATCTTTCCAGAATAGTGAATGTTGTGTTTTCCCACAAAATAATCCACTGCCTCAATTTTGTTGACTACTCAGCTCTCTCTAGATAGAGACAGAGACAGAGACAGAGACAGAGATAGAGATTGGTACATAATCACACCTTTGAGGCCAATGTGTTTGGAGGAAGCCAACTCCACCCCTAGCCAGTCAGCCCTAAGCCAGGCAGAGTATCCTTTTCCCTGGGCAGAGTAATTGGTTCAGGGATGGACTCCTCATCCAACTGGAATCAATACAACATGGGAAAAGGTTTGTTGTCACAATCCAGGAAAGAAGCTTCCTGACTCCTCAGAGGAATGATTCTGAAGCAACCCTCTGCCTGCTCCTGGCAAGTATTAATGAAGCCACATTTTAACCACAAGGGGGAGCCAACCTTTATGATGAAGCTGGCACCAAGGCAGGGAGCAAAAAATAGAAACAAACCACAGGTTGTCCCATAGGAACTACCCTTCATACACTCTTTCGATCTTCTACGCAACCAATATTCCTCTAATTGATCTATGAAGACATTCTGAAAGCCCCCTTCAAATGCCTTGCTTTAGTTCAAAAGTACACTCTGCCACATTTCCCCTGGCACCATAGTCCAATATATCTGTCAAAGAAGGAAATGAGGTTACTGTAATGATGACCCAAACACTTCCTCTTCTTGGAACTCCAGGAAATAAAATAAAGCTCATAATTCAATAGTTTGCAGAATCTCTCTTCCTCTTTTTGAAAAGTGGAATGGCAAAATGGCATTCTCCCATATCTGATCTTCCAGCATACCTCATGGTTGCCAGGATTACTCAACAGTCTCATTTACCAGTTTTTCTTAAACTTCTTGAAATAGAATTTAAAGAAAAACATGCGTTTATAGCAAGGGGGTGCTTAGCTCTCTTTACAATCTTGTTGCCCATTTTAGCTTTTTCTTCCCCTTTGACCACAATTTTAATTAAGGAAGGATTGTCATCATTTTCTCTCCTGTGTTACATTTGATAGAAGCGTATTTGTCTCAAAAAAGAAATCCAGAGGTAGCTAGACCATGGTAGGTGTGGCCACTTCATAGTCACCAAGGACTTGGGTTTCTTTTCTTTTACAGCTCAGCAAACTTTAGCAGGTACCTCACAGTCCAAACTAATTTAAAGCATCAACCTTTTTATCCATATTCCAAGCAGCACAAAGGAGAAAGGGAAAAAAGGAAACAGAAGAATATGTCCCTTTCTGTAAAGGACTGCACTGATTGATTTACGCTAGATTATGCTATGGCTACAAACTCCAAAATAGGGGCCTACAATATTTTTTCTCACTCTCTCTACTCTTCAGATTCATCTCTTACCACTCAAACTCAATCCCCACGTGTGCCTATACCTCCTCTATTCTGACTCAACCTCCCACCCCTCCATGACTCCTTAATACCTTGCATTATGCCCTCTGGAACCCAAAGTCTCCTATGCTGGTGACCTCCTCTCTGGAAGTTGTCTTCACCTTCTTGCTGCAGCTGGAGCCTTCACACACCACTTAAACAGCAGCCCTTTCAGGGCGCCTGGGTGGCTCATTCTGTTAAGCATCTGACTCTTGATTTTGGCTCAGGTCATGATCTCACTGAGTTCAAGGCCCACACTGGGCTCTGTAGTGATGGTGCTGAGCCTGCTTGAGATTCTGCCTCCTCGCTCTCTGTCCCTCTCCTGCCTGCTCTCTGTCTCTCTCAAAGTAAATAACTATTAAAAAAAAAAAAAGGGGCGCCTGGGTGGCGCAGTCGGTTAAGTGTCCGACTTCAGCCAGGTCACGATCTCATGGTCCGTGAGTTCGAGCCCCGCGTCAGGCTCTGGGCTGATGGCTCAGAGCCTGGAGCCTGTTTCCGATTCTGTGTCTCCCTCTCTCTCTGTCCCTCCCCCGTTCATGCTCTGTCTCTCTCTGTCCCAAAAATCAATAAACGTTGAAAAAAAAATTAAAAAAAAAAAAAAAAAAAAAGAGCAGCCCTCTGAAGCAGTGGCTATTTTTGTTCTCATACCCAATATTTAACAAGGCTTAAAAGATAGGCCAGGTTCTCCCCCTTGCTCCTTATCTCTATTTTCAAACAACTGTTTTCCTAAATCTCTAAAACTCTCCAGTGACAAGGAAACGTGTGTTATCAGATTAGATTACCACATTAACTTGCTCTTGTTGCAGTAATCTACCTTTCACTACCTCCCATACTAATGTCCTAGACCTTGTTGTTACCAACCGTCCTGTCTCCAAAATCTCAATTTCAAGAATTTTATTTAGATCACCATTTCCTATTGTGCTTGCTCATCCCTCCAACAATCCTGCCTGTAATTCTTTAACCATATTGGGACCTCCCACTGAGTGCTCCTACATTTCACTGTCTACTACATACTCTTATTTGCCTCCTCACCCTGGATTCCGCAATCCAATATTATAATGTTTCCCTTGCATGTGTCTGTTATGTTCTTGTATCTCTCTCCTTCTGTCTTACACACTCAGAAACATCCCAGTCTGACCTGGTTCCTGCATCCAAGCAGTGGAACATGGCAGGAGGCAACACTAATGGCTCACCATTCACTGTGTGTGCAAATCTGAAGTGGAGCCTAACACTATCAGATAAGCCTTATTCAACATTTTGTGACACAATTCACTCTCCTCCTCTTCTTGAGGTCTATCTCATAATTTCTCCTGATTCTGCAAACCTCCCAATAATTTGCTTTTTTTTTTTTTTTTTTTTACTAAGAAAATAGAAGCAAAGCAAAAGGTTAACTACTGTGACAAACCACCCCAAAATTTCATTGAAAAGACTATGAGAGCTCTGGGGTCTAAGCAAACAGTAGAAACACAGGTGGGGAAAGTATAGAAAATAAGACAGCATCAGCAACAGACTTCTTTATATCTATGTTAAAGGCCAGCACTGATTTGCTGACTGGGACACCCCCCCACCGCCATCTGCTCCCCGACCAGGGTCAAAGACCCTGGGCATACAGCAATTAATACTCACCCCAGGTCATGTATTCTAGACTCCAGCCTTGGTGCCACTGACCTTATGGCTGCACAAACCTTCCAAATGTGGAGAAGGACCAACTAAATCAAAGGCATGAAACTGCAGAAACATAATTTTCCTTATAAAATGACACAATCAGCTTTTATGCTTTATTTCTTATTACGTATGCAAATGAATGGAGAAGTGGGAGTGGTTTAACTTCTGTAAATCTACTTGAACTCCTCTGGGGGAAGATGTAAATAAGTAGAGCTACACGTTCACTGTAAAGATACATACATGCTATTATCATCATTAGTAATAATTTAATTTTGCTAGCTAATTGTTACATTTTGGTGCATTCACATGAAGGCAAATTTTGTCTTCCTGCTATCTCTGCCATTAAAACAAAAGAATAATGCTATCTTAGATGATAAGAATAATGACTACACCTGTCAAAATAGATTTATATCTTGAGTCTCATTCAGCCTCTGCAGCATGTTTTGCCAGGATTATTCATTTGTTCTTTTTTCTTTTCTTTTCTTCTTTTAGGGAAGAAGACAGGAAGCAGATTTCCACCTCTACTCTTGAGCCTCCCTCTTAAATGATGCTTGGGGCAACAACCCTCCAAAATTAGGTACCATTCAGTACCAATCCCTTTGGTAACCACTGTAATAACATTAACATGATGAACTAATGAGATATTAATGTGGTTGTAATAGACACTTCCATAGGAGTTCTCTTGTAATTGAGTAGGTTAATAATCTGCCTTAATCTGTGCTTGGCAAATGTAATGTATGATGAATAGGGAAAGGCAGAATTTTGATCACTTTCAGCTTATAAGGTGTTTACTCTTTCAAAACAGAAAAACAAATACCTGTTTTTAAAAGCAGGTGCATGAGTGAACACTGGAAAAAACAGCCCAGAGTGTCATAACCCATATTCCTGGAGGCATCTCAGTGCATTTTATACATTTCACTTTCTAAACAGCAATAGATGCGGGGAATTGATACTTAAGATCCTTATTTGTACTAATATGTATCTCATAGTTCATTCATTTATTGACTTCTAGTGTAACAATACTTAACAATTATAATTACGGATGGCAGAGCCTTGTGAATTTAACAATAGTACCATCAGTGTTGCTTTTAAAGGAAAAAAAAAAAAACATAGCAATCCCTATCAAAACAACACCAGCATTCTTCACAGAAGTAGAACAAACAATCCTAAAATTTGAATGGAACCAGAAAAGACCCCAAGTAGCCAAAGCAATCCTGAAAAAGAAAACCAAAGCAGGAGGCATCACAATCCCGGACTTCAAGCTGTATTACAAAACTGTAATCACCAAGACAGTATGGTACTGGCACAAAAACAGACACACAGATCAATGCAACAGAATAGAAAACCCAGAAATGGACCTACAAATGTATAGCCAACTAATCTTCGACAACGCATGAAAGAATATCCAATGGAAAAAGTCTCTTCAGCAAATGGTGTTGGGAAAACTGGACAGCGACATGCAGAAGAATGAACCTGGATCACTTTCTTACACCATACACAAAAATAAACTTACATTTAGGATGAAAGACCTAAATGTAAGACAGGAAGCCATCAAAATCCTGAAGGAGAAAACAGGCAATAACCTCTTTGACCTCAGCCACAGCAACTTCTTATGTGTCTGTGGAGGCAAGAGAAACAAAAGCAAAAATGAACTATTGGGACCTCATCAAGAGAAAAAGCTTCTGCACAGTGAAGGAAACAATCAACAAAACTAAAAGGCAACCAATGGAATGGGAGAAGATATTTGCAAATAACCTATCAGATAAAGGGTTAGTATCCAAAATCTATAAAGAAATTATCAAACTCAACACCCAACAAACAAATAATCCACGGGCAAAAGACATGAATAGACACTTTCCAAAAAACACATCCATATGGCTAACAAGACACATGAAAAACTGTTCAACATCACTCATTATCAGGGAAATACAAATCAAAACCACAATGAGATACCACCTCACACCTGTCACAATGGCTAACACGAACAATTCAGGCAACAACAGATTTTGGCGAGGATGCGGAGAAAGAGGATCTCTTTTGCACTGCTGGTGGAAATGCAAACTGGTGCAGCCAATCTGGAAAACAGTGGAGGTTCCTCAAAATATTAAAAATAGAACTACCCTACAACCCAGCAATTGCACTACTAGGTATTTATCCAAAGGACAGAGTAGTGCTGTTTCGAAGGGGCACATGCACCCCAATGTTTATAGCAGTGCTATCAACAACAGCCAAAGTATGGAAAGAGCCCAAATGTCCATCGACTAATGAATGGATAAAGATGTTATACACACACACACACACACACACACACACACACACACACAGGAATATTACTCAGCAATCAAAAAGAATGAAATATTGCCACTTGCAACAATGTGGATGGAACTGTAGTGTATCACGCTAAGTGAAATAAGTCAGAGAAAGACATTAAATATCTTGTGATTTCACTCATATGTGGAATTTAAGATACAAAACAGATGAACATAAGGGAAGGGAAGCAAAAATAATATAAAAACAGAGAGGGAGACAAACCATAAGAGACTCTCAAATACAGAGAACAAACTGAGGGTTGCTGGTGGGGAGCTGGGAGGGGGGATGGGTTAAATGGGCAAGGGGCATCAAGGAGGACAATTTTTGGAATGAGCACTGTGTGTCATATTTAAGTGATGAATCACTAAATTCTATTCCTGAAATCATTATTATACTATATGTTAACTAACTTGTATTTAAATTTAAAAAAAGAGAAAAGAGGGGCGCCTGGGTGGCGCAGTCGGTTAAGCGTCCGACTTCAGCCAGGTCATGATCTCGCGGTCCGTGAGTTCGAGCCCCGCGTCGGGCTCTGGGCTGATGGCTCGGAGCCTGGAGCCTGTTTCCGATTCTGTGTCTCCCTCTCTCTCTGCCCCTCCCCCGTTCATGCTCTGTCTCTCTCTCTGTCCCAAAAATAAATAAAAAACGTTGAAAAAAAAAATTAAAAAAAAAATAAAATAAAATAAAAAAGAGAAAAGAAAAGAAAAAACACCACATACCCACCCCTCCCCCAACACACGGACACAGATACATACATCTACATACACACACATAAACACTATGAAAGAACATTCTAAAGTGAAGTAATAATTGCTAAGAGAGTCATTCAAAACAGGTTCTGAAGGATATTGAGGAAGAAAGGCCTATGCCTATCTCCTGTTTCAATTTTGGGGACACTACAGACTTTTGACTTTTGTCCATTGCACCTAGACCACCTTCTGGAGGATATGACTCTACTCTGGACTGAAATAGAGATAACGTAATACCTGTTAGCTAAATAGCCAATCTTGTATTAGACAGTCAAACAGTTTAACTTTGTCAGCACTAATCATAATTCCTTCAAAATAAGTTATGTAATCTTGTGGGTTTTGCTTTTATAAATCTACACTTCCCGCTTGTAATTTGGGGCACACTTTCAATTTTTAATTTCTGGATCGCAATCCCTAGGACCCAAAATAAATGCTCTGGTTGCTTTACAGCCTCTTCTTCTTGGTTGATAATACACACACACACACACACACACACACACACACACGTACACTCACACACTAAAGAGTTCCTATTATTTGAAGGAAATAAAGAAATAAGGTCAAGAACCTAGAAAGAAATAAAAAGGAATGTGGTGATGGAAAAGAAAAAGCAAAAGCAAGATTGAAAAGCCAAGATATTCACAGTCTTCCAACTGGATTCAAGAGAATACCTGCAAATAACCCTGGTTTGAACTCTGCTGAAAGAGAAAGGAGCGAAAAGAGCAAGGCCTTTATATGATTATTTATTCCAGCAAACAACAGCACATGGCAACTCAGAGCCTTTCTATTCCCTGAGCTAATATTTGGAAGACACTGTATCTCCGGGGCAAATTCTAAATGTTCCTCTTCTCTCTAAAGAGGAAAGGGAAAAATATCAGAGGTTTCCATCATTCAAGGATAAAAAGAAAATACTGATGAAATTCAACACTGAACATTGCACAAAGAAGATAAAAAATTAAGAGGAAATGTGCTGATAAGCTTTGCTTAGCAAATACAAATGAAGGCTAAGTAAACCCATGTGATTTTTTTTTAAAGGCAGACTTGTTAAATTAACTGGCAGCATTTCAAAATCTCCTTAACAGTGAATGTTGAAGCCGATTCTACTCAAATATTAACCCCCTCTATGTGAGATCTACTTTCTTGGACGGCTCCAAGTGGTCTGGTTATGTCCAGCCTGAATACAAAGATGAGAGAGCATGCAGTTTGCAGTCTTGCTCCCACCTTTCCCAATTCCTTTCCAGTTGACAATTACAATGGCCCCCTTTCTCCACTTCCCTCGGAAGGACCTTAGGATGACTCAGCGCCATGAGTCTGCCAGGAGCACAGTCTTCAGGGTGTTCCCTTAGCCGCCTCATCACAACCAGGAGACGGTCAGGTTCTGCCTCTAGTTTCAGCCAGCATTTCATTACTTCCAAACTTTTTGACTCCCCCCTATAAATTTCACACCACTAAGAGCTTTCAACACTTAAAGTTTTAGGGGCAATTAAACAGACAGAAGAGGTAGGAGAAAGGTCATCATCATGGATTCAGAAGGGGCTGTTTCAAATTCTGTTTTTGCCACTTCATACCTTGTTACCTCATCTGTCTGCAGTTCAGCTTCCTCATCTATAAAAATATCTGTATTAGACTCCTCAGACTGCCATAACAGAATAACTGACTGGGTGGCCTAACAACAGAAACTTATTTTCTCACAGTTCTGGAGGCTGGAATTCCAAGAGCAAGGTGCTGGCAGGGCTGGTTTCTACTAAGACCTCTCCTCCTGGCTTGTAGCTGGCTGCCTTCCTGCCTTATTGTCACATGGCCTTTCCTCTGTGTGCATATGGAGACAGAGAGTTCCCTGGTGACTCTCCTCTTCTTATAAGGACATCAGTCCTATCAGGTTAGGGCCCTACCCTTACAACCTCCTTTAACCTTAATTACCTCCTTAAAGTCCCTGTCTCCAAATACAGTTACATTGAGAGTTACTGATTCAATACATGGATCTGGGGGAGACAGAGTTCAGTCGCCCATAGCATCAACCTGGAAAGATTTCAAGGATTCCAGAGTTTTCATGCTACATGATGAAAACTCCTGCCCTGAAATGTGAGAGGACACAGAAGGCCAAATCAAAGCAGCACTGTTTCAGAAACATCTCTGTGAAGAAGGATAAAACTGAGCTCATATATTTCCTCTGGCCCTTATTAGTAAAGAGTCTATGTTTACCAGATATACCTAAATAATTAATGATTTTTTTTCTTTTCTTCTATTAGGAAACACTGGGATAACCATAGTCCATATGGCCAGAATATACAGAATTCAAATTTCTGTCCCTGCTATTGACTGATACAGTCATTTTGAATATTACAATTTCCCTCTGTTTTTAGAGGAAATCAAATATTGCATAATAAACTGCAGTGCAAACAAAATGCCGTTATGCTTCTCAACAATTATAAATAATCAGATCAACCCTAATCAAATTGGGGGAAACATTTAGAGTCTACTGAGTCCATTAGCTGTAGGGTAAGGTAAACAGAATAGAATACTCTTAATGAAAGACACAGACCATTGCTAGTTCTGTCCATACCCTCTTCCGAATAGACACAGTGATGTGCAACACCCTGAGTCCCTCAGGTGATTGGACCCAGGGTAGTTACCTAACCCAAAGTTTGCCTAAATCTACATTAGTCAAGGAAAGGTCATGGTTTCCACGTCTTCCCAGCAACAGGACTTGTAAGGCCCCTCTACTAGCTCTATTTCCTGATAGACCCCATGAAACCTCATAAGAATTCCTTGCTCCTTTCTTGGACTGGTTTCAGTGAGTTTTTCCTTCTGAAATCAAGGAAAACCATCACTACCAATTTTGAGTCTAATACCGCAGCTTCTCTGTGCCTTTCAATGCCATCAAATCTGGGAAAACACTCCAAAGCCTGAATGTCTCATAATTCAGTGGCTCCTAAAGGACTTTCTGTTGGTATTTTGTTTATTGGATATGATGGATTCTATTACTGTTGCTCCACATTCAACATGTGTGGAGACATCAATCAGTACTGAATCACCATAACAGGTTATGTCCATTTGCAAAAAAAAATTGTCTTGGCATCTACAGATTAATTCACCTATAAATATTAAAACATATCCTGAGCTGGGGCACCTGGGTGGCTCAGTCAGTTAAGCATCTGACTTCAGCTCAGGTCATGACCTCACAATTCATGAGTTCAAGCCCCACATCAGGCTCTGTATTGACAGCTCTGTCTCTGTCTTTCAAAAATAAATTAAACATAAAACGTTAAAAAAAATTAAAACAAATCTTGAGCTAAAGAAAAACACTGGTTAGTATTTCTCAGCAGAAAAACAGAATCAAGAGATGAGTTTTCAAATCAAACTTCTTACCCTTCATTGTGAAACTTAATCAAAGGATGCTACGGAGCACCTGGGTGGCTCAGTTGGTTAAGCATCCGACTTCGACTCAGGTCATGATCACAGTTCGTGGTCTGAGCCCCCCATTGGGCTCTGTGCTGACAGCTCAGAGCCTGGAGCTTGCTTCAGATTCTTTGCCTCCCTTTCTCTCGGCCCACCCCCCACACTCATGCTCGCTGACTCTCGCGCACGCTCTCTCTCTCTCAAAAAATAAACATTAAAAAAATTATTTTTAAAGGATGCTGAATACAAGAGGATAAAGCCCAGAGGTAGGAATCAAGAGGCACTGGTGCCAAATCTCCCTTTAACTAGCTCCATGACCTTGGGTGCTTGTCTACCAGAACTTGCAGGTTCCTTCCCGTACTAATGAGGGTAACAACGCTTTCCCAAGCTCACAGAATCGGTAGAGGGAGTCAGTATGGCAACAGAAGCACAGAGATGACTAAATACTTACAATGTAACATCAATAGGTTTTAAGAAATAATATATTATTTACCGTTATAAGTAGAATTCCACCTTGATTATTTCATAGTATGATTATGCCTCCATTTTGAAATGCAAGAATGTGACGCTTAAAATTTAAGGAAATGTCCTCTTATCTAACAAGCGTGCACTTTGACATGCAAAAATCTACTCACGAGAACCTGCAGCTCTTCTTGCAGCTCCCCACCTCAGGCCTAGCTTGGACACGAGTTGGGCTTGACAAGTGCACGATGGCTAACATCAACTTCCTTTCCTCATCCACACATCTACTTCCACTCTTCCTATTTCAATCTTAAGCATCAAGTAAATCTACCTTACTGTGCATTATACGTTTGGTGCTCCCAAAATTCTGTGTTCTACAAATACTGCTGAACACTTTTCAAATAAATAAAACTTCCCTGCAAATTACTCCTTCTTGTACACAAACTACACTATTACAACACAAATTTTCTCATCCCCTCATTTAAAAAAAAATTTTTTTTGGGGGGGCGCTCCTGGGTGGCTCAGTCGGTTGAGCGGCCGACTTCGGCTCAGGTCATGATCTCACGGTCCGTGGGTTCGAGCCCCGCGTCGGGCCCTGTGCTGACAGCTCAGAGCCTGGAGCCTGTTTTGGATTCTGTGTCTCCCTCTCTCTGACCCTCCCCCGTTCATGCTCTGTCTCTCTCTGTCTCAAAAATAAATAAACGTTAAAAAAAAAAAATTTTTTTAATTTGTTTTAATCTTTATTTATTTTGAGAGAGAGACAGAGTGTGAGCAGGGGAGGAACAGAGAGAGAGGGAGACACAGAACCCGAAGCAGGCTCCAGGCTCTGAGCTGTCAGCACAGAGCCCGATGTGGGGCTCAAACTCACAAACTGTGAGATCATGACCTGAGCTGAAGTCAGATGCTCAAGTGACTGAGCCACCCAGGCGCCCCATCATCCCCTCATTTTTATTTAGGAATCCTCATAATACCTTTAAAAAAAACATACACATTACTCTTCCAACTTGATTTAAATTACTGAAGTCAGGAAATTTGCCTGCCTTTTTATATCTTTTCCATTGCCTTTAATGCAGAAGGAACAAAGGAATCTGGTTGACTGGTTGGATAACAATTTGAAAATTTAATGAAATTGTCAATTCATTAAAAAAAAAAAAGGTCAAATCACTTGTGTGATGAATTGACTGATTGATCCCTCAATCTTTTATCATACAAACTCCTCTGGTTTTTAAGGAGCAGTGGTTTGAACCAGTATGTCCAGAGAGTCACAGGTTTTTAATTCTTAACCTTCTTATTAATATATTACACTATTTTATTAATTACTGTGTGCTTTCAAACCTACTTTGTTTCAATAGGGAAAGAATACATAAGAAGAATATGTAAAAGAATATGTAAAAGACATCTCTGGGAAAAGAGGATGGAATTAAATTTGAGGTTTTCTAGTTTGAAAATATTAAAAAGCATTCCAAAATAAAACAAGTCAGTATTCTCAATACTGGAAAATGGCAGTGACTAAAAAAGTCTTTCAGCCTGTATGAGCACTGTCCTCTGTCCCCATCCCTAGTGCTAGGTAACTCAGAGATATAATTTATGATGGATTCACAAACAGAATGGTCAATGGTTCAGCACAAACCAAACATGAGCAGACACATTTCTAAACCCAACCGTCATGCTGCTTACACAATCTGTTGATCCATTGAACAAATATATGTTGAAAGATTAAGCGGGAGTTGACTGCCATTCAGGAAGATAAATGTAGAGTAGACTCATTTTCCGCCTGACTTAATGCTTAAGGATTTGTATTAGAAGGTTGTTGGGGAGGGGGATGTCTGCGGGGGATGGGAGGAAAGGAAATTCCAGTCACCCAGATCTTCAGAATGAGATTATCTCACCAAGAACCTCACACAGAGGCCTTTACCAGCCACCTTTCACATCCAGGACCTTACTTTTCCCCTTATTCTTTTATTGTGAGGGGAAAAAATCCAAGGAAATAAACAAGTGCTTCAGGAGCACTTGCCTTGGCTATTCAGGCCTTGTTGAGGGAACGATAGGAGACAGAATGTCTTATACAGTACAGTTTGAGATTTAAAAGGGGAAAAAAGAATCAGGCTATCATAAAAGCACATTGTTATCCAGCTGTCTCATAAAAGGGCTGTGAGCCATTAAGCTATAGAGAGAACTGAAAGCCTGAAGCTAGGAACTCAGTGTTCCCACTGTTGGAGCCAATGCCATTCCCAAGCAGAGCCCCAAGCTGGGCCAGCCTTGACTCAGCTCATACATGTTGACACCTTCCTCAATGGAAGTATGAGGCCAGGCTTCTGGAAATGCATTTGTCCAGCTTTGCCAGGCTGAAAAAGACAGCCCTTCACCGCTGTTGATCCTGTTATAAATAATGTCTGAGTTTCATAAGACGGCTTTGTTAAAAAGAAAGTAAAAGAAAGAAAGGGGAGGGATAAGGAAGAGATGATGAAGGGAGGAAGAAGGGAAGGAAGGGAGGGATGGAGGGAGGAAGAAGGCAATGGAGGAGGAAGAAATGAGAACAAAAGAAAAAGAACAACCATTTGTAAAGTAAAATGGAATTTCCTTGATGTGTAAACCTGAGACATGTCTGCAATGCAATAATACAATCATGCTGCTTCCTTGTTTAGCAAGCTGTGAACAATTTTCAGAGACATCCAACAACTCTGGTCTAGTCAGGAGCACATTCAAAAAGAAAACCACTGAGCACTGCTAAAAGAGATGCATCTTGACCTACCGAAGTACATTTGCCAATAAATGCACTGGAACACAATTCACTTCAATTCGACATTTACTGAGTGCCCATATGGGTTGTGGCATAGAAGAAGGACCATACAAGCTTACCAGACACCGTGGTCTTACCCTTGCAAAGTACATATCCCAACAAAGACCATGTGGACATGTGCAGGATGGTGGCTAGATGTCCAGGGAGAGGTATGTTTCCTTTTGTATTGAAGAATAAGTTGAATCTTCTAAATTGGGAAAAAATTTAGGCAGGTGCTAGATTTAAGGAGTGCTGTGAGGACATAAAGGGAGATGAGCATGGGCAGCTTCAAATATACAGGGTGAACATGAAGGTCAAAGAAGAAATGGTATTCAGAGTAAGCTAAGAAGATCTTAATTTGCCAAGCAAGGTGAGGAGTTTGAAAATCAAAAGGGTGTAGGGTAAAAATGACTGATAATAGGTTTTGAAGTTATTTTTATCCAGTCACGAGCCCTTGTTTTTCATTTTTAAATGCATCTAATACAGGATGAAAAATTGCTAAAATACAAATATATGCACATAATTCTCTAAACCAGACTCTAACTTTATTCTTAATTCTTTAGTCCTCTTTAACTTTTAACTTTGTTCCTTTTCATCCAATTTTCTACCCTGAGTAATCACAACCCCCCAAAGTTGAAGACATAAAAGACCAACATATTCTCACCCCCTGTTTTAGTTTCTAACTGTTTTTGTTGTTTTATTTCACTTGGAAATGTTGCCAGGACTTAAAATGATGCCACACAGCAGGTGAGAATGGACCATTCCCTCAACATAATATCCCCACTTTCTCTTTGGTGCTGTGGTTATTGGCTTTATTTTTCATGAGCTCTTGACTTCTGAGTAAAACCAACCATCTAATAGCACTAAGTCTCAGTCAACGAGTTTTAGCTTTTGGACCTGTGAGTCTGCAGTCCATTTTATTCCATTTATTTATTTTAACCAAATGTCACTGACTTTGAACTGTTTAATCTGAAGCATCTGATCTCTCCTGTTCTTGGATGGCTAGAATTTGGCAAGCCAAAATGTTAACTACAAGAATAGAAAAGAAGAAACACTGAAACTAATGAATTCACTGGGAATGGTTTGCAGTCTAAAGAAAATACGACCATCTGGGTTAAGTTATTATAGGTTATGGATTGGGCTTTCTGTTTGGTTTGGCTTGGAGCAGAGGGAAGTTCTCCCTCCTATCACCCTCTATACTTATGTCTACCAGCACAGTGTCAGATTGTATTATTCTATGAGTGGCTTTAGGTCTTCTGCGAGGCTATCCCATTAGATAAATCTACATGAATCTTGTATATGATGGGAATTGGAAGCATTCTCACATACATTCACACAGCCTCCCTAAACTTTGCCCTGGAGTACACAGGAAACATAGTGTATGATCTACTCGCAGTAGATCCAGGTACCTCAGGTCCAGGTGAGCAACTCTGTCTTTAAAAACCTCCACAGGTGAGGGGTGCCTGGGTGGCACAGTCGGTTGAGCGTCCGACTTCAGCCAGGTCACGATCTCGTGGTCCGTGAGTTTGAGCCCCGCGTCAGGCTCTGGGCTGATGGCTCGGAGCCTGGAGCCTGTTTCCGATTCTGTGTCTCCCTCTCTCTCTGCCCCTTCCCCGTTCATGCTCTGTCTCTCTCTGTCCCAAAAATAAATAAAAAAC
>NC_064807.1:21938349-22098281 GCF_023721935.1 Panthera uncia
AAAAAAAAAAAAAAAAAAAAACCTCCACAGGTGAGTATGAGCTAGCTGAAGGCAAAGCACAATCTGAGAGAATCTTTTTACCAAACACGGGCAAGGACTAGTACAGCCTCTCCTGACCGATTTGCAGCTGTCCCAGGGAAGGGAAAAGGATGAATGTGAGCCCAACTCTACTCTGGCAAGAGGTAATACTGGCCTGGATGCCCCTCAATAAAGGGGTACAGAACAATAAGTGGTCACTGGGGGATTTCAAGAAGAAGAAAAGTTAATGATTCTGCCACAAAATTCTATTCTGGATTGAAAAAAAATTCATTTTTATCCCCTAAACCTAGGAGAAGTTCTTCCAGACTAGCAAAACTAATGATAGCAAAAGCTAATGAAGTGTTTTCAAAAGTATTTTATTCTTTCTCAGTGAAGCTCCCTGTATGATTACATTTTCAGAAGAAGCTAAAAGTTATTTTGCCAAAATTAAAAGCATAGGTAGAAAATCTGCTCCAAATACAATGGTCTGCTGGATTTGAAATATTGCTCCAGGGACAAGCCACATGGTGCTAGAGAATACCTGAATCAGCAGAAGGTGGGAAGGACCATGAAGACGGTATTTATTATGTCTTGAGACGACTCCATAGGTCACTGCTGATTTCTGTTTACACTGTGCTGACCTTTCACACTCCAGAGCAGTTTGTTCAGCTGTGATCTACAACCAAGAGCACACGCAGTATGTTATCTGCAGGGCCCTGGGCTAGCCGATCGGTATACCCAAGGAAAGAGGCAGGACACAGACCGAAAAATGTCCATCGGCCTGTTCTTTGCATGGTCTGCTTTCTCACTTTCTACTTTTGTACAAAAATTTACATGTCTTGGGATACTGGTGCAAAGCATGATCCTAACAGAGTGCATTTTAACAAAGTGAGAATTTCACTTTACATTATGGTAACTGGAAAATGAACCTGTAGAAACGATCCTATCTCTAGGTCATTATTTCACCCATCTCAATTAAGGTATGTTCAGTATCGGAGTACAACAAAATATATTTTGTAATGGTCTGTGTCTACTCTTTTGCAAAGCATTATTTGAGGTCACCAAGCTGTGACTGCAAAGAAACCATGGGCAGTTATTTTATCCTTTGAGATAAAAAGGATATCCCCTGACTCACTGGGACTCTGTTTCTTGAATTTGGAGCTCCCTGAGCATTTTATCCACCCATGCAAAAGCAGAAGATTCCTCCTATTCTTCCTAGATGTGATTGCTTAACTCCACTGCCACAGGAAAAATGTATTGTGATTTTCAAGACTAAAAAAAAAGTCTCATGCACAGGTAACATAAGCAATAATAACATAGTGTTTGTTTCCCAGACAGAACTCCAGTTCCAGGGACTAGACTCCTTTATGCACTCCTCTCCTACAGTATTAGCTCATATGAGGTCTCTCAAAGAGGAACTCCCACGTACAGATTATCCTTAATGATGGCCTCCTTCAGGAAACCTTCCGCATATTCTGTGTTCACTTCGCACTGTGTACTTCTCCCTAACAGCTCTCCACACGGTACCATCACCCCCACACAACTGGGTATTTGAAAGCAGGTCCTTATTCATCCATAAAGCATCAGTTCCTAGCACAGTGCCTGACACACAGTAGGCACTTAATAAATGTGGAAGTAAATATTGATTCTTTTACTTCTTCCTTAAAATCCATTGCTACATTGGGCTCTAGAGCCAGGGATTCCTTCAAAAAGGAAGAAGGATTGAGAAAGAAAAAAAAAAAAAAAGAGAAGGAAAGGGAGAGGAAAGAAAAGGAGGAGGAAAGAATGAGAGAGGAGGAAAGAAAACAAAATGAAAAATTAAAAGAAAAAAGGAATGGAAGAAGGAAAGGAAAGAGGGAAATGAAGGGAAACCCACAGCTCAGTGTCTACCATAAGAAATGAGGGAAAATAACAGAAGTAATGCAGATGAATATAAAGTAATTAAGTAAGCATTATTTTTTGAAGATGAAACAAACAGAATTTGGAATTCTGTTTCCAGCAACATGGCAGATTCATCCCTCCAGGCAGAGCTAAAATGCTGAATAAAATATTTAAAATGTCATTTGAATGCATGGCTTCGCTAGCAGGAAAATACAAGGATGGATTGGAGGCCAGAGATGAAAACTGTGAATCCAGAACAGTAAGCAAGCAGTAAAGAAAGAACTTGTCTTAGGATTATCTAAAAATCTTCAAGAGGCTTATAACTCATTCTTCCCTGGGCCGCACCCCAGTTCTAGCATGAGAACAGGTCAGTCTGAGAAGCTTGGGTATAAAGTTCCCCACACCTCCACCCCCTTACCAAATACACACACTCTCAGAGGACAGAGGAAAAAAACACTCCATGCACTTTACAGAGGGAGATTCTGGGAATATATGCCTCACTGAGCTTTGGCTTTGGCTTCAGATGAAATAGAAAAAAAAAATTATGCCTTGAGAATTTCTAACCACAAACCCCATTTATTTGGGTATGATAAAAGAATTCCCCTCTGGCTGTGTGACTCCCAAGAAAATACACATTGAAGAAAAAATTCCTTCAAGTGGTCAAGCCATCACATTCACATGCCATGAATGAAAGAGAACAGGAGAAAGACATATCACTTCCATTTCCCAGAAGTTGTACACAACAATTCTGGCCACGACTTACTCATATGACCTGACCTAGCTGTGTATGCCATCTTTATTCTGGGTTCCAGGACTCTACTGATAAAGAGAAATGGATGTATAAATATTGGGGTGGAGAGAGTGGAAGTAAGCTCTATCTTTATTTTTAAATACTGAAATGACTCCCAGGAGACAATTAAGGTAATACTTGTTCCCTGGACATGTTTCTGGTTAGCGACAGAATTTTTGAGTTTTATTGTGGAATAAATCAATTTTGTTTATCTTCAAATTTTCATTAAAAAATATAATGAGATAAAAAATATATTTGAAATTAGCAATCAATTTCTTAAATAATAAAAAAAAGGCGAAGAAGAATCCAAGAATAAGAAGTCATTTAAACTGCAATTAGAGT
Organism: Panthera uncia; assembly: GCF_023721935.1. NCBI lineage: Eukaryota > Metazoa > Chordata > Mammalia > Carnivora > Felidae > Panthera > Panthera uncia. The sequence continues at coordinate 21,941,381 of NC_064807.1, forward strand.
TCTTTTTCTAGGAGAACTTGGCAGTTTCTAGGCTAGACAAAACTGACCAGAACTGAAGCACCCTTATTGTTTCTTATCTCTTTCCTTTCATTTTTCTCCTCATAAGACAAATTTCCTCAAAAGAGCATAGTGGCAGAGCACTCCTGCAGAGGTAGAAAAACAGAGAAATAACTGAATGGTTTCTTTTTGATGAATGAAGCATAGGAAATTGCCATCTTAAATTTTAAAAAGGTTTAAAAAGAGATTTTCTATAATAAGATAGCATCTTACAAAAAAAAAAAAAAAACCAGCACATCTACAGCTCATGTTACTAAATGTTCTTTGCAGAAGGGAACTGTAAGTTTCTCTTTATAGGATTACCTTTATATCCAAAACAAACAAACAAAAAACCGCAATACCAAATCTGAAAATCCATAACAGAGGCATGTGCATTTCCCAGATATAAGGGGGATATTTGCGTGTGCGTGTGTGTGTGTGTGTGTGTGTGTGTGGTGCTTCCAGCTAATCTACCAAAAATAAATAAATAACACTTACTATTGTGCAAATATCAGAGTAACAGCCACTGGTGGGAATAATTATTCTGGCTGAGTTAAAGAGAGAACTATTACAGGCTAGTTTCCAGATGCAAGGAGGATGCTCTCACACTCCCTTGCACACTCAAGCACACATGTATATCATATACTTTTGTTGAGTTGCAACAACCACTTATATTAGCACAAAAGATCTCCAAATGATTCAGCTCTATTATCTGAATTTTCAGTATCTCTACCAACTCCCTGCACACAGATAGCAATAAATCTACAATAATCTAGTGCCACGAGGGAGAGGAAAACAAATAGCCTCTGCTAAAAAGTGGTTGCTTGCTAAAGAGCAGACAGCTTGTCATCTAGCTTTTTAATGAATCTAGATCTATCTGTTAAGTGTTTTCCTTGCAGCAGGCCATAGAGCAATCCTCTCCACTCCAGTCTTCTTTCTTCCCCCCTCTATTTCTGAAACTCCCTGGCTTCAGGATAGGAAGACACCAAAATGTAGAATTTACCCAATGGACTTATTAGTTCTCTGAAAGACTGGGATTACGGAAAATACTAAAAATAGTTAAGTCGCAATTTGATATGGGTGTATTTTGTAGGATTGTTTTGGGGTTCAATGTAACGTAGATCCACATAAAAAAGGTTAAGCAAATAGGGCTTTATTTTCCTCTAGTGACAAGTTGAAGAGTAGGCCATCCTGCTCTATTATTATCTTTTCATGCTGCCATCTTTAGCATTTTGCTTTCATCCTCATGGTCTCTATATGGCAGCCATACCTCCCAGCATCACATCTATATTTCAGACACACAGAAGAAACAAGTGACAAAGAGGAAAATGATATGTCTGTATCAAGAAAACAAAACTTTCCTCGATATCCCTAACAGAACTTAACTTAGGTCTTGCTGGCTGGCCAGAATTGAGAAAAAAGCTGCAGGAAAGGCTAGACAATGGATTGTTTTCACAACACATATTGCCATCTCAAACAAATCAAGGTTCTAACAGGAAAGATACGAAAAGATGGTATAAATACTTAATGCCAATATTCTGGAATTTCAATGCATAGAAAAAGTAATAAAGCTTCTCAGAGGAAAGTACAATATTATATTCATTTTTTGCTCTCCAAGTGCTGAAACATAGTACACAGTCAACTACTTCTTGAGTTCCTATTATACACCAGGTGCTACCTTAGGTGTTTGGGATACACCCAGATAAAAATTCTTGTCCCCTTAGATCTCACATTCTAGCAGGCAGAGACAGATAATAAACTATATTCACAATAAACAAATACATTCTATAGTTTATTCAAAGGTGATAAATTCTATGGAGAAAAAGGTATAGTTGAGTAAGGAAAATCTGGAGTAAAAAGGTCAAATGGATGTGTTATAACAAAAATAAACAATAGTTGTATATTAATTTGCTCCTCTTTTTACTTTATACCCTTATAATTTCTGGAACATATAGTGTGCTTTTATCTTTGGGAAAAAAAGCAGTTCATTATTTTTTCGACTTTCATTCTTGAAAGTGCTGAATCCAGCTGCTGTTATTTACACAAGAAATGTCAACGATTGTGTCAGGTAGTGTGTTAGGCTAGACACTGCTTCACACAGGGGGAACTGTTTGCAATTTACTTAAAGGGTCTAATTCTGTGAGGAAGAAGGAAAGTTCTGAAGAAAAAAAGGAGCAATCAACAGAGAAAATGCTCTCCTGACCTGGTGCCTTTTGAGTGTCAGAAGCATAGTCTTTCTGGGGAATTTGGCTTTTCAGCGGGCACAGTGTACTTGGACTAACTCTCCTCTGGTTTAAACCATAAAAATAGGAACTAGACACAACACACACACACACACACACACACACACACACACAGTTACACTTCAGAGTTTAAAAAAAAAACAAAAAACTCCAAAACCAACATCTCCCAAGGGATTGGGGTTTGACTGATTTTATTTAAAGTCTGGGTGGGTTTCTGACCACTAAATATTTGCTTAATTATCCCAGCAATGAAGAGTGATGCTCTCATTAGCAGGGGTTAGAAGCCCATCTGTGTTCTCTGTTGGTTTTTTGTACAGGACTGTAAACCTGCAAATTGCATGTACAGTTGGGGAGTTGGAAAATTGTAATTGCAGCTCTGATATTCATTATCTCATGAACTTGGGTAAAGCAATTTTTTCCCTGGGCCTTGGCCTATTTGTGCATAAATTGTAGCCAATAGTACTCCACTACAATACACAATTTCGATATTTTATGCTAAGCCAGAAAGTCTTGTCTTGTGTACTACTCAATGGCAAAAAATGGTGTTCTCCAAGATCCTGAAGCTGAGATTATTACACAGAATCCAAAGAAATTACTGCACAGTTAGAAAGCAAGAGGAATCCTGCCACTTTAGAATTTGTAAACACATACATCACAAAAATGCAGCGTTCCCTGTCCCTGAAGAAAATGGAAAGTGAATACTTCTCCAGAAGGATGTGAAATACGGTGAGCTGAATTTCACAAGTGTTTGGGGAAATGACCAAACTAAAGTCATTTGATAACTACTCTCAGCAGGGGCAAATCCAGATTCTGCAGGCCTGGAGCTTCTACATTTTTGTCAGAGAGAGGGAGGTGCTCTTTAGCACAAAGAATACTTAGTATTTCTTTAGAATGAAAAAAAGTCACAACACATAATCATTTTTTTTAAAGTGGAAAATATCACAAAATTCACAAGATATGTAAAAAAAAAAAACTGACATCTGTAACTTTCTGATGCACCGGACTAATATTTCTCCCTAAAATTTTTTGTTTGCATCCTTGACCATCTCTTCACACAACAATTCTGAAAAGCATTTTCAGAAGCAGATTTACCATGAAGCAGATGAAGCTTCAGCTTCAGGGCCCCTCACTCCCATGGGTCCTTTGCAAGGCCCTATACCAATTTTGTATTTTCTTCAATTCCCATCACAATGGGGAAAAAAATTATGGTGTTTTTATAACTGTATATGTTACATTATCAGGCTATATTCCTGAGAGGAAAGAACTTTCATTTACTAGGCTTCGATGAGAAGCAAATTTTCTACTAAGAGCTGAGGACTGAACAAATTGTCCTTATTAGTTTCTGACTCTGTATGTTTCAATTTTTTTCTCTCCACTACTCACACCCTTACAGTGCTGGGCTCTGAGATGTTATGTTCACAGGGCAAGACCACTCCTTCCTCACACGTTCATGGCAAAACACTGGCTCAACTGGCACAGTGGGCTGTAGGGACGTTCCTGGAAGCCATTCCCACAGCAGGACACCTAGCCTAACCCTCCTTCTAAATAAACATTCACTATGTCCTTCTAAAGTGACTATGAACCACATAAACACATCTCACTAACTCCAGACTGCACATATCCTCAATTCAGTTTCTTCTTCGTTAGATTCTCAACACATATGGCCATTCCAATACCACCCTATGCAAAGGAAAAAACAGTGGAAGGAGTGCTGGAATGGAAAAAGACCATGATTTTAAACAATATGTTTAAATTATTTTACTTTTACAAATTTCATACAAATGACCTTGCAAGTGAGTGGCCCTGAAGTTGAAACATCATTTGCTTAATGGTAAACCTTTACTGATTCTGAGTCCTGAGGGCTCCACACATGCTCCCATGACGGGGTGACGCTTCAGAGGAAGTAAATGGCTACACAGGTGTAGAATTCTCTGAGCCTCAGAAATAGCATTTTGGCATTTCTAGCTCATTTGAATCTGGAGATATGAATTCTGGCTTGGATTCAGAGGACACAAATTATTCATTCAGCTGTGGTTCACTCATCTATCAAGTCACCCCAAAAAATACTTATCATCAAGAGACTATGTGTAGTTGATGGAAAAATAAGTAAGCTGCAGTCCCTACCCTTAAGGAATCTAGAGCCTACAGGAGAAGACCAAAAAAAAAAAAAAAAAAAAAAAAAAATACATAATGCAAGGCAGACTGCATTGGAAGAACAAAGAAAGAAAATGTTCAAATTAGAGTCCAAATGATCAAACTGTGGGATCATGCATCTGAATAATTTTACAACCTCTGATCCTCTTTGATCCTCAGTTACCCTATCTATAAAAGGCAAGTGGTATTATTCATCTCACAGACTAATGTAAAGATTAAAGAAGATAAAATTACAAAAAAGTTCCCTAAATAGAAGACTTTCTGTAAATATTATTCCCTCAAAGTAAAAATAATCTTATTTTTGTATATATCTCCTTTTATGCTAATGCTCAATAAATCTCTGTTGAAAGTAGGATAGTAGGGTTTCAAGTGGCTCAGTTGGTTAAACATCCAACTCCTGATTTCAACTCAGATCGTAATCTCACAGTTGTGAGACGGAGCCCTACACTGGGCTCCACACCCAGTGTGGAGCCTGCTTAAGATTCTCTCTCCCTCTCCCCAGCTTGCACTCTCTCAAAAAAAAAAAAAATTTTTTTTAAGTAGAAAGTATAATAGTAAATAAAAGGGTAATAAAATAAAAATATAAGAAGATGTGGGGTGCCTGGGTGGCTCAGTCAGTTAAGCGTCCGACTTCAGCTCAGGTCATGATCTCACAGTTCATAGGTTTGAGGCCCGCATCGGGGTCTGCACTGATGGTGCAGAGCCTGGAGCCTGCTTCACATTCTGTGTGTCTCTCTCTGTCCCTCCCCTACTTGTGCTCTCTCTTGCTATCTCTCACTCTTTCTCTGTCTCAAAAATAAATAAATAAACATTAAAAATATTAAAGAAAAGAAGAAGATATGAGGGCATCCCAGGGAATATCTGATCTTACAATCTTACGCAAGCCTTGAAGATGTTTTGAACATGGCAAAGAGATACCAAAAAATGCATCAGACAGGAGTCTTTCAATGACAAATGACAAACTCAAACTGGCTTCATTGAAAAAGAGGGAATGGTTGGCTTATGAAACTGAGAAGACCAAGAGCAAGTTTGGCTGCAGGCTGGCAGAACCCTGGTATCCAAACAATATTCTCAGAACCAGGCTCTCTCCACTGCTCAGCTTTGCTTTTCTTCATGTTAGCTTTATTCCCAGGCAAGTTCTTCCCACACCATGGCCAACAGTCATCTTCAGCTCCAGGTTTACGTGGGCCTAAAACTGCAATCTCTGTGGAGTGTCTCAAATTTGGAATATGCTAATGAGCCCACACATGAAGATGGCTGGAGGGATGGCATACATACAGGGAGGCATTCCACCCAACCTGAATTTCAGAGACTGAGAATGGGGACTGGGTAGATCCCTAACAAAATCCAGCAGCTAAACAGAAGGGGAGAAAGAACTGCTGTGGAATTCTACAAAGGACATTTCAGGTAGAGAAGAAAACAAGAGCAAGGGCTCAAATGTTTACTGAGTACACACTGCCCTAGTGTCTGGGAGGACAGAGAGGTGAGAAGGATGTGATTCTGGCCTCAAGTAGGGGAGGTAAGGCATGTCTGAAAAATAAACAGCCATCCTCCAAGATAGGAAGCGAGTAAAGCCCTAAAAAGGTACATAAACACCATTCATTCAGAGAAGGCAGAGATCTCTTTCAACTGGAAGGACTGGAAGCCTTTTAGAAAAGACTTGGATCTGAACTGGATTTTGAAGGAGCCTGTAGGAAAAATGGTGTTCATAAATCATCTCAAAATCAGCCCTAGCATTGGCTTTTGGAACTGTGGACATCAGAACTTCCAGTCATCTCTCAAATCATCCTCATGGTCAAAGATTAGAGTGGAAACAAAGGCAGACAAGAAAGGTTACAGGGTAGTTTGTATTGGGGCAAGAGTTATATCGCCTGGGCTAAAATGTCCATTTTATATAATAGGTAATTATATGTTCTTCCATTTGTCCTTTTATTCATCAATTTAACCAGACATATTTCTTTTACTGAGGTAAAATTCACATAACATAAAATCAAGCATTTTAAAGTATATGATTCAGTGGCATTTAGTAAATTCACAAGGTTGTTCAATCATTACCTCTATCTAGTTCCAAAATATTCTCATCTCTCTAAAAGGAAAACCTGTATCCATTAAACAATCACTCCCCATTACCCCATCCTCCACATCCCCTACCCCCTGGCAACCACTCATCTGCTTTCTATCTCTATTGATTTACCTGTTCTGAGTATTTCATATAAGTAGAATTATATACTATGTGAATTTCTGTGTCTGGCTTTTTGACGTAACATAATATTTTCAAGGTTAACTGGACCTCTTTTGATATTCCGTCCCATATTCTATAATGTGGGGCTATATATATCAACTCCATACCTAAGTTCCACTACCTAGCAGCACTCCTGGAATGGATCTTCTACCCCGCAATGTCTACTCACCCTGGTAATCAGTATGCCCCCAGGGGTCACGTCTTAAGAAGTTCCTTGGGGTCTTCTGTAGACATAGGCAAGTCTTGATGCATAATGATCGGTCAATCAGCTGGTTGCATGTTGGCTGCTTACAGACTCCAAAACACATTCTTTGGCCAAATAGAACTCCTTCTCCAAGGATAGTCAGTCAAGGAAAGCCCAAGAAGGCAGAAAGCAGAGTAGCAGCTCAGCCTTCAAGTCCACCCCCAACCTTTTTACCCTTTATCACAGAATTTAACATCTCAAAGGGTTCTTAGAGAACATCCATTTTTTTATATAATGAAACTGAGGCCCTAGAAGCTTAAAAAAAAGTACCCAGAATCACACAGGTAAAGTATATAAAAGCTCAGAGCTCATATAAAAGCTCAGAAATTCGTGGGCTAAATTCAGTGTTCTTTGATATGACATGATATCCAGTACTTTTCTCTCTAGAAGCAAGCACCAAATGTAAGAAAGCAGCAAACCTAAAGAAAACCTCTCAACTCTGGGAAAGCTGAGAGGAGTCTCATTTAGCTCTTTTTTAATTTGTGCAAATAATAAAAGGTAACACTATACTTCATAAGGGAAGAGAAGCTGGTATATCTGCATCCCACCATCTCATTCTGGATTTGCTCCCAAGGGCACTGAAAGTGAATGACCCAGTACTGGGGAAGAGGGAAGGATTAGGGGACAATGCTTAGGGTTCAACGGCAATGAGGGCATCTTATTCATTCAGGAGCAGCTAAAACTCTCTTCTCCCTCTCCAAAACTATAGCTTGTAAATGCAAGCTGAGATCCTTCTAGGTAGAAATACAAGCCTGTAAATACCATGTCAGGATCTTGATTTTTTTGTAACATAAAGTTAATGATGCTTAAAATATGCACAATATGTACCCCTGTGGAACACTGAATTATCTTGATGTCTGAACTTCTGGGGATGGTCTATAAAGAAAATAATTCCGAAGCGAGTAGACATAGACGGAATTGTAAAACGCAATTAGGGAGGAGGGCGGGGAGGCCCCAGATGTATGTGCGGCAGAACCAAGGGGGAAACAAAACAATGCTCCAATGTGCTCATCTTTGTTTTTTACTCTCATCTTTGAAAGATTTACTTCCTGGATTTTTGCCTGAGAGATCTGTGAGCATTTCCTTGGGACAATTTACTTTTTTTTTCTTTTTACCTTCAGGAAAAGGTGCTTTCAAAAACAAGCCAACTGGACCGTTTTCTCCCTGCAGAGCCACAACACTCAAACACTCTGCGCCTAAAACAAACAAATAAACCAAAAAAATAAAAAATAAAAAATTATTTTAACTAATATTTAGGCTTTCAAAAGCAGGTTGGCTTCGAGCCTTGCTAGGATAATCATTTGCACCTTCCTTCAGCCACACATAATACAGTCTTTATTCAGCAAATAGCAAAGTCGTTTCCCGGCAAGTCAAAGGTCACTTCTTGCTGTATTAATAGCTGCTCTGGGAGGGTCAGTGTTGTGCTATCCTACATTTTTTCCAGGGCCTGGAGATGCAATTTCCTACAATCTGCAGGCAATTTCCTACCAATTTTCTTGGGGAGCTAATAGGCTGTGACAGGAGATGGAGCTAGCAAGCAGCAGGCGGCTTCAGAAAAGACAAATTGCATCTCTGCCACCTAACTGGGCAATCTAGATCGACAGAGTTTATAGCTTTGTAGTGTTATTGGGCCCCATGCTAACAGCAAATCATTCACGCTGCTCGCTGAATTTCATATTCCCTTCCTTCTGACTTTGTTATTGCCACATATCACTTTGTAGCACTTTCCCTGGAAATTGCGGTAAAAAGGGGGATCACATTTATATTAGTGACTTAAATGTCTCCTAAATTGCTTACCAGAAATTATTAGCATTCAATAATTTCTGTTTACAGAGTTAGGGCTGAGCTGGTGATTTTTAAGTGACGGGATGGGAAGGTTGGAAAAAAGAGTCAAAAGGGAAGGAAGAAGGTGATGTGCAACAGGTCACAGCCCTCTGGCCAGCACAGGAGAGATGATTTCTTCTATCTAGCATGTCCCTGTGCTTGTGTACAGTCAAATGCATTTCAAAAGATAACATAAACATTTGCAAAATGTGCTGATGACACTGATTTATCCTTTGTCTAGACTGTTTTTAAAGTTAACAGTTTAATATAACAGTGGAAATGCTTTCACAGGATTAAAAAGAAACCTTATTTTATTGAAACATTCTGTCTTCTGTTTCAGGTTGCACAGTCAACCTGAAAGATTTAGAAAAGGTAAGTAAGAGAAGGAAAAAAAAAAGTCTGATTGAAAAAAACACCTAACCACTGTATCTTTTTTAAAAATTAATTTACCAGAGTACAGCTCTGTACCATGCATTGCACAAAAATGAGTAAGACAGCCTCCTGCTGCCAGGGATTTCAGTCTAGTGGAGACAGGCATGCAAACAGATACATTGTAAGACACTGTGCCCTAGCATCTGAATGCCAATTGTGAAGAAAGGGGGAACAGACTGCCTGCAAAAGTAAATTGAGGAAAGAAGCAGAACAATTCAGATGGAGTTAAATAGTGCTGGTAAATAAACAACAGAGATTCAGAGTCAGCTCTGCTTTCCTAAAGTGGTCTTATTTGAGAGGATCGATGTGGAAATAGTAACCAAAAGCACTCTCATTATTTACATCTAGAGACTGTCACTTGAAAACAGAATAAACAGTAATGTTTTGGACAACATGATTTATGTTGTAATGACTGTACTAATATCAGAGTAATAGTACAGTAATTACACTCTCATCCTGGTATAAGAAGGCTGGAATGAGCCTTAGGGATCCAAGGATCTGCACAGGAAAGGGTGTTGAGCAGAGTATGTGTCAGACAGAAGTGCAGAATTCCTGCCTACTTTTATGAATTTTATTTCTAAATGATATCTAACTCCAAAAACTGAGAGAAAGCTGGAATGTTAGGAAAGAAAGACAGAAAGACAGAAAGAAAGACAGAAAGAAAGACAGAAAGACAGAAAGAAAGACAGAAAGAAAGAAAGAAAGAAAGAAAAGAGAAGAAAAGAAAAGAAAAGAAAAGAAAGGAAAAAAGAAAAGGAATGGAAAAAAGGAAGGAAGGAAAGAAGGTAGGAAGGAAGGAAGGTGGCTCTAGGGAGGCCAATCACTTCCTAGAGATTACCGATCCTTACAGATGAGTAAAATTGAAGCAGAAACGCCTCTCATTTGTCTGGGCTAGATTAGGGGGTCACTGGTAGAACTGTGTGGTCTCTGCTATATTTGTTGACACCTCCATAAGAAGTAGTGTTATGATGCTGTCTTTTTCAGCTATCATACCAGGTATGTGTAAAGGTAAATAAACATAAAGGATCACCTCAAAGAGGGAAAAGGAAAAGTTTTGGTGTGGAAATTTTTAAACCTTGGGATTTGTGGGGTTGATTTCAGCAGAGCATCTTGGCTCGATGGTTTTGAGGGCAGACAGGGGAGGTTCACTCAAGTAATAGAAACATGAAGGATTCCAGCAAGATTTTTTCTTCTAAGTGATTTCTTCCACTTGCCATTTGTGAAATCTGAAACTTTATCATCCATATTTGTTCCTATCTGGAAAGCTTATTTAGATGACCATCAGCCTTAAAGACAGAATGTGTTTTAATCTCAAGGTGTTCAGAGCCAGGCCCATAATGATCCTTGGTATACAATGACTGGACGAATTCAATAGAATCAAGAATTCCTTGATTCAAATGCACATACCCTCTGGTATAACCCAGTCATTATCCATCTACTGCCACCGGCCACCCGAGGAAATTGAACAGGTCTGGGCAAAGGCCTGGAATCTGCAGGTTTGACTCTCCTACTCACTGGTTTAGGAACCCCCTGAGATAGGTTTAGGTGGAGAGGGGTAGAATAGACACCAAAGTACACCCAGAAGGAATCTCTAAGGAGATGATGACACATTGTGGAAAAAGCCTGTGAATGGGCCCTCCATTCAAAGCCACACTTCAAATCTCACGAGCTATGGGAATTAAGCCAAGTGACCTAGTCAGAACATTTCATTTACTTATCTACTACAGCGTAGGTGGTTGTAAGTGTCACAGCGTAGGTGGAGGTAATGCTTGTGAAGCTCACCCTATCATGGCCAGGACTGGGAGAGCATCTTGCACAGGGGGGCTTACAATAAATGACAACTCTTCGCCCTTCCTCTCCTTCTCCTCTTCCTCATCATCCTTCCCCTCTCCTTCCTTCTCCTCCCCCAAGGTTGACAGCGGATGTTCTATCCTTCCCTGCCCAAGCCATTCCTGACAACATGAAGTACAAAGTCCCGCCACAGTTTCTCAGGATCCACATGGATTCAGTCCAAGCCCTGGGTACATACAGTGTTCTCTCTCCATCCTCCCTCTTTCCTTTCTCTGTCACTGCATTCTCTTGGGCATAACTTCCAAATGGGTGAGCCATTATAGAATATTATTACACCAGAATGGATGCTTTCGGTTCCTTCTTGCCATTTGCAGACATAATGGTTTTTAATCAGATTTACCACCACTTCCTGTGTGCTACAATCATTTCTCTCATTCCATAAGTATCAGAAAAGTGAACCCTAAACTGAATACCACTGGAACTGTATGACACAAAATGGCATCCCGTGACTTGAAAGAGTCAAAGGGCTTCATTGAGCATTTTACTTGCTACTTGAAGAATTAGGTGAGGGAGAGAATTTAGGTCAGTAAATTTCCTTCATAGCTAAAGTGAGGGACCTGTCCAAGATCACACAACATTTCATATATTCCCTGATGTTAACATTAAAGAAAAACTTACAGGCATATTTTCATGAACTTCATGGACTTAGATATAAAGGGTTCAGACTCTATGACTTTCATGGGGCCACCTAAGAATCAGGAATGAACTAGGAAAGGTCACTAGTAAGACAACAAAATTACATCTTTCATTTCTACTTAAGTTTTAATGCTAAATGGCCATCAGTTACTGAATCTAAGAATACTCAGAAAGAAATAATGTTAAATAAAATTAGTAAAGCTTGAAATTTTTTGTAATATGTATAAATGAGACAGAATTAAAAATATTTCCTACTTAAATTAACACTGTCCAGTGGGAAAGAAAATTAGTTTATGCTTAGTGGAAAGATACATAAAATTTTACTATAATTCAGCCCTAAGGAATTTTTTAATTACCTCAGTAATGAAAAATGTAAAATTACTGTGAGTGCATGTTCTGGGATCTTTCGACACCCATTCCTCAGCTTTAAACCACTTTCCATTTGAATATCTAATTTCGTAAACATTAGATTTCCAAAATGTTTGGCCCTTCAAAAGACAGGAGTGAATATAAGATAACATCTAGCAATAACTTGCACTCAGCAAAGAAAAAAATGGTAATATCCACAGATTGTACAGATTCAACTGAGTTTAAATTCCAGCCACTCATTTCTTAATCAAGAACAGTGACAAAATCACAAATTCCATTGCTGCTCTGTCTTCAGAATTAGGTCCAACAAATCAAAAATAACGACCTTTACTAGTCTGTGTGATCTGGCAAAGGATTAAGCCAAAAAAATAAAATATTTTCCCAATCAGCAAATGTTCCTATGAATGGATTGGCCAACAACTCCAAATGCATTTCTTTGAATTATATCTTGCATGCAATCCCATTTTTCCAATGATCCATTAGTTAACCAGAAATACTGTACATATTTTAATGGGTTAGGAGACCTTAAGGGAATGGATGCATCTCAAATGAATGCCTCAGGGGACTCTGGTTCATTGCATAGAAGATAATTCTTTCCTGAAAAGGGGCAAGCTTCATTTGAAATTAAGATTTGGAGACCATAAACAGAATCAATCCAGCCAAGAAGTCTTGTGTAATGTATGGAGCATGGGAGGGAAATGAGCATTTGAAGGTTATGTAGGGAGTAAAAGGAAGGTCTAGTGGAATTATAGAACCTTTTCCCCTACCTGTGTCACTCCACAGGCCTGTAAACAGTATGTTTGGTGAAGGAGACTTACAGGATTTCCTAGTCAATGTGCTGCACTAAGAAGTTCATTCTTGAGGGAGAGAGAGAGGGAGAGAGGGAAAGAAAGAAAGAAAGAAAGAAAGAAAGAAAGAAAGAAAAGAAAGGAAAGAAGGAAGGAAGGAAGGAAGGAAGGAAGGAAGGAAGAAAGAAAAGAAAGAAAGAAAGAAAAGAGAGAGAGGTGGGAGAATAAATGTTGGTCATGTTCCAGAATATCTCTGACACCGTTAACCACAAAATAAGTTATTAGCTTATTGTAAGTGCAGCCAGTTTTTAAAGTAATGGAGTAATCCACTGTGGATTGCAGCAAGGAAGTGGAACAAAGGGTGTGAAATGAGCAGATGGAATTGATTTTAAACAAATTAGACCCATGACAAGGGATGTAACAAGTCATTTTTCAGTTTTCCATGCTATGGGTTAACTTCCCTTCGTGACCTTTCCAGCCTGCTAGCTCATTTTTCCCCTACCCGGATCTCAGGCCTTTCTGGGAGAGCAGCTTTGTGCTTCACAATTGTAAACCACTGTCTCTTGCTTCTACTAAACTGATCAAACAAGGCACCACAGGGACTGCCACAGCTGAATACTTGATGACTTAATCTCCAAACTATTTGTTCTTTTAATCTCGGACTCATTCCCGGACACACTGATAAATACATGACCAAATGTTCAGGAGATGTCACACCTTTCTAACTCTGGATTCTCAGAGTATTCAACAATCCCATACTGGTATACCCATCAGTGTGGCTGATGCCAACCCCAAGCTGACTCATGACATGGATCATCGTTGTCCCTTCCACTCTCTTTAATTCCATGCTTGCCTCCCTGCCCCAACTTCACGTGGTCGATGACTAAAAGCTGCCAGAGGCCAACCCTGTGCAGTGAGGTGCACCCCTCCACCAAGCCTGTGACCACTGCCTCTAAATATCCTGTTGTCATCTCACTACCTCAATAAAACTCCCATGTCTTTACCGCTAATCTTAGAGTTTTGGAGGGAAGCAATAGGTATATAAAAATTCATACTAAGAGGTGAATGACTGACCCCTTTGACCTAAATTGCAAGTGTCCTAACTGACCTTCACCCTCTAGTCCACCTTCACAGTGATACCAGGATGATCTGTCCAAAAAGCAAAATTGACCATGTTCTGATGGTTCCCTGTGACCCACAGAAAATGTTTACGCTCCCACCCTCACTCCATCTGCATCCCCACTCTCCCCAAACACCCACCATTTTGCCCAGGACTCAAACCTTGTTCCTCCCTCTTCCATCCCAGAACCATACTGAAATATTTACCTTTCCTCTAAACTTTCACAACTCAACCTAGAACACACTTCCTCACGCACAACCATTTAGAAAAATCTGAGTTCAAAATCTCAGTTCAAGCATCACTTACTCTGGCAACTTCCCTGACTCACATCCACCCAGCAAAGATCGCAGCTCACTGCTTGGTACCAAACCCTCACCTGGTTCATAACAGCAACTCCCAGCAACATTCACTTGATTTCTGCAAATTCGACCAAATTGTTTCAAAGGCCAACTATAAAATGTGCGTGGAAGGACACCTGTGCATCAAGAAATAAAAAATAACCCAGTGTGTGAACAAAAGTCAAAAAAGGAGTGCGCGGCAGAGTGGAGCCCACACGCGGAGGTTCCCGCTCGCACTCCCAAAGGGCCACTGAGGCCGTGTCCTTTAGTCTCACCCCACAGTTAGACGCAAGGGGACAGGCCAAAGCGGGCTGAGGTGGGGGAAGCCTCCAAGGTTCCAGAAATGATGTCAGCCCCCAGTGCCACCGTGCGAACAGGTCAGCGTCACCTGTCTTCCCCTTCTCTCAAACACGCCCTCCAAACCCATTACCTACACAAAGGTCTGTCTCCGTGAGCCTAGTCCGCGGTCTTGTGCGGACACAGAATGCAGAAAATGTGCAGCAGGCACGACGTGAGAGGCGACAGGAATGCGGAAAGCTGTCTGCCAGGGGATCCGTCCTCAGACGTGCTCCCCCCGCGCAGAGGACGTGCAAGGCACAAAGCAGAACAGGCTGCTACAGGTCACAGACAGCGAGGACCCGGAGGGAAACTGAAAAGGTACGAGGGCTGGGTTCCAGGAGATTCTTCAGGTGAGCTGAGAGAAGCTTTCAGACCTCTCAGAGGAGAGAGGGAAACTGCATAAAGGAGGAACGTGTCGTTAACTGCTACGGCAGATCTCGCGAGAACGGAAAAACCGACTTCATCCAAAACGGTGGTTGCCTCGGGGATATTGACGGAGACAGGGCGCAAAGGAGTCTCCCGTGGTTCCGGAAGCATTTGCATACCCTGACCTCGGTGGTGAAGCCTTGCCAGATAAAATCGAAGACAAATTTTTAAAAATTATTGTTTACCTGAAATTCAAATTTAACTGGGTCTCTTGTATCTGTATTTGCTAAATCTGGCAAACTGAGGATGGTGGTTACATGGGTGTGTAGACCAGTGCTTCTCAACTTGGGGTGATTTTGCCCCACTGGAAATTTGTCAACATCTGGAGGTATCTTTGGTTGTCATAACTGGGTGGGCATGCTACTGGCACCTAGAGAGTAGAGGCCAGACATCCTACATTGCACAGAGCAACTCCCACAGTAAATTACCCAGTCTGAATGTCAGCAGTGTTCATCTATGTAAAAATTCAGCAGCTGACATTTGATAGGTTCTTTTTACTGTGTGTACAACAAAGTAAATGAATTTATGACAAAAAATTCTAAACCAACAAAATTAATTACTCTGCAATATTGGAGACCTTAAATGTATAAACATTTTAATTGATCGGGATAAAGCATCTCAGGAACACCTTCAGAAAAAAAATGAACTCCCATTTTTTTAAGTTTGTTTATTTATTTTGAGAGAGAGAGAGAGGGAGAGAGAATCTCAAGCATGCCCCTCTGTCAGTGCAGAGCCTGATGTGGGGCTCGAACTCACAAACCATGAGATCATGACCTGAGCCAAAGGTGGATGTTCAAACAACTGAGCCACCAGGTGCCCCTCATTTATTTTTAAAACCGCTTTTATCAAGGTATGGTTGACAGACCAAAAGCTATATATATTTAATGTGCACAACTTGATGAGTTTGGAGATAAGTATATACCTGTGAAACCATCATCACCAAAAAATATTCCTTTTTGTAGAAGGAGCTTGTTACTCACAAAAGAAAGTAGCTAAGGTATGATTTCAGCCAATGGGATAAAATACAAAAACCCACAAGAGAGATGAGAAAGGAAGTGAAGAAAATTGGGGACCAGAAGATTTGAGTAGTAGGGTTTTCTTTCCCTGTGTCTTGACATGACACCGCAGACACGACAGACCCCTCTGTTCGTGGGCATGGCTTGGCCTTCTTCCTTTCAGCACAAAAAGCTCAAAATAAAATTTCCTGGGCTGAACATTAGAGAAGCTGATGTCACCACATCTATCTCATAATCACCAGTGGAAAACAGCCCATTCCTCCTCAAGTTAGCATAGAATTTTTCAGATGTGTTCAAAGCACTGCCACAGACATTGTCATGTTGTCATCTGCTTCTCACTTAGCAAACAGCGCAAACACCACCAGACCCCAAAAAGCCTGGCCCTGGTTAAAATTCTCTGGCTTTCCAGAAGGCATCCAGGCCTCTCTGCTTTTCCACAGGGCAGCATCCCCTTGACCTTTTGCGGTTTTCCACAATTGTGTCATATCTAGACACTCACAGACAAGCACAATTAAGTTGCATCGTCTGGTGCCAGGGCAGAAATGCCAAGCTGGTGAGGAAATGAATCAAAATGAATTGAAATTACCTGCAGAGAACTGATGAGGAAGACTCAAGCTGCAGAAAAAAAAAATCAATGAGTAAAAAAAAAAAAAAAAAATCTGCCTGAGAAAATCAATGAAACCAAGATGGGCTGACCATAGAGAAGAATTCTCTCATATACTACACAGGCCGTGCCTGACCTCAGATATGTTTAGCAAATCCAGCACTCGCCCAGCTTGCTGAAGAGAGCATGACCTCTTTCCTCTGTAGCAGTGATTCTCGAACTTTATCGTGTCCATGAGTTACCTGGGGATCTTGTTAACATGCCGATTCTGAGTCAGTGGGTACAGGGTGGGGCCTGAGAATCTACACTTCTAACAAGCTTCCAGGAGATACTGATGATGCTGGTATGCAGACCCCACTTGAGTAGCAGGCTTCATGGTGTGTTCTCCCTGGACCAAAAACATCAGCATCATCTGGGAACTTATTAGAAATGCAAATTCTTAGACCACACTCCAGACAGACTGAATCAGAAACTCTGGATAGAGGGTATAGAAATCTGAGTTTTAACAAGCTCTCCAGGTAACTCTGATGTGCTCTCAAGTTTGGGAACCACAAACCTTCTAGATCTAGACCATTTTCTCACATACATTCATGCCCTTCTCTACCATGAAAACTTCCCTTGGTAAGCAAACATTAAGATCTCTTGCCTTCCTCTGAAATCATCATCCTTTACCTCCCTTTTAACTTTTCACATGCCCTTATTTGTCTCCTAAATTATATCAATAACTGTTGTCTTGTCTTCCAAGCTATCTCAACAGCTACTTGAGAACAGGGACTGTACTTTGTTCAGCTCTATCTCCAGCTCAGCAGTGTTTGCCATATACCAAGTGATCAATAAATACTTGCTGATAGGCTGATGATATAATGTGGATTCATAGTGAAGCCAAACATGACTCAGTGAGGGGTAACAATTTGGTTGCTAATTTGAGCATTCTCTTCAAATGGATAAAATATAGGTATTTATATTCATTATCTAATATTGCATAACAAACCACAAGAAGAACTTTAATGGCTTAAATCAACAATACTGATTTATTCTCTCATGGCTTCTGTGAATCAGGAATTTAGGGCAGGCTTGGCTGGGCAGTTCTAGCTTGGCTTGGGGTCTCTGATGAGGTTGGAGTCAGATAAGGGTGGGCTGAAGCAAACCAAAGGCTTGACTGGGCCATAAGAATCTGCTTCGAGGGGTGCCTGGATGGCTTAGTCAGTTAAGCAGCCAACTCTTGATTCGGCTCGGGTCATGATCTCACAGTCTTGGGATCGAGCCCTGTGTCAGGCTCCATACTGACTGTGGAGACTGCTTGGGATTCTTTCTCTCCCTCTCTCTCTGGCCCTCCGCACCCCCTCTCAAAATAAATACATAAACATTAAAAAAAAAAAAAAGATTGGCTCACTCACATGGTTGGCAAATTGGGCTGGATGTTAGTACAGCCCTCACGTCCTCTCTATAGGGTTGCTTGAGTGCCCTCACAACACGGCAGCTGGCTTCCCCCAAAGGAAGCCACCCAAAAGAAAATGTTATGTTGTCAATTCCTTAGTATTCTATTGGTCACATATTCCTGATTCAGTATAGGAAGGGATTACACAGGGCCTAAAAGGGATAACTGGAGGCCATCTTGGGGGCTAGCTATTATAATGTATATCTTCTGGTTGCTACAGATAGTAAGTTTGCTCTCAAGGAATTCAACGTCTTAGGAAGGGAAGAAAAATAGTAAAGTTCACAAAAAGGATTTGAAACAAACACGTGCATAAAGAAATAACAGAAGGAGACAAAGTGGGAGAGTGACCTTACATAATGAAGTCGGGGGACTCTCTGAGGTAATGATAGTAGAGCTGAATGGCATATAGGAACACCTCCATGCGGCAACAAGACAGAAGGAACAGTTTGTGCAAAGGCACTGGACCAACCTGAACAAGCTCGATGTGTTTCAGAAACAGAAAGAAAGCAAGTGTGTCTGGAGGGTAGTATAGAAACAGGGAGTGCCAGTGAGAAGAGGCCAGCATCCAGAAAGATAGATGGCAACCTAGAAGAGTTTGGTGTCTCCAAAACTGAGAAAAGAGAGTTTCTAAAAGGACAGAGTAATCAACTGTTTTAATGGCTAGTTTCTGGGGCGTGGCGCGTGGGGGGTTCAGTCGGTTAAAGCATACAACTCTTGATTTCAGTTCAGGTCATGATGTCATGGTTCATGACCTCGAGTCCTGCGTCGGGCTCTGCGCTGGCAGCACGGAGGCTGCTTGGAATTTTCTGTCTCCTGTCTCTCTCATAAATAAATAAACTAAAAAAAAAAAAAAAAAAAGCTGCTGAGAGTTTGAACAAGTCAAACAGAAAACATTGGTCAATGGGTTTAGCAGGAAGAGCACCAGAGACCTTGTCACAAGCAGTTTCCAAGACATGGTTGGGATTAAAAGCCTGAGTGTGTTAAGCCGAGGCTGGACATGAAGAAAGGGAGGCAAATGGTATGGAATTACTCTGAAAAGAGCTGAGGTGACACAGAGAGGACAAATGGCCAGTCCCTCGGGGGCATGGAGCTCAGCGAGCTTGTTTTGCTTTGACTTTGGGATTTGAGTTTGGTTTTTGGTTTAAAGATGGGAGATAGGTCAGCCTGCATGGGCTGAAAGGTAAGATGCAGAAGTCTCTGGAACACCGTAGTCACTCAGTAAATGCAGTTTCCATCCTTACCCTTGTGACTAGATTTTATTTAGACCCAACTAATTTGAGACAGCTAATTTGGCAACTTGGGACATTTTTGTTCCTAATTTAATTGAGAATGGTAGTTCTTCTGATAGCTCTTCTCATTTAACCCATGAGTAGCTATTGAGATTTTAGCATCTAATTTGCTGAGTTTATGGAAGTAATAAAAGAATCTTTTTTCTACAGTATGCAATTTTAAATTTAGACTTGTCTCTTCTCTTACACTCTTGTGGCTTATTCCTACTGAGCTCTTGTGATTAAATGTGGCAGGGTGTAGACTCACAGCCCCAGGTGGGCCCAGTCTAGAGAATGTCCAGTGATCTCAAGCGGTAGTGAAAAATACCGTACAGATTATTAAAGGTCAACTTTTATCTACTGTAATTACATATACATGCCATAAAAAGAAGTTTTTTGGTTTTGTTTTTAACAAATAGCCAGATCTTCCCACTGGTTGCCCTGAAACACATTCGGGGGAACCACCGTCCCCTCAGTGGTTGTGATACTCAGCAGCAGCTCACTCTATGTTCCCTCGTTGTATCTTATTAATATTTTCCTGTTCTGCATGTACCACAGCCTGAAGGAGGTTAAGAAATAATTACTTAAAAACAGAGTCGGGGAGGGGGGCACCTAGGTGGCTCGGTCAGTTAAGCGTCCGACTTCAGCTCAGGTCATGATCTCACCGTTTGTGGGTTCCAGCCCTGTGTGAGGCTCTGTGCTGACAGCTCAGAGCCTGGAGCCTGCTTCAGATTCTGTGTCTTCCTGTCTCTCTGCCCCAATCCTGCTCGTGCTCTGTCTCTCTGTCTCTCTCTCTCTCAAAAATAAATAAACATTAAAGCAAGCAAGCAAACAAACAAACACTGAGTGAGAGTCAAAAGTCAGACCAGTCCTTCTGCTTTTTTCCTAACTCCTCCTGGATGGGCCCCTGGTTGCCCCCCTCCCCGCCACAACCTCCATTGTCTGCCCTGCCTTTCTCCCTTGGAGAGTTCCTATCCTCTCTCAGGTCAGCAGTCTTGTATAGGACAGTGTTACACGTAAGTTTGAGGTTGCTATCTGGAAAAAGAGGCCGATAAAATCAGTGATCCACACATCCATGTAGGTTAATGGCAATCTCCCTGGTTGCCATGAGTGTGAACCCTACTCAGGAATCTCTACTCCAGGGGCAGTTAATCAGGAAGCAAAGAACCCTAATCAAGAGTCTATACTCCAGATTCTGCAAATGCTTCAAATACTATCTAAATCAGCACCAAGTTTCCTTAATTAGCACAGAGAGACTAGGTTTAAGTTTTTCACTGGGGAAATAAGTGTGTTAAAGCTTATGATTATGCATGTACCACCATCCTGCAGGAACAAAACATCAAGCCTGCAGCACGACTTCAGAACCTTCCCCACGTCCAGAATGCCATGTGGTCCTGAAAGGACTCGTTGCCTGATCCAACTGGAGGACTTGTGGACCCTTTCATGCAGGATGCTGTTCAGAACACCTATGAGGACAGAGAACAGGGACACTACCAGCCCAGAAGGGTTGTGTGATGTTTTTGAACCTGTTTTCCTACAAAAGTTGGCACATTCTATTGGAGACCAGCATCCATTTCTAACAGACCACCTGCTTCGGTTACCTGTTGCTGTGTGATGAACCAGCCCAAACTTAGTGGTTTGAAGCAATGATTTATCAGTTTTCAAAATTCTGTTGGTTGGAAGTCTGGGCCATTGTTCTGCTGGTCTCATGCAGGTATGGTAGTCTGGTGATTTGACTGCGGCTATTGGTGCTGGCTGTCAGCGGAGCCCCTCATCCTCCGTGTGAACAGTCAGCCTCCAGAAGGCTGGATTCTGAATTCTTCATAGATGATGATCGTGGGCTTCTCAGACTGTGAATGGAAGCTGAAAGGCCTGCAGAGAAACTAGCTCAATGTCACTTCTGTCATGTGCTATATATTGGTCAAAGGGAGTGAGTCCCAAGACCACCTCAAATTCAAGGGCACAGAAAAATAGACGCTGACACTCGATGGGACTAGCAGCAACATCACAGTGCAAAGAGGTCACAGGGAGCAATAAAGCATGGGGCCATTATGATAATGACCTGCTCCCCCATTGGTTATGTGGGGGTGGAGTGGGGGACAAAGAACTCCCATGTACTCCCACCTTGAATCATTTAACACAAGAACGCAGCACATGAGGTTAAGGCACATCCTTAACCAGAGTAGATGTTAACCTCTCTCTTCAAAGAGTCTTCTTGTTAATTTTGAATTTTCCTTCTGGACAAACTTCTTGTGAGATTCCCCCTCTTTTTTTTTAATCTCATAATTTATCTGACGAAGAGTTCAAAATATTCCAAGCAGAAAAAGGGTCAGCACGGACATTTTGGGTTGTGCATGTTTGTATCACTAATATTACTTTCAACCTCCAGCTCCACTGCTGAAAGGTTGTAAAGTCACCTCTACAACTGGTAAGAGTGAGTTGGCTAAAATTAGGTGCATTTGTACAGAAATCTATTTCACCTGAACATGGAATTTGCAACACATTGCAATTTGCTATGAGGACACCACGGTCAACCCACACTCCACTGGCCCTGCCATTTCTTGACGCATCTTCTCATTAACTGAATGGGACACACGGCCTGCTGACATAGATGGACTCAGTAGGGATTATAATGTTAAACCTGCTTTTAGAACCTACTTTTAAATATCAGTAAGCTTTATTATTCTATAAGTAAATAAATACTACTTCAATTAATATCTCTATTTAAATTTATAAAGAATATATATCAAAGTAGTAATATTTGTATATACACCCATGTATGTATGTAAATAGTAAATCTATGTTTATAATTGACGCTATATTTCCTTCCCGTGCCTCTGGCGGAACATCTTTCATACCTCTCTTTGGCGACTATAACAATTACCTTAATGGAATATATCATTTATTACCTTATTTTATAATTAGCTGTGTGTATGACATCTGTCATACTCAGGGCTGAAATTAGGGTGAGAGGCATTCACCGTGGCTACAAAATTTAAAGAGGTGTCGGGAAACTCTGTAATCAAAAGAAATGTTTTAAAGCAGTACTTTTAAAATATTGATGCAGGGGCGCCTGGATGGCGCAGTCGGTTGAGCGTCCGACTTCAGCCAGGTCACGATCTCGCGGTCCGTGAGTTCGAGCCCCGCGTCAGGCTCTGGGCTGATGGCTCAGAGCCTGGAGCCTGTTTCCGATTCTGTGTCTCCCTCTCTCTCTGCCCCTCCCCCGTTCATGCTCTGTCTCTCTCTGTCCCAAAAATAAATAAAAACGTTGGAAAAAAAAAATAAAAAATAAAAAAATAAAAAAATAAAATATTGATGCAAAAAATCCATAATGAACAGTGTCAAAATTTTAAGCAAAGCCAGGATCCAATATGATCAAATGTAGGGTAAGGTGAGGGGTAGGGGGCAATATTATGCAAGGATAGGGTTAGATATGCTTTGATTTAAAATCTTCATATTGTATTGATTATGGATTTTTTAAGGAGACTTTATTTTTTAGAACAGTGTTAGGTTCACCATGAAACTGAGTGGAAAGTACACACTTTCCATACACCTGCTGCCCCCACACAAACATACCTCCCCACTACCACCATCCCACACCCAAGTGGTACATTTGTTACAATTGGTGAATCTATTGCTTCACTTATTCATCCCTCCCTCTCCACTACCACCTTGGCAACCACAATCTTTCTACTGTCTTCATTGTTTTGCCTTTTCCAGAATGTTATATAGTTGGAATCCTAGGGTACACAGGCTTTTCAGATTGGCTTCTTTCACTTAGTAATGTGCATTTAAGTTTCTTCCATGACTTTTCATGGCCTGACGGTTCACCTCTTTTTACTGCTGAGTAATACTCCTTTGCCTGGATATGCCAGTGTTTATTCATCTACCATATTGGTCCAGGTTCTTCAAGGAAACAAAATCAATAGGTAATATATACATCTATGGATATATGTAAACACACACACACACACACACAGAGAGAGAGAGAGAGAGAGAGAGAGAGAAATTTATTTTATGGAATTAGCTCATGTGATTATGGAGACGGAGAAGTCCCAAGTTCTGTAGTCAGTAAGCTGGAGACCCAGGGGAGCCAGTGATGTAATGCCAATCCAAGTCGGAGGCTGAAGGCAGAAGACAGTCCCAGTTTGAAGATAGGCAGAGAGTGAATTCTTTCTTACTAGTCTTTTTGTTCTATTTGGGCCTTCAAATATTGAATGAGACCCACTCATTAGGGAGGGCAATCTGCTTTATTCAGCTTATTCAACTCAAACACTAATCTCATCCAGAGATGCCATCACACACACACCAGAATAACGTTTTAGCAAACATATGGGCACACCAGGGGTTAGTCAAGTTGACACATAAAATTAATCACCATATCCACTCACTTAATGAAGGACATCATGGTTGCTTCCAAATTTTGACAATATTGAAGGAAGCTGCTATAAACATCTCTGTGTGGGTTTTTGTGTGGACATAAGTTTTCAACTCCTTTGGATAAATACCAAGGAGCATTGATTGCTGGACTATATGGTAAGAGTATGTTTGGTTTTCTAACAAACTGCCAACTGCCTTCCAAAGTGGCTGTAGCATTTTGCATTCCCACCAGCAATGAATGAGAGTCCCTCTTGTTTCAGATCATCACAGTTTTTTTTTGCACTAATTTTGATATTTTAAAAATTAAAGCAAAACCTTATTTATCTTGATCACTGAGTTTTTTGGTGCCACCTTAAACTTGGGAGCCCAAGAATAGTTCTTCCTCAACTACCCTAGTGCTGGCCCCGACTCAGCTCCTTTAGGGCAGAAACCATGTCTTATTTTTAATGTTTGTTTATTTTTCACACACACACACACACACACACACACACAGAATCCGAAGAAGGCTCCAGGCTCTGAGCTGTCAGCACTGAGCCCGACATGGAGCTCGAAATCATGAGCCATAAGATCATGACCTGAGCTGAAGTCAGAGACTTAACCGACTGACCCACCCATGTGCCCCACCATGTCTTATTTTTAAATGAAATTTGGCAAATAGAGTTCTTAGTGAAGTACCTGATATACAGTAAGTATTCAATAAATGTTAACCATAGTATTATGTCCCTCAAATAGCCTTTCAGAGTTACCTGAACATAGTAAATGTTTATTGAATGAAGTATGGCTTTTCATACAATTGAAGTATCCTCTAAACTTTCATGTATTTTAAAAGTACGCTATTGTCTGCTTTGTCAGGCTGGGCAGATTTGGTGTTTGGGGCCTGTCCACATCTTTATGTTTACTTCTAACATTTCAAACACTGGAAATCAAATCTACTGCTTTTAGGTAGTAAATGCTTCCACTGGGTTCTGGATGGAAAAAAGAAAATATTTTCTATCCAGGCTGTAAAAAAAAACCTGGTTTCCTTTGCCTTTCTTGTTATGGAGTGCAAAGTGGATAGGTATTTGCTCCGGGATTCTACTGGTGATTAAAATAACATTATGATTCAATAAAAAGTGCCCCAGGCAGTGTCACTTACACATGGCTACATGTCACTGTGGTTATTTTCTATTTAAAGTTCAAAAACTAAAGTGTAATTCAGCACTGACTTTAGGGTTTGCTCTAATGTTTTTATCAACTCTAGTTTTACTTGATCAGCATTTACTTCTTATATGATTTTCCTCACATTCTAGAATCATTGAAATGTTGATCCAAAGGACGTAGAAGCTTTCAATTACTGGCAAAGTACAGAATTACAATTCCTAAAACTGAAATCGCCATAAACCAAAGTAGCTCAGAATATAAAATAATGACGAGAGAATCTTGTGAAATAGTCTATGGAAATGCCAGGAGAAACATTTCCCATTCAAACTGGATAGTCACTGATATTTTTGTGATTGTGCCAAGAAGTTATTCCAAAGGTTCTCACAATTGCACAAGGTAAGCTATTTAATAACCTGCTTTGAACAGCTGTCGATTGACAACATAAGGAACCATGGCATTACAGACAATGAAATTTCTGTTCAAATCAAACACATTTTTTTTTTGTTTATACGCATTTCTATATCTCCCAACCTAACTCAAAGAAATCATGTGTGTGTCAAGGGCTTCAGTCAAGCCCAGGTGGGATGTCAGCCTTGCCCATGACACAACGTGAAGAAAGATAGAGGAGGAGAACAGAGAAAGTGGCAAGCTTAATTTTTTTTTAGCTTGTGAAAATATCAGCTTACTGGTGTCTTATCCTAATGTTTCTCTGTCCCCAGGAGTGGGGAGAAAGGCCAACACCAAAATCCATGTCAGCACTTTTCCTGTGTGAGTCACTGAACCAACTCAACTAACTCTCTGTCACCTCACCCCCAGAAAACGTGTTGAGTTGTCTAATGGGAAAGCTTCCCTTAGCTATGAATGTTAAGAGGAACGTGGCTGACAAGGGCAGCACGGACCCAGGGCTGAGCTTGGCATACGTTGGGACTGCTCTACAGATGTGTTTCATCAGACAGGCAGGTATGTGCTAAAAAATTTAAGAGTTTTATATATTTCATACCACCATTAACAGCAATTGATATTTACTAAGTGCAAATAATCCATTGATTTAAAACTTAGTGAACATCTAATTGATTCAGTCTAAATAATTTAAGTCTAATATTACTAGAGGAGCCCAGAGAAGATGGGATGCGAAACTAGAGGAGCCCAGAGAAGATGGGATGGGAGCCCAGAGAAGATGGGATGGGATTTTAGCAAAAGCCAACGGAAAAGGCAAAAATTCATAATGTAAGTGATCCAGCATCTCTACACAATGGTAAGGGCTGAAATCCTTTTGAAGCCCTCTATTCCTTTTATTTATTTATTTATTTATTTATTTACTTATTTATTTATTTTTTTTAACGTTTATTTATTTTTGAGACAGAGAGACACAAAGCATGAATGGGGGAGGGTCAGAGAGAGGGAGACACAGAATCTGAAACAGGCTCCAGGCTCTGAGCTGTCAGCACAGAGCCCGACGCAGGGCTCGAACCCACAGACCGCAAGATCATGACCTGAGTCAAAGTTAGCCGCTTAACCGACTGAGCCACCCAGGCGCCCCCCTCTATTCCTTTTAAAGAGTCCCTTCTGCTACTACTTTGCCCATGTTAAGAAATAGCCATCTTGTGTTGAAATGTTCAGTTGGATTATGGCCATGACAAAGCATTCTTGAATAGTATGTTGCTTACCTGTGAGGGATTCAGCCCCTCATATGCTAGTGACCACGTAGAGCTTTTTAACTATTTAGATGTGTACATTAATTTCCAACTATTTCATCCTGAGAGTCCATGTCTTCGAGAAGGCAAAACATCCACAATGGATATACATTAGTAGACAATATGACCAAATGTTTAGGCACCACTGCAGAGATTAAAATCAACACTAACATTTACATTCTATATGCTAACAGTCCAGAAAGTCCACACATATTGAGGGTCAGAATATCCAATCTAACCAAGTACAGCCCGGAGGAGATGCTCATCATGCTGTTACATGTTAGTCCAGAAATTAGAAAGACAAACACGGTAGACACAAACAAGGTTTGCACATTGACAAAGTGGCTATCACGAAAGCAACAGTAATCACCTGAACAGTATGCCTGATTTATTTTTTGTCTGAGAGAAGTTAGAAGGACAGACATCTTGGCTAGGTGGATTCTATTTTATTCACTCTTCAAATAAGAGTCTTTCCAGCCCAATGATATGTCATGGGATTGAACAAATTGGCATTTACGGTTATCAAAAGGATGCCTGCCACCTAGAGAGACACGTGAGTTTACTGTCAGTTGCTGGCTGTCAGGGGCCTTTCTGATCTTGTTGCCATGGAAATTGACATTAGATAGTTGGCGAGAGGGGGAGTTATAGGTTGCATTCTTATTTCATTATTTCAAATAAGATGTTTGAACCTTTTGCCTTCTTTGCACCCATCTGAAACTGGTTTCCCTGGTAACAGAAACAGGGATGCCGCCCCCTAAGAGCTGAGAGCAAGAACTCTTTCTTTGCTGATCTCAGAAGACAGCACTGAAGGGGAAAGCCAGCAAGGCGAGGATTCCTGGGATCAGCTGAGGGAGTGGAAAGAATTGGAAGTCACCTGTAACTTCCTAAGGTTAAAAAAAAAAAAGAATACAAGGTTTTCTTTAATTAAGGATCTAGTCATTCAAGCAAAACAAATATACAGGTAGTGGTCTGCCATTGACCTTAGAAACTGCCGCCACGCGAGGTAACTACCTAAACCCCGCTGGTCTACACAACTCCTCTCCCTGTAGCTCAGACAGCCTGCTCATGCATTTTCATACACATCATGCTCATTTTTCTCAGAGGGGAAAAAAACAAAAAGGGAGGAAAATTCCAGACAAGGACTCACTGGATCATTTTCCCCCACAGATCAATGTTTTCTCATCCTAAGTGATTTGCTTTCTAAGCGACTATAAGTTGTTTTTAAAAGGATTTTCACCGCAGAGGGTATGTTCAGTGGAGAATGTGGTGGCACTGAAATGGCCGTCTGCTTAAAAAAAAATAATACACAAGAAACCATAGGGGAAAGAAAAGAGTGGCCATTAAACTAAACTATTAAGAATGGTTGCACTTTACATTCCAAATGTGAAGTTATGTATTGGGGCTATTACAATTGCAGAGTGCTGTGCAGGGATTCAGTAGAATGGCCATGTAAATTGAAAAGCAAACTAATGTCTCTTCAAGCTCTGGAAACCACAGAAGGAATTTGCTCCCAAGTGGAAAACTCTAGGCAATCAACCAATGAATCACTCACCCAAAGAACAAGAGCTTTGTCTTTCTCATCAACTGTCTTTTATGCACAAGTAGGATATGGGTCACTTCATACAGTATCAGAAAGAAAAGCCGAAGGGCCTAGGTTTCAGCACGTAGACCTTATATGAGTGCTTGATGGTTTGTATTATGGGAAAGGAAACAGTGTGTTCCTTTCTTTAATTTTGCCATCGAAAACATTCCCGTGAAATATTATACCCGAAATGCTTGATAAAAATAAAACTCTTGATTGAGATGCTTGTGTTGGGTGGAGGTAACAGATTTTACTTTTGTGCAAACAGGAAAGCCAACTGCAGAAATGAAAAATGGGCTTCTAATACATTCACACCCTACGATCCAGCAATCCCATTCCTGAGATGATTCCAAGGAAATAGTTCAAAGGAAGAAGAAAGCAGTTCTATCTGTGAAGCTGCTTAATGCAGTAGTTATTAGAGTTAAAATGTGGTAAAAAAAAAATAGTCATGAAACATTGTAGGAGGAGTCTAATAAATGGTGGTGTATCATTTGATGGAGCCAATGAAAAGAACTGAAGACTACCCAGAAATATGGGGAAAGAAAGGACTCGTGATAGCTTAATGAGAAGAGCAGAATATGAAATGGGAGGAGCGTTGTGCTCGCATATGAATGAATGCATGGGAAACACATTAAAAATAGAAACATTAGGATGGAGGGGTTTGGGGTTTTTTTGATGCTTTGTAGCCCCTTCCCTCAATGATACATATATATGTAAGGCAGTAATTGATTTTTGGACCCTTCCCACCTCACTTTTGCAAGTGGCTTTGCACATTGGCTGTTGCTTATGGCTTCAGCTTCACAGCATACAGTAAAGCTGGGTGTTACACTGGTTACTTTCCTAATCAGACACAGACTGAGGAAAGTAGGGAAATAATAGCATGCTCTGCTTACAGCAAGGGCAATGGCCACATGCATCAAAACATTGCTGACACACTGACAATTCATGGGGCAGGTAGAGTGGTGGGGATATAACTCAGTGGAACAGCATTTGACGGCATGGGGCAGGTGGAAATTATGCAAGCCTCATAGCTCACTCCTTTTGGGTGAAATGCATAATAGAGCCTTTAAAATGGCAAGAGGTACATACCACCCAAACTCTAACGGACATGGAAACACACATTCACCTCCTAGAGAGCATGGTCTGAATGATCAGTGTTCCAAAAACATGAAGAGAACCCTCCCAAACTAACCCATTAAGCTAAAGTTCATTCATCAGCACCATCAACATCTTTTTCCAGAGCACAGAGTGAACAAACACCCACAGCATGGCCCCCTCCCGCCCCGGCCCCCCAGTCCGAGCATGCTGCAAAACAATTCCAAGTTTCTTTACAAATTGCCTTTTCAGAAGGTGACATTTGAGTGTGGTTATTTCTAGGGAAAGATGCCAGTTCAGAGGGTCCTGGACACAGAGGCTTGACTTGACAAGATACACAGATGTACCTGAACAGACTGAACTGGAGCCTCCAGTTACTGTTGTGGTTACTGATGTACAAGCTTTTGTTAAAGTCCACCCCGAGACCATCAACTCTCTGCTCAAGGCATTCACAATTAAAAGCCAGCTGATGAGTTCAATGGTCAGCTAAACTGGACCTAAAGCAGCAACTAAAAGAAAAACACAGCTAGTACTGTTAAATTCTCAAAACTGTTAAAATCTCAAAAAACAAAACAAAAAAAGATACAAATCCTTTAAAACTGTTCAGAAACTCTCAAATTTGTTAAAATTGTTAAATTCTCAGAAAATGGTATCTTGTTTAATCCCTTCAACAGCCCTGGTAAGATAGGTATTTTTATTTCCATTTTCATAGTTGTCGAAAAGTCCTGAGAGGGGCTAAGGAAGTTGCCCAGGGCCATACACAAATGATAAACACATATCGCGCCCGGGATCTGTGCCAGATTCCAAACTTGGCGTCCTTCTAGCACATCGCCATGCCCGGTGGGCTACTTCCGGTTCACATTCTCCTTACAAGTAGGGTATCACACCTGCAACTACAAAAGAGCCTTTCATTTCAAACAACACAAACAATATAGAAGCAAGTTATAGTTCCCTACTTTTAACTCATTACTAAGGTTTACCATCATTGGGGTTTGTAAATTACCTCTTTGAAGCAAGCAAAGGAACACGGTGAAAAATAATGAACACACTTTCTTAATACTGAAAATAGAACACATAAGTTTATATAATAGAAACCTATCCTGAGAAAATTGGACATCCACTTTAGGTGTCTAAGAGAAGCTATCAAGGCTCTAGGAAAGGTTTCCTAGGAACCGTTAATGGACAGATATCTTAAGTATGAGGCTCGGATGGTCAATGAGCTGACCTCGTCACGATCCTTTCAAAGAACAAATCCAAGCTAGAGCAAAACTAAATGGGAAAATGAGGTATCACTTATTGCCTATCATTAGCAAATACTTTTCAGAGTAAGAACAATGTGTCTGACCTGAGGCAAGCCAGCATTACCATGCTCTGCTGGGAGTAACATAAATAGGCCCAGGATTTCTGGAAAGCAATTTGACAGTGTATATCAAAGATCTGAAATAACATTTTATCTTTTGATGTCGTAATTCCATTCCTCGGGATTAATCCTAAGGAAAAGGACAGAAATAAGGAGAGAAAATTATATATGAACATTTTCTTTCCAAGGATTATAATAATATCTCAATGTTTGAGATAGCCTACCTACCTAACAAATGAGAAATGAGCAAATTATAGTAAATCCAACATTGTAAGTTGTTTGTGAATAAATTTTAATGAAGAAAAATAAAGTCAACCAACTAGCAAAAACAAGAACAAAGGGACAAAGGACACAAGTAGATGTTTTTCCAAAGAAGACATACAAGTGGCCAACAGATACATGGGAAGGTGCTTAGCATCACTAATCATTAAAAGAAATCGAAAACAAAACCACAAGGTGATACCACCTCACACCTGTTAGGACATCTATTATCAAAAACACAAGAGATAACAAATTCTGGCAAGAATGTGGAGAAAAGGGGCCCCTTGTGCACTGTTGGTAGGAATGTTAACTGGTAGAGACACTAAGGAAAACAGTACGGAGGCTCCTCAAAAAATTTAAAATAGAACTATCATGTGATCCAGTCACCCCAATTCTGGGTTTATATCCAAAGGAAATGAAATGACTATCTCAAAAGAGATATCTACACCCCATATCAATGCTGCACTGTTCACAACAGCTAAGGTATGGAAACAACCTAAGGGTCCATAAGTAGATGAACAGATAAAGGAAATGTCACACACACACACACACACACACACACACACACACAGAGTGATTATTCAGCCTTTAAAAAGAATGAAATGCTGGCATTTGTGACAACATAGATGAATCCAGAGGTCATTATACTAAACAAAATAAGTCGAGAAAGATAAATATTACATGGTATCAACTATCACCTATGTGCAATTAACAAAAAGAAGGTTGAACTCCTAGAAACAGAGTAGAACGGTGATTGCCAGGGGCTGGTTAGTGGGGGGTAATAGGCAGAGGTTGGTGAAGGGTACCAGCTTTCCGTTTTAAGGTGAATAACGTCTGAGGATAATGATACTGTACTGTATAAGTTAATTTTGCTAAGTAGAACTTAAGTGTTCTCACTAAGCCCCCCAAAATAAATATTTGAGGTGACGGATATGTTAATTAACTTGATGGAGGGAATCCTTTCATAATATATTCTTATATCAAATCATTACACTGTACACTTTGAATACCTACAATTTTTAATTTGTCCATTACACTTCAAGCTAAAAACAAGAAAAGTGAGAAACACATTATAAAACCATGTGGACAAGGAGGTAGAACAGATTTATTTTTAATTTTTTTTAATGTTTATCTTTAAGACAGAGAGAGAGCATGAGCAGGGGAGAGGCAGAGAGAGAGGGAGACACAGAATCTGAAGCAGGCTCCAGACTCTGAGCTGTCAGCACAGAGCCCGACGCAGAGCTCAAACTCACAGACCACGAGATCATGACCTGAGCTGAAGTCAGACGCTCAACCGACTGAGCCACCCAGATGCCCCAGAACAGATTTAAAACAATTGGCTTTAGAGTCTGACCAAATGGGTTAAAATCTGACTCGACTAACAATTAGCCTTGAGCCTCCAGCCAGTTACTGCATCTCTGTGCCTCAGTTTCCTTATCTGTTAAATGAGCATGAACCCAGTAACTACCTCATTGGGCTTTTTTGAAGATTAAGTGGGATAACACAAATTGCTCAAATGTCCTTGGTATGTAGTAAATACCCAACAAATGTCTGTTATTCTGAATCATCTGTATTATATTGAACATATTTGGTAGGAAAATGGTAAAATATTGTTTCTAAGTGGCACAATTATGGGGCTTATTTTTCTTCTTTGTACCTTGCTATATTTTCCAAATTGAAATCAGAGGTATATGATACTTTTGTGAATAAAAAAAAAATTATCATGTCAGAACATCTGGAAGCCCTTGGCCCTGTGCCTGGCACACAACAGTTCCAAACACTTGCTGGAAGGGCACAATTGGTTGTCCCAGACAGCTGATGTCAAATGAGTAATTTACATCCAAGACTGTTAAGAGCTGCCTGTCCATCTGTTACTGCTGGGTTTCCTTAAGGCAGCGCCTCACCCATATCCCTCTCCGTTACCATCAGCAGATTCTTCCCCAGTCAACCCTCATTAAAAAAACTGCACCTTAGCCACCAGCCCCAGTGGCCACCTTGCCCCGTGCCGACTTCACATCCTTAGTAGATGCTGGCTGATTGACTGAATCTAATAGGATAATTTGAAGAACAAAAACATTCTATAAAGTCAGCAGTTTATTGTTCTACACACACCAAGTATTCCAATTTTCAAAGAACAATTTCTAACTTTTAATTATGCATCACCACTCCAATTAAGCATGGCTTCCACTACATTAGGTCATTCTGGTAGGTTTTCTAACCCTGATGGGAGACTCACATAACTCAGATTAAGTTATGACTAAGTAAAAAAAGCAACTTTTTAAAGAACTCAATTTGCATTTAGATGGGTTGTAATAGTCAGCTTTAAAAGTTAGTTTGGCGAACAAAGACTAATGCAAGAACAGCCACTTCAAAACAGTATGTCTTGCATTTTGTTATCATTTTACTTTTTATCCTCACCAACAAAGATGGGAGAGTTCCAGTCTTAAGAGAATATGAATATACTCTAATAGTT
Source organism: Panthera uncia (assembly GCF_023721935.1). Classification (NCBI taxonomy): domain Eukaryota; kingdom Metazoa; phylum Chordata; class Mammalia; order Carnivora; family Felidae; genus Panthera; species Panthera uncia. Next base: position 21,974,734 of record NC_064807.1, read on the forward strand.
TTTGAAAACACTGATAGTTCTATTGTAAAGATTATTGCTCTACATTAGCAGCTCTCAAAGTGTGGTCTCCAGACCAGCAGCCTCATGACGAAGTGGGAACTTGGGAAAAATACAAATTCTCAGGTCCCACCCTGATCTACTGACTCAAAAACTCACAGACCCAGGGGCGCCTGGGTGGCGCAGTCGGTTAAGCGTCCGACTTCAGCCAGGTCACGATCTCGCGGTCCGTGAGTTCGAGCCCCGCGTCAGGCTCCGGGCTGATGGCTCGGAGCCTGGAGCCTGTTTCCGATTCTGTGTCTCCCTCTCTCTCTGCCCCTCCCCCGTTCATGCTCTGTCTCTCTCTGTCCCAAAAATAAATTAAAAACGTTGAAAAAAAAAATTAAAAAAAACAACAACATTAAAATTTAAAAAAAAAAAAAAAAAAAAAAACCTCACAGACCGGGACCCAGAAATCTGAATCTGATCCTCCTGGCGATTCTGATGCAGCCTGATGTTTGAGAACAACTCTTTCTAGAAACAGGAACCCAACTAACAAACATTTAACTAAGTGCCAGCCCAGAACTGTGGTGACCTGACCATTTCGTTGCTGAGAGAGGAATGAAGATATCAGAGAAGAAAACAATCCATGGATCCACAGTAGAGTGGAGGGTTTGAAATGTCATCACTTGATTTCAAGCTGATGACAGAGGCAGCAGTCTCCTGATGGCATGAAACAGCATGCTGAAAAATTTGATCTCTCTCTCTGATTTGTTGGAAAACTTTTGGGAAAGTCACCACCTCTGTGTACCATTAGCAAAAGTACAATTTGAAAATCCCTGTATGAATGCTCTACGGCTTTAGAACCAGATGCTACTTACAGTCATGAAATCTTAAAAAAACAAAACAAAACAAAAAAACCCGGGCCATCAAAAATCCTATCTCTCGGGGCAACCTGAGTGGTTCAGCCGGTTGAGCGTCCAACTTCTGCTCAGGTCATATCTCGTGGTTTTTGAGTTCAAGCCCCACAGTGTGGAGCCCACTCAGATCCTCTGTCTCCCCCCCCCCCATGGTGACCCCCCCCCCCAAATAAATAAAACATTTTAAAAAATCCGCTCGGGTGCCCAGGTGGTACAGTTGGTTAACTGTCTGACTCAATTTTGGCTCAGGTCATAATCTCACGGGTTTGTGAGTTCAAGCCCCACATGAGGCTCTGCGCTAGAGCATACAGCCTGCTTGGGATTCTCTCCCCTTCTCTCTCTGTCCCTCCCCTGCTTGTTCTCTTTCTCAAAATAAATTTATGAAAAAGGCATTCCAAACCTAATCTTACCAGGATTTCAATTTTTACCCAGTGAACTTCATTCCATGGGAGAGCTACATGGCAGAAATCTGCATTACAGGATGCAAAGACTGTGAGTGATAAAAAACCAAGATTAAATACATCTAGGGATAATAACAATCATTTCCTAACATTTTGTAGGTGAAACCACCAGCACAGGTCTTGGCAAATACAGATGATCAATGAATGTCTAGTTGAATCCGAATTCACTGAACCCAAATTTGTAATCCATATGCAAGGCAAGGGGTACACTAACATTTGGTTCACCAGGGTTTCAACAATCCCAGGATTCCAGTCTCCTTGGAGGCAAGACTGTGACTCCTAATCTCAGTTTAGGAAAAAATTGTTTTCCCACTCACATCCTCCAATTGTGAAACAGTTGCTACTCAGTCCCGCTTCACATACCTGCTTCTGACAGGACTCTGAGAGGCAGGCGTGACTACGGTATTGTTCCCATTTTACAAGTAGGGAAGTACTTGTCTCCACAATTCCCCAAGATTCCAAACACCCTGACTCGAGGAGCAGAACTAGCTCTGGAATGTCTCTTCCAGCACCAAACTAGCAAATACAAGTGGTTTCTTCAGATCCAAGATAATCGAGGAGTTGACAAAGTCTAAATCCTCAGAAAATCTCATTAGAGAAACAATATCAGAAACTTGGGAAACAAGAAAACATGGAAGGAAAAAAATACACCAACAGAAAATGGGGCTATTTCTTTAACCCAGAATCCTTTGACATGTGCCCCCCTCTTTTTTTTTAAAGTTTATTTATTTATCCTGAGAGAGACAGAGAGAGCATGAGTAGGAGAGGGGCAGAGAGAGAATCTCAAGCAGGCTCCTCACTGTCAGTGCAGAGCCCGGCGTGGGGCTCAAGCTCACAAAACCATGAGATCATGACCTGACCTGAAACCAAGAGTTGGATGCTGAACCGACTGAGCCACCCAGATGCCCCTGTGCCCCGCTCTTCTTAATGGGCACAGAGCTGCACAGCAAGCAAGAGACCTCATTGCCCAGTCTCCCACGTGACTAAGTCCCAGCCAATGGAAATAATGGCCAAATTATTAAGTTATCTGCTGGAAAGCACATCTGTCCCCCTGGACTTTCACTATCCCCACTCGTGGCTGGAAGTGGTGATGACTGAAGAAGCAGGAGAGCATAGAGCTGTACTGCTGGCCTGGGCCTCTAAGTGAGACACAAGCCCCTGTGGTTTCTGAGCCACTGTATAGTTGGGTCTCTGTTCTAGCAACTTGACTTCTCCCCTTCTATTACAGAATATAGGGAAGTAAGGCAGGAAAGGAGAGAGAGAACAGAAAAGATAAATACTACAGTAATAAGTCATCAGCGTCTATAATATAGAAACCTACTTCATTAGATTAGGAAAGGATGAGAGAGAAATCAGCTTCAGTAATTAGGGCTTTGCCATTCACTCAACGAGAAGAGAAAATATTTAACAAACTGTACAAACAAATATTTTGGTAAAAAGCAAACAAAATACTGTTAAATGTATAAAAACAAGAAGGTCTGGGTAACAAACGAAAAATATTAAGACAAACTGCCAACAACTTGCTGGATCATAAGAAAACAAGAACATTAAAAATTCCTTAGGTTCTATTTTTAAACAGCCAGGAAACTTGGTTTAAAAATTTTCACCATTGTTTCCTAAAACCTAACAGTAAATAATAGGTATATGAAGAGTGAGACATGGAGCATTTTGGGGAAGGAACATGCATAATCAACTTATTAAAAGCCTGGGGTTACAGATTTCATCTAATCAAATCAATGAAAGCTTGTCCACAAAGAGGAAGACCACACTAATGAGAGATCGAAATGACTAGAAGCTTCAGGGAAAGCCTTAAGGAAAAGAACGGGGCTCAGTGCTAGGTGTGGTTGGCTAAGTCATTCCATATAATAGATCAAATTATAATGAGTATTAATGAGACAAAACCAGTTGGCATCCCAACCTTTCTTTTACAGGTTAACGAATTCCATAGCTTTGTGAATATCGTCAGTCTTAACACTAAACCCAAGTCACCCACATGTCATGAGATGTGATGCTTGCCAAGGGAGAAAATAAAAATTTGAAGATGCTGGGCTTTCATTCAGAAGACAATGTTCTGTCTCCCAAGGATTCGCCAAGAAAAAGGAGAGCTTTAATCTGTGACCTCCAATCACAAGAGTATCTTAGCAAAAACATGAATCCTGATGAAGTCACTTTAGCTTCCCAGATAAAACTGCCATTAGTAAACCTTCAATTACTGAGGATTCCTAGTCTTGAGTTCCCGGTAACTCAGGCGTGTTGATTAGGTTCCAGTGTGATGCAAGGCGACGTCCAAATATATTTATAAACTAAGAGGTGCATTCATTTTAAACTTCTTCTGCAAATGTGTGAACTTTGCTTATAAAACCCCCATCAATGATCCCAAAGCTTTGATTAAAAATAACAAAGAAGGAAAAGGAAAACCACTTATTGGTACTAAAGCCTTTACTGTAATAAACCAAATATATTTACAATTTATACAAATGTTTAACCTTCAACAAAAATACAAAAAAACATTTCACAAGATGCAAAACCAAGAAACAAGTTCATTGGAGACACCACTGCTCTACCAAGCACAGAACATTGAGGGGAACTGCAAGGAACAGAAAGGTAATCTCGGCAGATCACACAGAAAGAAAAAAAAACAAAACAGGCTCTGCCTACCCCTTGGCCCCTCTGCCCACTTTGCTTCGGTGCTCCATTTGGTCTAGGTAGATAGGTGACCTTCAGTTGATGGACTCGTCGCCTCCTCTTTATAGACTCAAAGTAGTTTTGTGTCAAAGTTTGGAAATAGGTTTTCACGTTGTTTTTTTTTTTTCCTTTTAAAATTACAACTTTTCTATTTCTACAAATTCAAAACATTTTGGCCCAATTCAACTATAAATGTGAAACCACATAATGTTTTCAGTAGATGACTTCGTAGACTGTAGCCTTCTTGTCCCCTGAGCCAGTGACTATGTACTTATCATCCACAGAGATGTCACAGCTAAGCACGGACGAGGACTCTTTGGACTGGAAGAGAAAACAACAGGCTCACGTTTAATGTAAATAGAGATACTCAGGGGCCCTGCTCCCCCCCCAGGCTTCTGAAGGCACCTTCGCTCCTGGAGTCACGGCGAATGCCGTGATCAAATTGTCATTCTTGGTAAGGAGAGCTGACTTACCTGGAATATACTAGCTCCGTAGGGGGTCCGCCAAGCATTGAGGAGGTTGTCTTTGCCAGTACTCACAAACCATTTACCTAGAATTAGCAAAGGAACATGTAGTTCAACAATATTAAAATTCCTGCTATACTATTAGCAACCTGGACTTAATTGAACTCCACGCATTTCTAATCACGAACTATCATGTCCAACGGGTTAGGCTAGAACTTGAGAGAGCAGGTTTTGAATCTGGGCTCCACTATGAACCATCTGTGGTCTTGGGTTTTGTCAAAGCAGTGGCAGGGACCGTGTCAGCCCCATTAGCCACTAGACGGATACACTTCGGGTAGCATCACACCCAGCACACAGCGGGTCCTCAAATAGTGAATCAGTGAAGCTGCTGTTCTTTCAGTCAGTCTCCTCTTGATGAAACGGGACTAGGAAGGAATAAATGATGAACTTAAGTAAAATGCCAGACATGACGCATGGCACATAGAATGGGCTCAGTGACTAATGGCTACACATCTCTCCATCCATCCTGAGAACAAATATTTGACCCTACGTGAACTTCTTCATCTTCACTGCAGAGTATAATGGTCTGGGGGGAGCTAAAAATATTCTCTTCTCTGACCCTACTTCCCTCTCCTCCTCAGTCCATAATGACTTCCAACGTGGCTGCCCCAGGCTTCTATAAATCCTGCCCCCCTTCAGAGTGGTAACTACTTGTCCTCCACCTCTGCCTCAGACTCCCCCGCTAAAAAAAAAAAAGAAAAAAAAAAATATCTGTGTCAAAACATCATATTAGGCAACTGCATCACCTGCTGACCTTTCTCCCATTACGAAAACAGGCCGAAACGGACATCACTATGCTCTGAGGGACATATTAAGACAATAGAATGATTGCATCCAGCTGCTCAGAGAACATTTTTTCCAGACATGATCTCTACTGTAATTTTTTTTTTAGAAGTATTTTCCATTGAGGCCATCGGTGTCCTCCCGTTTCCTTTCCGCTAAACTCACCACAATAAGCAAATTTGAGGGACAGCACACAGCTCTCATGGAGATGCAGCTGGTACTTGTCGGGTTTGTTTACGTGAAGAACTTCCACATTGCTACTCTCCATGCCCACGGCCAGCCACTCCCCAGTTGGGCAGTATCCAAGGGAGAATATCTGTAGGAAGCAGAACAGGCTCACTAGTGATTTTGCCCAATGAACTGAGAAGTGATAAACAAGAAATGGGGAAAATAGCAAGAAGAGGGGGATGTAATCAGCAAACTCCAGATTGTAGCATAGTCCACAGCACAAGAGACCGAACCCAGACAAGCCGAGTGTGGAAAACCTTTATGAAACAATCGGAAAACTTGGAACACTTATCACATGTGATTAAGTTAAGAAATTATCCTTAATAATAATGGCATTTGTGTATATGGCATTTTAAAGTGGTCCCTGTCTTTTGCACATACTAACTGAAACACTTGCAGATAGTGTCTGAGATTTACTTTAAAATAATCCAGTGCAGGGGTGCCTCAGTGGCTCAGTCAGTTAAGTGTCTGACTCTTGATTTCAGCTCAGGTCATGATCTCATGGTTCATGAGTTTGAGCCCCGCATCGGGCTCTGCACTCTCAGTGCGGATTCTGTCTCTCTCCTTCTCTCTCTGCCCCACTTGCACTCTCTCTCTCAAAATGAGTAATAAAAATAAACTTAAAAAAAAAAAAACCCAATATTTAAAATAATCCAGTGTTTGGGGGCAGGGATGATACATGAGACCAGACTGGTCATGGGTTAGAAACTATAAAGCTGGGTGATGGGCATTTTAAGAAGCTTTAAAAAAAAAGGCAGACCAAAAATAGTACCCTCCATATATTTGGAAAAAGACTGGAATGAGGAAGACTATAAGAAACTCAACAAAAGATTAACAGGGACATGAAATTTAGTAAAACACATGCTTGTAAACAAGTCGTAATCAAAAGAACAATTCTACCAACAGAAGGCACTTAACAAGGCAATGTCTTTCCCAAAGCAGGTCTAGATTCAGATTCAGATACTCCACATCTAGATAGTCTTCACAATCCATAAAGTTGCCATTTTATATCACTTCAAACTTCCATAAATCTAGTCAGCCATTGAGTCCATTTTCTAAGGGTTGAATAATAAAATGGGCCTCCAGTGAGATACTGCTGTCTTTTTTAAGCTCCCTGATGCAAGGGAAATGAATTAACTCCAGAGCTGTTGTGATTATTCTCTACTCCTTATAATAACCCTGCATATTTTTCAAGCTCTATTTATATGTGAATCAAATAATCTTCTCTCACCCCCACATTAGATGGTGGGAACATGTACAACAGGTCCAACCGTCTATTCTTCACTGAACAAATTCCTTCAGTGAACTCCTGTAGAAGTAAACAACTAGCAGGTCTTAACCAGTAGGGTTTTAGAAACCACTCTAAGCATTTCAGGGGTTCTGCTTGTCTGTGGGTTGTTGTTGTTTTTAATCAGTATCTCAAATTTAAGCCTGGTCCGTTGGCCCAGTTGTTATTACCATGAGATGTGAAGGGAGGGAGCAGGACACCCCACACAGAGATTCCTGGTGGGGAAAAGCCCGTCACCTGTGAGGTGAAGTCATGCTGCTGTAGCTGCCGCCCTTCGCGCAGGTCCCAGGACCTGACCGTGTTGTCCAGGCCGCCCGTCCAGAGCTTGGTGCCATCATTAGAAATGTCAATACAGCTGGCCCCATCTGTGTGGCCCTGGAATTGCCTGATAAAACAAACCAGATTGAATAATGATTTCCTGCCAGAGCTCAAGGTAAACACTGTTGTGTTGTTAGTTTTGGACTCAGTGTGTGTGTGTGTGTGTGTGTGTGTGTGTGTGTGTGTGTGATCTCCTCAGTGTCTTCTGATGTGCAAGATCAAACTAACATCCCCCACCCCGAGGAGGAAACAGCACTCGCGGATTTTCTTTTTTCGCAATCCAAGCGTTAAAGAAATGGAATGCCACTTTAGGTCATCATACGGGAGAAGCTAAATACACTCTTACAGCTCTTCTTACAAATCCGTCTGGAAGGGAAAATTCCTCCCAGGTCTGGAAAAAGTGTTTGAGTGTTAAAAGAAAAAAAAAAAAGAAAAGAAAAGAAAAAGGACAAACACACAAAATCCCACGTGTATTCTGTAAGGAAAGAGGTAGGCCTCCATCACTACATTATAAGCTCAGGGTCCAGAAGCACTCCTTTTCCATGAGTGAATCAACACAGCAATGCCCTTCATGCCAACAAAGCATGAGCTCACGTATTTACTCAACCTTGCTTTCTGTATTAGAAAGAGCCCTGCATTAGGAAATCTGGACTCCCAGAGACAAAGGGTCATGCTGGCCTCCTGACTTAGGGGCGCTGAACAGAGTCAGAGCTAATTGCTGAGGCGGCCCCGTGGGCACCTCTGCAGGACCCTGCCTGGAAGCTGAGCGCATGCTTGTTCTCTGAAAGGGAAACCTTGTGCTTTGGAAAACACTACCAAAACCAATCAACCAACAGGGACTCGCTGAGCACAGATGCTTTGCCAGGCCAAAGCAGGGTTTGCTGAGGGGTAGGCAAAAGTGAGCTACCGCAGGGTTGGTGATCTGTGGGTCCCGGACCTGGTTTTGCATGCCAACAGGGAACCGGCAGGGAAGTGACCAGAACAGGCCCAATCACTATGGTGAACTAGGCGGGATGCATTCGAGTGGCTTGGGAATTTCAACACTCAGAGGAAGGTTTCTATGTCTGTCCTTCCTCTAGGTGCCCTTCCCCCCCTTATTCTTTTTCCCACAGATCTCCAAACTTTTAAACTGGGCTTGGAATTTAAAGAGCATGGAAGATGAGACAAAAGCACCACTTGCTGTGAATTCTGAGACAAGGTGAGAGCTATCATTTCAAAAATTGTTCCTCCAAAAGCTATTCTGAATGTCCATCTTAGTTCTCTGCCCCCACCCCTGTCCCATGCACACACACGTTCCCCCAACCACCCCAGCTTGCCTCCGAGACTCCCCCGCGGGTCACGCCAGTCCCAGATGCAGCTTTTGAAAGCTGATTTGCTCTTCTTTCCATCAAACTGCTCTGGAAACCCAGTGACCTCCCTCTGCATCCTCTAGAGGTCATAAAATACTTTCTCGCCTTGACTACAAATGCTGTTCTCTTCTGACTTCAGGTGCTTGGTGGTGGCTCCTCCACCCCCCTGTCCGCACATCGCAGCACTACCTCAGCCTCCTAGAAGGCAGATACCAGGACTGTCCAGGCTGTGGTGGGTCTCAGTAGATACTGAGATGCTCAGCAGACTCTGTGCTACCCTCTCACACAGAGTAGCCACTAGCCGCATGTGGTCAGCCCACACTGAGCAAGACATTTGTAAAGCACTACCCCATTGTATCCAGCAGGTGCTTACTCCCGGGAGCCGGCACAGAGCAGGGGTTCAGGGCACAGACAGGAGAGCAGCACGCCTGCACCCCATCACATCTCCCCCACGCCCGAATGTGTGAGCAGACAAGCTGACTTTTACCTTCTCTGTACCTCGGGTTCCTCATCTATAAAATTAGGATAATTACAATGCAGACATTATGAGGATTAAAAGGATTAGTGTTTAAAAAGCACTTAGAATTAAAATTTTGAAAGTGCTATTTATTAAGATTTTTTTCAAAAAAAGAAGAGGAAGAGGGGCACCTAGGTGGCTCAGTCATTCAGCTTCTGGCTCTTGGATTTGGCTCAGGTCATGATCTCATGGTTCGTGGGTTTCAGCCCTGCATCAGGCTCTGTGCTGGCAGTGTGGAGCCTGTTTGGGATTCTCTCTCTCCATCTCTCTCTGCCCCTCCCCTGCACGCTCTCTCTCTCTCTCTCAAACCAAATAAACTTAAAAAAGAAGAAGAAGAAAAGAAAAACAACAAACACTTGCTAGGCTAAAAAAATCTGAAGTGGCTGTCAGCTCTAGCTACGTTTGTCAATTTTGCTCATTCTGAGTTGCCCAGTGCCCTACAAGGGAAAAATTACTACCAGAGTGCCACCCGTACGCAGGGACAGAGCCTGGTTTGGTGACACTGGATTTCTACAGAAGAGGTCTGAAGGGAGACGAAGCTGCTATAATGACTCCTAAAGTCTGTCCCCTTCACTGTGGCACTTGGGCCCAAAGCATTAGAAGAGCCCTGCTAAATAATCTACACGCCTAAAATCACAATATCAACAAAGACCATTTCCGAGTGAAGATGAAATAGAAAACAAAAAAGCAAAAGATGACAGGTTTTCCCTGGGATGTTTAGCTAGCGCTTCCCTTCACAAAGACTTTGCTGTAAGTGTGGACTTCGACTTCGGCAGAGGGAATGAGGTGGCCAGAGCCGAGGAGAGACACAGAGATGGCAGGACTGCAGCTGTCAACAGTTCAGAGGAATGATTCCAGGAAGCCAGGCCCATTCCTGGGTGGAGTAACCCCTGGAAAGGGCTGATTTAGTTACTGAGAAACATGTATACTTTAATATAATTTTTGTGGGAGCACCTGGGTGGCTCAGTCAGTTAAACGTCAGACTTTGGCTCAGGTCATGATCTCACGGTTCGTGGTTTTGAGCCCCACGTTGAGCTGTCTGCTGTCAGGGCAGAGCCAGCTTCTCTGTCTCCCTCTCTCTCTGCCTCTCCCCTGCTCACGCTCTCTCTCTCAAAACTGAATAAACATTTAGAAAAAAATAAATAAAATCATTTTGCGAGTAAAGTTCATGGAATCTCCTCTTCTCATGTCCTTTTGTTGGTTTTCTGTTCTCCTTTATCACTCGGCTCCTGTTTGCACAAAGTTCTAGCCAAAGCCAAAAACATCGAGTATTAAGGACCCTTGATACTGCCAGGTAATCCATGGTGCACGTGCTGCCCCTTGGCAAAAATCAGGAATACTTTTTGGACAGGTCTGGCATCTGTAAGTGGCTGAAGAATGGGGACATCAGGGAGGTAAATATAAATTGTGGGGGACACTGAGCATAGCAGCCAGACTGTAAACCCCCCAGAGGGCAACTGCCACAGTTTTGTCTTCATACTCCCAATACCTGGAACTCCCAGCCTGGCACACAAGAGGCTCTGAACATGGGCCGAGAGCCTGGGTGCAGCCAGAGAAACAGAGGGGACAGGAGGCCTTCAGGCCCAGGTAGCTAAGGAGGGAACCCCCACCATAGACAACCATGTCTGCTCACCTCACCAGCGTCTGGTTGTGCAGGTCCCAGACCGCGATGTTGCCGTCACTGCAGCACGAGAAGCAGACCTTGGAGTCGGGGCTGATGGCCAGGGCGTAGCACGCAGGGGCCGAGGACGTCAGCTCCGCCTTGATGCGCGGGGTCGGAGCCGCCAGGTCCCAGATGGACAGAGTGCTGGCTTCCCCTCCCACAATGAGGGTGCAACCATCAGGGAGCAATTTGCAGGAACGGATGTAGTTATCTCTGTTCTGTGAAATAAATGTAATTCAATTGCTATGATGCATTAGCCAGCACTAACAATACCATGTTCTCTAACTGCTATCTTGGCTTTTGACTTGAAAAATAGTATTTCATGGACACTATTTAATAAAGCAAGAGTTCTGTTGTAAAAATTGGGATCGAGTTGTAACTGTTCCCTTTGAAACGGTAAATAAAACAAACTCCTGGGCTTGCTCGGGCATGTGCAAACATTTGGATAGAACTGTTCCCGACGTCCAGTTTCCTGCTGAGTAGAAAGAACTGAAATGATCAGTGGATGCAAGATAGGTGTACATGTACCTCTCTATGAAGAAACCACTTTTCAAAGCTAGCTTATAAATGTCCGACCTCATCACCCTCCATTATTTACCATTTGGAAACTGCAGACCTACTGCCTAGGTTTTGATTTTCGTTACTGTTAAATCTCTACCTAAGGCTTGCACTAGTCATGTGGATCCTTATTAAGAATTTAACAGAGCTGCTTTCTCAAGCGATAACATGGCTGCTACCATATTCAAGCCTCTCAGTCCAAAGAAATCGATAAAAGATGGCATCTTCCTATCGAAAGCAACACACATTAAAAAAGTAAGGTGAGACCTAAAATAACCCTCCCCTCCCTGAAAGAAGTAATTGCTATTCTTCAACCCAAATAGACCGAGCTGAAGTTTTCACTATGCTTTGACCTATCATTCATAAATTTCAAAAGAGACGATGAACATTACAAAACACTCCTACTATTTTAGAATGTCCGGCTATGTTTCAGCGTGTTTCAATTTCATTAATGGAGATTTTTTAAAGTTATTTGATTTGGTGAGCCTGGGTGGTTTAGTCAGTTGAGCATCGGACTTCGGCTCAGGTCATGATCTCATAGTTTGTGAGTTCTAGCCTCACATCCGATTCACAGAGCCTGCTTCAGATCCTGGGTCTCCCTCTCTCTGCCCCTCCCCCGCTTGCGCTCGCTCTCTCATGAATAAACATCAAAATAAAAATAAAGTTATCTGATTAAAAAATAAATCAATGGGGCGCCTGGGTGGCTCAGATGGTTAAGTGTCTGACTTTAGCTCAGGCCACGATCTCTCGGTTCATGGGTTCAAGTCCCATGTCAAGCTCTGCTGACAGCTCGGAGCCTGGAGCCTGCTTCAGATTCTGTCTCCCTCTCTCTCTGCCTCTCCCCCACCTGCACTCTGTCTCTCTCTCTCTCAAAAATATAAACATTAAAAAATAAAATTGAAAATAAAATAAATCAATAACTACTCCAAAAAAGGCTTTTGTATCTCAAAAACACCGTTCTTCTTTCTGAACACTGTCTCTGGAATCCTCACCAGTCGCTAGGCACGCAGTGGGTGAACTGTTCCACCCATCACGGCGAAGTGCAAGCAAACACCACATCAGGGGCAAGGTGGCCTTTAGTCTGCTTAGGGCCAATGGTACGTGGTCTGTAAATTCTGGGGTTACAGTTCAGAGAAGAGAACATGTCCCAACATGGCGTATGGATCCTGAAAAATGCAAAATGGCATTCTCATACTCTGGGAGGAGGTGGCTTCGGGTGCCTTGGGAAAGCGTTCTCACCGTTCCAGTTTTGCAGATAGCCACCCTGTTTCCTTGCAGTGTGATCTATTAACCTTTCCCGAAGTTAAGGTAATAAAACCCAGCCAGCCCTCCCAGATCTCCCTGAAAACACAGGCCCTGTTCAGAACGGTTTTTATGCCACATTATGAAATGTTTACCATTCAATATTTATGCAAAGGCTGTAGGGAAATCACAAGTTAAGTGGACCGCAGGGCTCAGAGTCCAGGCCTAGTTCAATGGGAAACCCCCTTCTGAGTACACGTTCAAACAAGGACAGCTTCTGTAAACCACTGTAAAATATTTTGTGAAAGAAATCCATCAACTCTGGGATTTAACCACTGAAACAGCAACAAATGAAACCTTCACATTTCGGGCGGGGTGGTGGTGGTGCGGGGGCTAAATAGCTAACGCAGGAAACAGAAAGGGCTTCCATTTCCTCATAATGGGAATAAAACCCAGGCCCAAACAGCTATTTCCTTATTGAGTCTCCAGGGAGACATTACCCTTGTGCACCAGTTCCTGTTCGCTCACCAGACAGTCGAGCTGAGACACGGGGCTCTTGTTGCCGGGGTGGCTGATGTCCCAGACCTTGACGCAGCCCTTCCCGCCCGTGTACACGTGTCTCGTGGGGTTGCTGATGGTCACCGCGCACACCACCTCCCCGTGGTTCAGGGTGTTGATCTGGCGCGCGTGGCGGGGGATGCCGGGTCCGATGAGGGCGTCGGGGGGGAAAGGGACGGGCTGCATCTGACCGTCCGCGGTGACGTGGAAGGAGTATGCACTTTTGGGGAAGGGAACAGTTAGAGAGAGATAGAGACAGGAGAGGAGACAGAGAAAACACAGATCATAAAGCAGTTAGTCATCACCTCAGCAGCCTCTGTGAGGAAGAAGAGGAAAGAACGATTCTCCTCATGATTCTCTGAAATCAACAGAAGCTGAAGTATTTACCGAAGGAACAAATTTAAAATACATAATAGCAGAAGTCTAGGGTGTACGTATATTAAACTGTATTTTTTAAATATTTAGAAATTTCTCAATTGTGCCTAACCATTCCAGAAAGCATCCCTTCAAATCCCATCTACGACGCTAACTACGCTTCCTAATTAACATAAAATACCTCCTTCCCAACACCCCTGTATAATTGTATGATTTCTTACCATAATTTTAAATGATTATTTTTTATGCTTCAGATGAAGCCCTCAAGAACTCATAATAATTTCACACAGTAAACACTCTATTCCAACACTAACATATGAAAACAGTTCTAAACGTACCAGTTTCAGGCTTGAAGTTACTCTTTTGCATAATCAAGAAAAAATAATAAAAGATTCTCTTTTTTTTAATGTTTATCTATTTTTGAGACAGAGCGTGAGCAGAGGAGGGGCAGAGAGACAGGGGGACAGAGGATCTGAAGCAGGCTCTGCACTGACAGCAGGGAGCCCGGCGCAGGGCTCGAACCCACAAACCACAAGGTCATGACCTGAGCCGAAGTCAGATGCTCAATTGACTGAGCCACCCAGGTGCCCCAATAAAAGATTGGCTTTATGACAGATTTTTTTTTTGATGTATATTTTTATTTTGGGGGAGGCTGGGGCAGAGAGAGAGAGAGAGAGAGACAGAGAGAGAGACAGAGAATCTGAAGTAGGCTCCAGGCTCTGAGCTGTCAGCACAGAGCTCGACACGGGGCTAGAACCCACGAACCGTGAGATCATGACCTGAGCCGAAGTTGGTGGCCTAACCAACTGAGCCACCCAGGCACTCCAACTTTATGACAGATTTCAAGTTTTCTCCTCAACAATCTCCCTACCTTGGCCACAAACCCCAGTTTTATCTAAGGCAGCAAAGTACTCTTTGGTACCCTCCCCAGCTTCCCTTTGGCTAGGTATGCCACGTTTTCAGCAGTAAGAGGTACATGCTCAACATACATGCACTGCTGGGGACATGTGGTTCATAACTTCAAAGAGAGGGACGCCAGGGGATCCAGAAGCTCTCTGTACTTTTGGCTCAATTTTGCTATGAACCTAAAACTGCTCTAAAAAACAAAGGCGATTAATTAAAAGAAAAAAAAAAATTTTTAAGTGAGGAAGATCAGGATTCCTGTCCTCTTTTCTTCCTCCTTCCACTGCCTCAACTATGAGCAAGGTGCCTTGCTCAGCCAGCCTTTTGGGGTCACCTTCAAGGTGACTCTGAAGATGGAAATCAATTGCTGAAGGAAGTAGAACACAAAGATAGGACGCAGAGGCCCTGTGACACTGTGGGGCTGTGAGACCTGACCTAGGCTACTGACAGCCAGTATCTTTTATGGGAGAGAGAAATAAACCTTCATGTTGCTTAAGCTATTGTTTTCCTCTCCTGTAAAATACAAACCTAATCCCAGTACATATTTATTTCCACCTCAAAATCTTAAGGCATATTTTATGTTTTGTGATCTAATGATTTAAACTCCAAGCAATAATATATTACAGATATAAAACATGCACAAAGAAAAGACACTTTAGAAGGTGGAAAATGCAGGGGCACCTGGGTGGCTCAGTTAAGCGTCCAACTTCAGCCCAGGTCATGATCTCATGGTTCGTGGGTTCGAGCCCTGCATCGGGCTCTGTACTGACAAGCTCAGACCCTGGAGTCTGCTTCGAATCCTGTATCTCCCTCTCTCTGCCCCTACCCCTCTCGTGCTCTCTCTCTCTCTCAAAAAAAGAAATAAACATTAAAAAAAAAAGAAGGTGGAAGGTACAGAAGTGCTAATACCCGCCCCCAGCATCCAAGCAGATGGAATTATGCACATGACACTTTTGAAGAGACCACTACATTCACTTTCTTCTTATCTGAAACATCACTAGGCAGTCTAGAAGTTCAACATTAAGCCTTTTCTATAGGTCTGCATATATAATAAATAAAGGATGTAGAGTTTCCATAACCCTCTGGGATAAGTCTGGGGCACTTTCTGGAACTTGTCATTGGCACCTTACATTCCCTTTACAGATCTAAAGACCATGGGTATTACCACAGAACTCAAATTTTCATTTAAACGTTCACTCAAATTTTGTAAAATAACTTAGCACGCACAAAATTGAAAACTGATACAAGGTTATTAGGTTTCCAACATGCCTGCACATAAAACCCACATAATTCCCTAAGCTTGAGAAGAAAATTAGGCTATTATTTTCTCTTTATGAACGCAAAATATCATATACGTGGAAGGCTTGAAAAAGAACTGCCTTGACCCCAAACCAAACAACACAATCTTAGATATATGTTATTTCCTGACAGACTGGTTCCAGTAACTAATCTTAAATGGCTAGCTGAACCAAATCCTTAACATTACTCTTAATTTGAATAATTGAGCACACATAATGGGAGCCCTACAGAATGTCCTAGAAAATAAATATGCATACAAAACAACTACAGCTCCAAGCCCTTACAACACCACACGACTAAATTCCCTGTTTTTTACCCAACGGTATCCTTTGGTGTCCTTAGTAACACATCAAGCCCACATGATATTCTAATTCTAATACAAGCACACTGTAGTTAATTGAACCTATGCTATTTATTACAAGATATTTGGGGTTGGAATCAAATAACATTCACTGTATTGCCCTGAAGACAGGACCACAAGAACTGGAGATTAACTCTATTCATGTTCTGGAAGAATTCTTCAAGGTCCAGTAGTAAGTTGTGTGACCCAGACATCAGGTACCATGAGTTGAGTCTGAAAATAACAAACAGCCAGGTGAAGCTTAGAGAAATGACCAGAGCGTTTTCATAAAACAATTGAACTGAACGTATTTGGTTAGAACAATGGCTGACGTGGGGAGAGAACTTGCCTCTTAAAGCTTTCTATGCTGTGAGAATAATGGCGCTGTGTGAAGGTTAGTTTCTTGGTCTGCCATAAATCAAGGTGGGTGCCCCCAGGTGGGCAAACTTTCCATCAGGCACCATTATAGCATTTCTAGATTTTTAGGGGAAGACAATTTTACCTTGTTTCAACTGGAAGCCCACTTATTATAGAGTTAAATGATCCAGATTAAAATCGATGCACAAAGTGTAGACAGAGAGCTGTACATTCATTTTTGGAAGATACCCGCCTCTCTCCCAGGTGTCCCCTTCTTTAAACCACACAGGTGGGCTGTGATATCATACTGAGGCAATTTAAAATGGATTCACAGAGTAGTGAACTGCAGCCAGAAGCTGTAAACACTGCTTGGTCCCAGGAGAAACCCATATGGATGTTAATACATCAGTCACAGGGGGCCTTGCAGGAAGCTGGTGCTGCCCGCTGTGCTGGAAAGCCTAATCAAATGAACAAACCAGAACGATGCAAAGGGCTGATAGGTCTCAAAGAGGGATCAACTGGAAGGAAAAATGAGGGGAGCAAATGAGAGCCTGGAATTAGTTATTCACCTACAGGAAGAACAAGAATCTTGTTGAGAAAAGGCCACATTGATGGCATATCATGGCAACGTTAAAGACTTCCCAGAAGGAAACTTAGATTTCCTACTTATTGAAGAACCAGGAAAAGTAAAATCAACCAGGAAGGGGAATTTATAGAGAGTGAGGATTTAATAAATACCTCGCAAGCCTGAATTCAGAAAGAGGCCAGCCACCAAAGAATGTACATGGAATGACTGGATTTATAGAGTTTCAAATACAGGCAGAATTCATCTGTAATATTAATCCAGAGTGGTGACTCCCCACAGCTACTGCAAGGAACGTGAGAGGGGCTTTGTCAGTGTCCCTGGTGAAAAGTCACTGAGCTATACACATATGATTCATGCACTCTTCTATAGGTATATCTCAATTTTAATATTTTGTAGTTTTTTTTTAAGTTTATGTATTTATTTTGAGAGAGAGCACGAGCGGGGGAAGGGATGAGAGAGAGGGAGACAGAGAGAATCCCAAGCAGGCTCCACGCTGTCAGCATGGAGCCCAACTCAGGGCTCAAACCCATGAACAATGAGATTATGACCTGAGTTTGGATGCTTAACCAACTTAGCCACCCAGGCACCCTTATGTATATATCTCAATTTTAAGATAAAGGTGAGATTTATTTGTTTATTCAAGAAAAAGTCAAGAGGGCTCAGGACCCATGATCAAGTAGACTGAGTCCACAGCCAAGTCGAGAGCCCTGACTCTACTGTTAGATATACAGGAAATGCCTGGCTCGCTGACCTCACTAACTGTGGTCGTCCTTACCAGCCTAACTATCTGCAGCCTATAATGTGTCCATTCCTGATCCACAAGATAGTTAACAAAACAGAAGGGTTGCAAGGATTGCTGTAAGGATGAAAGGAGCTACAAAACCATAAAACATCGAACACCACACTCCACACCTGCAGGGGCCTTCAGAAAATGGGAGCATTGGTATTAAAAAGAGGAAAGTGAGGGTATGCTCCATCAAGGGCTCTTTTATCAGTGGACAAGTGTACGAGCCAGGAATGCACAATGGGAGGAAGGTGCGGATGGGAGTCGAGAAAGCATACAGCAGTGACTAGGCAAAGAAAACCAGGAAATCCATAAATCCCTAAGGACAAGAATGGGGAGACAGTATTTGGCAAAGAGGAGAGGAAAATGTTTAGCTAGGACTGGGGCAAACTGTGAAGTGGAAAGAATAAGTCCCTGGCGCTCTTGTTAGAGGCCACACTGCTGGGGCCACCCACCTGCACAGAACTGAGCACCCCCCTCAACCCAGCTTTCTGAACAAACACCTGTTGATGAGGGCCTAATCCTGTGATCTAGTCGGGAGAACTGAAAAGAATAAAGCCCCCTGGACAGCACAAATGTAAAAACGGAATAAAATCAAACTCTTCCAGAGCGGATGACTCTTCCTTTATTGGACACACAGCAGAGGTGCGGGAACTCAAACTCAGAGTCCCCACTGGGAATCCTCACAGGGAGTGGCAGGCTAGAAAACAAGACTGTGTTTTGGAGAAGCAGGTTTTTTCCTAGCAGATAGACTCCTGCTAATAAAACTATGCTGTGTTCTGAGACCAAAGGAAAACAGGTGTTTACAGAGTTGCTGGTTTGCTGGAAATAGGAACAGCAGCATGATCCGGTCAACAGTGATGGAGAACCATGGACCCCGGAGGTAATGGCTGTGGCCAAGACCTTGCTGCCTGTGGACTTGGCGCTCTCAGCGGGGACTCTCTTGCTGTATTACCAGGTTTAGTGTCACTGGGCCTCAGTTCACATGACCGTCCTGTATCCTAAATTCCCTGCCATGTGGAATGATGGGCCAGTCCCCTAAAATATCATATGCCGTCACATCTCTGAGTTGTGCACAAACTGTTCCCTCCTGCTTAGAATAGCACCGCCTCCCTCCGACGTGCTCGGGCACTTGTTCTCTCTCCTCCTCGGTGGGCCACAACTTCTGCAGGCAGGAGGGTTCTTTTCCAGGGTCCTAGCTCTTCCTGTAAATCTCAACTATGGCACGTATCAGAACTGTGGACCACTGCACGTGTTGACACTTCTCATTCATTGTTTTTCTCAGTGGACTTTGCCAGCTCGCATACAGCTGGCACTCAGTACATGAATCTCAATTCCCCAGGTCATTTATCGCTACCCTAATCACTTATTAAACTGAGGCACGAGAGGTCGCTCTGGCAAGGAGAGAAAGCTACAAGAAAGTGGAGGAGGGTCTTCTAGCCACTTGGGTTATGCCAACCAACCTTCCCTAAGAATTTTCCAGTAGTCGTACCAAATGTCGCTGGGAGATGCTATCAACATTCCTGGGGAGGGGAAAAGTGGTCCCTAGAGAGGTATTCTGGACCAAAACAAAGAACAATGAAAGCAACTATAGTAACGGAGTAAAGTCCATGGCCCTTCCCTAAGTCAGCAGAGCCCAGTGGATGCAGGACCCTTCCTTCCAAAGCAAGACACGGCAGAAGCTGCCATAGGTCACATGCAAAAAAGCGCAATCCTGTGTCTGGCCACTGAAAAGCATAGCTTTAAGTAGGGGCACCTGGGTGGCTCAGTTGGTTGAGTGTCCAATGCTTGGTTTCAGCTCAGGTCATGATTGCATAGTTCATGGGTTTGAGCCGCGAGTCAGGCTCTCTGCTGACAGAGTGGGGCCTGCTTGGGATTCTCTCTCCTTCCCTCTCTGCCCTCCCCCACTTGTGCACACAAGCACGTGCGTGCTCTCTCACTCTCTCTCTCTCTCAAAATAAATAAACTTAAAAAGTAAATGGAAAAGCCAAGATCCAAGTCCAGGGCACCCAGGGAAGGCCTGCCACAAACGTAGAACTTTTAATCTTCGACCTAGCTTCACATTGGCACTACCTTGGACACCTTCCCCTGAAGAGGGAGAACACATGCCCATCAGGATAGAAACATGTAACTTACACAAAAGAGACCTTCATGTCAATGCCACCAGTGCAATTTCATTATAGAGTCCTGGCACTGGAGGCTTTGAGGGCTGGAGCATGTGGGTCATTCTAAGGTAGATGAGAATAATTAATTTATGATGGTGGAGATACTCTTAGCCTCAAGAATGAGTGCAATGAAGGTGGTGACTGGGGGGATTGTAATGTGAGGTCATAAGGAAATCAGAGCCATATTATTCTAAGATTTCAGGGGAAAAAAAACAGGTCCTTGGGAATATAATTCATCTATTTATGTTAAAATCTCCTTCACCGCCAATATAACAAGGTGGATCTTTAACTCTTCTTAGGGTCTGCATCTCTCACCCATAACATCTATAAAATGCAGAATTTTTCCAGCTTGGCCTCCTGGCCTCCTCCCAAACAGCAAATATGCAGATCAGGGTACAATTCGTACCCTATTTGGAAGACAGCACTTCTACATGAATGGAGGGCTTTGCTAACAATTCAATTACACGGTGTGAACTTAAAGCATTAAGATGAGAGCCTTTTTTGTCTGTTTCCTTATTTACTTTAACACATGGCCATTCTCGTTTCTTGAAAAGGCAAATGCAGAACTTCTTAGAATGGACATGATAAGGAAAATCACTAGACAGAGAAAACAGGAGACTGGCTACTTGATAAAACTAGGAGATTCTCTAGCAAAGTTAGCATTCATGATTCTGAATTCCAGGCCCTACTTCTTCCACCAACTAAATGTTTCAAAATGTGTAAATGTGTTAGGGGAGCAACGAGGCTTCCATGCAGGGCAAAGATTCAAACCGAGAGATTCCTGGATGAAAAATAAGACAAAGAAAAGTTTAAAATACAGTCATTTCTAAGCTGAATTTGAAAAGTCTAGCAGAGGAACCAACTACTATGGGCAAAGAAGCATTATCTGAGCAAGAAATAAACTACATTTCTATCTGATAAACTGAAAGGCATTTCTGAGGAGGTGAGGAGGGAGAAGGGAGATATGTGCAGGGAGGACAACTGTCTAGAAACTAAACATAACACACATCAAAATAAAGGGCCTCACATTTCAACAGATTCTCAAGAAATTAACTCTGCAATCCCAGAAGATCAAATAGTATAAAAATAGAAATTAAACCAAAACCCAAATGCGGCATCTGGGTGGCTCTGTTGGTTAAGTGTCCGACTCTTGATTTCGGCTAAGGTCATGATCTGGGAGTTCATGAGATGGAGCCCCATGAAGGGCTCCTCGCTGACAGTGCAGAGGCTGCTTGGAATTCTCTCTCTCTCTCTATGTCCCTCCCCCCTGCTTACGCATGCTTACGTGCTCTCTCTCTCCAAATAAATAAATAAACTTTAAAAATAAATACGTGGGGCGCCTGGGTGGCTCAGTCGGTTAAGCGGCCGACTTCGGCTCGGGTCATGATCTCGCGGTCCGTGAGTTCGAGCCCCGCGTCGGGCTCTGTGCTGACAGCTCAGAGCCTGGAGCCTGTTTCAGATTCTGTGTCTCCCTCTCTCTCTGTTCCTCCCCCGTTCATGCTCTGTCTCTTTCTGTCTCAAAAATAAATAAACGTTACAAAAAAAATTAAAAAAAAAATAAAATAAATACGTAAAATAAACCAAAACCCAATGGTGATAATATGGCACAAAACAGGCAAGTTACTTTCAGCATTTAATAGACAAAAAATACCCAAAAACCATGCCAAGTAAAAAGAGGGCTGAATTAATTTTCAAATCCACTAAACAAGCCAGTTGTGGATTCTAGACATCTAGACATCGTCAACAGAGGAACCAGAAGCAAGATCAAGAATGGAAAACGGAGTTGGGGAGGGAGGGGGGACTGACCACGGAAATGTCTCCTTGGCTAGCAGCAGGGATGGCCTCTATTCACTGCTGCAAAACATGTTTTCCTAAGAGGCAATTTTACCCCATATGTAGTTAAGATTTTCTTTCCTCTTTAGGCTCCAACTCCAAAAAGGTACTTTAAAGATTTATTTAAACACTAAACGAGTGGGTGTAAGATTTCTCAATTACATGTCTAGCATTAAAACACAGGGTGAAGGAACTTGGAACTAAGCTGGAATCTTAAGCCAAACTATTATTAGTCTGAGTTATTACTGACCTCTAGGTGCTACTACATGAGGCAGGTAGAGCCCAGCTCCCAAGTATTTATGGGGAGGAAGCCAGTACATCAGGGCCAAAATGACGTCCTGGGGGTAGTGCAGTGGGAAGCATAGCAAAGAGATGTTAACCTGACTAACCTTGAGAATTTCTCTTACCGGGGATCTCCACAAAGCTCAGGGGAGCACATTTCCTAAAACTAAAAGTGAGTTCACATAAAGCTGACCAAATAATACCAATTAAATCTCGCCTCAAGGGTTTGAAAACACAGTCGGGGTTACCTCTTATAAATCAACAGTGCTGAACTCTAAAATGCAAAATGTGAATCTCCTTTGGAAAGGATGAATCATAGAGTCTTACACAATCCTGGACTCATCTCCCACCTACTCAATGCACCAAATATGTGTTTACTGGGTATATGAGCTCAGAGGGACAGAGGGACTTCAGAAGCTTCAATTCTACTGGGGAAGAAGCAGGTACAAGTATGACATGCACACATGATGATAACTCAAGGCCATGGTGTGCAACATGTCACAAGATGTTACAAGGTGCTCCTGGAGAGGGCTCACATTTAACAAGGCACCAGTGAAGGCTTCGAGTTAAGGCCGCAACAGAAGTGGCTAGACAGGAAGGACAAGAAGTATTCCCACAGGAAGAGGTAAGACTGGTAGAAGGGTCACTGCTCCAGAGAAAAAGGAAAGGCTTTCAGGGAATGGAACGTTATCTCTTTCAGCCCAAGCACAAGATGCAAGGAACACATGACATGAGGCTAGAAAAGCCAGGTGGGGGTAATACTACCAGAAGGGCCTTGAATGTCCCCCATCATGAGTTTATGTGCAACTCCTGAAGATCTCTGAAGCAAGAAAAGACCTAACCAGGTAAGCACTTTAAAAGGGAGAAAACTTGGGGTGCCTGGGTGGCTCAATCAGTTAAATGTCCAACTCGTGGTTTCAGCTCAGGTTGTGATCCCAGGGTTGTAGGATCAAGCCCTGCCTCAGGCTCTTTGCTGAACATGGAATCTGTTTGGGACTCTCTCCCTCTCTCTGCCCGTTCCCTGCCTGTGCTCACTTTCTCTCTCTTTCAATCTCTCTCAAAATAAATAAATAAACATTTAAAAAAATAAAAAGGGGGCGCACTCACCTAGGATCTTACTGACAAAAGTGAGTAGGAAATAAGTGGGGATTTTAACGAATAAATTGGTAAAATGTGACTTAAAAAAGGAAGAATTACAGGCTACAGTTTGTGCCAGATGTCAGAGAGAATGGGGAAGATGCCTTTAACAAACTGAAGTTCGGAGACACTGTTATGGGGGTGAGGGAGACAGGGAAAATGACCAGGTTGGCTGGGAAACCCTACTGAGATCTTACATCACTGTGACACCAACAACAAGTACAGAACAGTGGCAACACAAGACACCTACCTTGCTCTATTCCACTTTGATTAAAAAAAAATAAAAGTAAGGCCACAGGGCCTTTGCATATACAGGTTCCTCAGCCTAGAGGTTTAAGTCCAGCCCCTATGGAGTTAAAGCAGCTCAGAACACTCTTTCTTGACCCTCTCAGAAAGGATCAGCCTGTCACATGCTTTGATGGGATAGTGTTCCTCTCAGTCATAGCTCTTCTCTCAATTATGATTATGCACTTATTTTTGTGATTATTTGATTAATGTAGTCTCTCCATCACTAAGCTGTGAGCTTCCAATAGGGTCCCCCATGCCTATGTAGCAGGTCTCAATGAAATCTATGAAAGAGGGGACAAGAGAGAGGTGACTGTTAGATTTTAGTGAGCAGATGGTGTGGGGACCTGAAATCACATCCCACAAGAGAGGGCTGAAGCAACGGACATATTCAGCCAGAAGAGAAGCCTCATGGCAAGCTGGTGGTCTCCAAATATCTGAAGGGCTATTGTGGGGACGATGGATTAATGGTGCACTGTGTGGTCTCCAGGGGTAGAAAAGGACCAGGACTGATGGATAAAGGTTCCAAGGAGACAGATCTCAGCTCAAGGGCTGGAGCAATTTTGACGGAGCCAGGGAAAATGGCTTCCTTCAGGCACCCGCAAGTCCCTGTCACTAGACATGCTCGGTCAGAGGCACACAGCCACCTGGAGAGGCTATATAGGTGACTTGATGCACGGGTAGACATTTATGCTAGAGGCACTTTGAAGGTCCCTCCAGCCCCAACTGAACTCTTCTGGCTGTACTGCCCGCTCTCGGGAGGCACCCATGCGTTTGCACATGAATCCCTAGGAACAGGTCATGGGCTGTCCCCTCTACCTACAATGGCCCACCTTTTCCACTTTCTCTGCCCTGTGGGCTTGTTTCTCTTGCACAAGCCTCAGCTTTCTGTGTATCTCCCTCACCCCAAGGAAGCCCTTCCCATCCTAACTGTGGTCACTCTTTACACTGCTCTGCCTTCACAGCACCTCTCACAAGTGTAATCACAGCATTTGTCCCTTTAATGTTTCCACATCAGTAGGCCCCCAAAGGCAGGGAAGATGAACATTCTCTTTCCTAGAGCCTGCCCAGCATCTAGCACAGAGTCTGACACATGGATCTTGCTTAAATGTCCACGGACAGCCATCCATCACCCTACCCAAATATTACTTCAATTGGTATTTCTCAGAGGGTGACACCTGCAAACTTTTACCACACCTTGTCCACCCTCACCCTGGCCATGCTGGTTTTTCCACCATTTCTCTTAAGTGCTTCACACCAAAGCTGCTCAAAGTGTGGTCTGCAAACATTTGCTACTCTCTGCACTGACATCAGCTCACTCATGGAGAGTAGGTGTTGAAAACGTTTCTACAGCAGCTTGACAAAGTCAGTTCCTGACAGCTGACTCTTGTAATAAAAAACCTGGGCTTGTATTTTCTAGCTTTCTTCCCCTATTCATCTGTACTTGTCTGTTACCAGAGTACCAATCTTGGTCATGTTGGGAAAAAACTGGAGAAGCACTGCCTCAAGAAGTATTCCTTTACTCAACAATGAGGACAGGAAGTCCTCTCACGCTAATTAATGGACCAAAACAAGGGGAGTAATATGTATAGCCCAGACCCCAAAGACAATGGTGAACTCCCATTTTTCCCTCTGATATTAACTCGATCATCCTCACATAATATAGCTCCCCTCAAACTTAAAAGAAAATCCTAAAAAATGTATTTTCACTGTGTTGGAGAGCAGTGACCACTCGGACCCAGAGACTCGCCCTCACAACTCTGCTGCTGAACCCACTGTCATTGTCCCTGAACACGTCGTATCTTATAATGGAGCTGTGAACACAAAGAAATCCAAGGTGCTCACAAGCCAAGGACGTGAATATTTTGGCTTTAGTAAATGACACCAGTATTACCATTCACACAAGGTTTAAACTTGGTGTCTAATTGCATTATGAACACACACACCACTGTAAGGACCTAGTTAGGTCTGAGTTAATAGTCCTCTGCACAGCAACCTCCAACACCATCATGACAGCTCATTGCTCTTGTCACCCCACCCCAACTGCCTCACATATCCCATTCAGGGTGGGGTCCTGGCAGCCAGACGTACCCCCACACCTCCAACTCTTGAAACCGGCTTTCCCTACTGGTCAGTTGAACTTGGCATTACTTGTGGATTATTCCCCTGAAGATTCATCAGTTACTATTAATTATTGCCTCTTATTCACATTACTCATTTGCCCTTTATCCTCTCACCAGTTTGTAGGACACACAACAGCCACACTGCCAGAGACAACAGATAAATACCCATTATGTGCCCTGGGGCATCTCAGGCTGGATGCAGAGGGGCATACCCAACAAAATACATGACATAGCAGTTCATGGTTATTCAATCAGAAGAGATCTACCAGGTAAGAAAGCATTTGCAACACTCCTCCCCCTGCCCCAGTCCTGCTCTTCCCTGGGCCTAGATGTCACTGTAAATTCCTAACAACTCTACCAGTTCCTACTGTAGACAAAACTCTCATTTCGTCATGAATCAAATTACCATGAAACAGACATTACAATGCATGTGAAGTACAGCCATGGAAATCTGCTTTCCAAAATGCAGGTGATGGGAGTAAGGAATTCCATTCTTCCTCACGCTGCTGGTTAATTTGAAGAAAGGCTCCAATCAAAATCACACAAAGATGAGCAGGTGGTTGAATGGACCACTCAGAATAATGTAATATACAATACACAGTGGACACATAAATAAAAGCTAAAAGCAACCACACAAAGGTAGAGAGTATAAGAAAAATAAACTGGGGGCGCCTGGGGGGCTCAGTCAGTTAAGCATCTGACTCTTGATTTCAGCTCAGGTCATGACCTCACGGTCTGTGAGTTCAAGCCTCACATTAGGCTCTGAGCTGACAGCGCAGAGCCTGCTTGGGATTCTCTCGCTCTCTCTTTCTGTCCCTCCCCCGCTCATGCTCACTCTCTCTTAAAGTAAATAAACATTAAAAAAAAAAAAAGAAAGAAAAAGAAAAAGAACTGAAGGCCTATGACACACAACCCTATTTGGAAAAACCAAAATTGTAAAAGGTCCTAGAAAGGCAGAGTGCATGATGGCAGATAAGACAGACACCCGTAGTTTACTCTGCTTTGTACAAAAACTGAGAACTTTCGGAATTCTTTAAAATCACATTTCTAATTACTAACATATGGAAGCAAGTGATTTTAAGTGACCCTGGGAGAATAACCAACAGGGTTTTCCAAATTCTGAATGCTCTTTTGCCCCTTTAATCTATCTTTCTTGTTTTCTGTCAAAGCCATTCTGTGTTTTGTAGTTCTGGACCTCTCAGAGTAAAGCACGCACCAAACTTCAGTGGGCGGGCGGAGAGGTCCAATAACAGATGCCCAGATGCCACAACTACCCTTTGCACAACTCTAGTTTCCACCAAAATAACAAAAAGGTAGCGCTGAGCTGGGTAAAAAGACAACTCGTTTCAAGTTTGAGATTTCAAGAGTTTGTGACAGCTTACTGCTCACAACACAGTCCTGTTGGAAATCTCCAGCAGC
The DNA here is from genome assembly GCF_023721935.1 of Panthera uncia. Taxonomy (NCBI): domain Eukaryota; kingdom Metazoa; phylum Chordata; class Mammalia; order Carnivora; family Felidae; genus Panthera; species Panthera uncia. Next base: position 22,001,692 of record NC_064807.1, read on the forward strand.
TACCCTCTGACCAAAGGCAAACCAGGGCAGCTTTCTGAAGAAGGGTCAAGCAAGGAGGGCCAACCACCCCCGGTTCTTGCCTTCCTCCTGGTCCCTGTCTACAACAGCTTCTCTCCAGAAATAACTAAATGCATGAGATCACCCATAGTGAGAAGACAGAGGCATGACACCTACAAGGTGCCTATTTATAGAAAGTGTTAACACTCCTCAGGAAAAGGCACTAGAAATCTCCTTGGAAACGCCCAAGCCTGTGCTCCCTTTGGAATTCTAGTCTTCTAATACCCATGACTAAGTAATTGCCTTTAAAACAAAACTGAGGAGTTAGAGGTACTTACGGTTTCCCCCCAGGGATTCCTGCCAGGTTGGGAGGGATTGTAGGTACTCTCATGTGAGGGGGAGGATCAAACCCAACCTGGAAACAAAATAAGGCATTGAAGACTCAGTTTATATAGCGTACGCACTTTGTGAACATCTATAAAGACTTTTCACTAGAAACTCCTAGATCTCCAAAGCAACATAAACAGGAACAGGAACATGTGCTAACATTTTTCAAAAGAAAAATTATAATGCAAGAAGTAATACAAGCACCTCTAGATGACAAGCTACGCATCTTTTTGGGGAGGTGGGCTGGAGCATGGTCTACTTGTACGTGGAGATCCAGCTTCCCACAGTAAATACTTCCTGTGGACTTAGGATGGCCTGCCTTGCCCAAACAAGTGCAGAGAGCAGTATGCTGCCTGAGTCAGGACTCCTTGACCTTGGCACGATCAATGCTTTTGGGCCGGATGGTTTGGGGCTGTCCTGGGCATGGCAGGACGTTTAGCAGCACCCCTGGCTTCTACACAATACGTACCAAAAGTATCAGTGCTACTGATCGTAAAAAGTGTCTCCACATATTACCAAATGTCCCAAGGGGGCAAAATAACCTCCCAGTTTCACAGTTACTGCTTAAACATTCATAGGTTCCCTAGTTTGTGCGCCCTAACGAAGATACCTAGCCCCTTGGCTGCCCACTTTGCTTTAAACTATCTTGCCCTCGGGGTGCCTGGGTGGCTCAGCTGGTTAAGCGTCCGACTTCGGCTTAGGTCACGATCTCACAATTCGTGGGTTCAAGACCCACACTGGGTTCTGTGCTGACAGCTCTGAGCCTAGAGCCTGCTTCAGATTCTGTGTCTACCTCTCTCTCGGCCCCTCCCCTGCCCGTCAAAAGTAATTTTAAAAAAAGCCAAAAAAAACTATCTTGCCCTCTACTGCACAGCCGTTCCTACTAGTGCAATGTAAGAGAAAAAAACACAAACTTCACTCTCAGCCCCAACTACTGGAGGTAACGCTATCTGAAGAGGGGAGAGGAGAAATATGAACACAACATATTCCGGTCAAGAGAATATATCGGGACTTCTATTCGGTATAATCTATTCCCTTTCTCCGATGCAGTCAAGGATTACAGTTGATTTTACCCTTTACATGCAGTTTTGTATCTTCTGGATCAAAAAGGAGGTGGTTTACACAGTGGCAAAAGGCAGGGCAAGAACACGGCAACATGCCTGAAGGCTTCAGTCATCCCTGTTTTCTCCCTGTTGCTCTGAGAGATCCCTGCTTATACCTGAGCCACACTGTTGGGTTTAAAGAATAATAAAGGCACAGAAAGAACAAGTTACAGCTTCTCAAATATTTTTTCCTAATAATTAAAGGGGGGGGGGAAACCTCAAGAAAATGCATGAAAAGGCGTCTGTAAGCTATTTGAGTCATTCCATCACCTTCCAAAAAATAAACAAATAAAAAAAATCTACCTTGGGGGAGAAAATCGGACGTCCCCGGAGCCATCAAAGCAGCTCCTTAACACTGCCTCATTTCACCCACAAAAACAGTGATCCAAGACGCGGTGGGCCCTAACGTCACGAAGCGGCATGCTGAGGGCAGCAGGCGCCGGGACACTGGGGCTCTGTTCCGCAGGCGCGGGCGGGGACACCTACCATCGGGGAGCGCCCGTAGGCCACCACGGCGGCGGCGGCGGCGGCCGCGCTCATCTGCGGGGACATGTTGTGCAGGCTGGCGTAGGCAGCGCCGGGGCTGGTCAGCTCCCCGTTCATGCCGGCGTGGGGCACCATCCCGAACGGGGCAGGGTACGGGCCGGGCACCGCCAGCGGCGTCCTCAGGCCGGCCGCTGCAAGGAAGCACAAGCCGCGCGCGTGACGTGACTCAGCCGGCCGCTGTGGTCCAGCCTGACTGTCAGCTCCGGGGTCCCTTCTAGCGCCGTTCACGAGAGGCGAGGACAAGCCGGGAAAGCTTGGGTGGGTGGTTTGATCACCACCAACTTGGCTGAAGTCCTCTCCAGGGAAAAAGAGACCCCAAGGAAAGCACTGCCCACGCACTTCCTCCTTGGTATAGGCTTGGCACCACTGAGAAATCAGGGAATTAAAATGAAGCAGCAGTATCGTACCCAATTCATAGATGGCAAACCAAGGCCCACACACTACCTGTCTACTTGACTTAATCCCAAAAGAAGGTTTGGATAAAATCCAAGATTTCTCCTTCAGTTCAAACTTTCCGCTCCTTGGTACCAATTCCAAACAAAAACCTGACCCTGGGTTTAGTAAGCCAAAGCATAGGTTCAGGAGGAATATTCTGGGGCCTATTTTCCTCTGGGCCCAAGATGTTAAGGAAGATAAAGTCAAAAGTTACCAATTTATTCGCTCGACTCTCAGCGAAACCCTCCCAATTTCTCCTGCCAGAGAGACCAGTGATTCCTGAGGGATGAGCCGGCAGAAAACCCGCCAAGTAACGTGAGCAAGCAGCACACTTGGGCCACCCGTTTCAGTCAGAGTTAGGGAACTCAGACACACAGTGACAGTTCGGGAAGGAGCTTACATGCGGAATTATTATCGGAAACTTCATCGAAGTTCCTAGGATTTGGATTATTTGGAAATAAATTTTTTAAAAACGCCAAATGTAAACAGTCGGAGACCGAACAGGGTGCAGCTGCTGAACCTCTCAGGACAAACATCTGTTTCTTATCATGGCTTTTCAGGGATAGGAAGGAGGCAGGCAGGCAGTAAGTGCATTTCATATTCATGGGGAAATGGCGTCAGGAGTGCACAGACAACGAACCAAGCCGGGAAAGGGAAAAAACAAAACAAAGCACAACAAGAAGCAATGCTCTACCGGCTTGGTTAACGAGGGGGTCCATGGCTGGAGGCTTGCCGAGGCCTGGACGGAGTCCTGGAGTGGCGCTGGTGCCCGGCGTTGGCATGTCGCTCCGAGGCGTCGGTGTGCTGGATTTCAGAACAGGCGTGCTGGCTTTTTCATGCTGGTATCATTAAACAAATTAAATGAGTATTATTTTTAATCCAAGCCATATTACACAATTTATCACAACAGCAGCTGGGACACTGGGCACCTTCTAGCTACTCCCTCAGCCAATTTCCATAAATCCACACAATGCTGACAGCATTAACTTGTGAGCGAGAAATGTTGACCTTTCCTCTTCCTGCCAGAATTAAAACTCTAGCTAGAGACACAGAACATGATCACACTTCTTCCTCCACAGATTTTATTTTAAAAAGTATTTTTCCATCAGGCGTGTGGACTTTGGAACTGGGCCAAGTTAGAATGATGACCACCCAGAGAAAAATTCCCAGTCACTCAGAAACAAATGGCCCGGTCACCAAGAATGTCAGAGGGAGGATCTCTATTTTCTAATCTTGCCTTTTAGTAGCAGTGGAATTGAGATGAATGGTGAGAGGCAGCAGGGCCACTGATCTGATGAGAAGCAAACCGGCATCTCAAAGGCAAAAGCCCGAGAAGGAGTCTTATCAGTTTGAGAGATGTGTGTGGAGTTTCACACGGCCACCCGCTTGCCTACATAACCGGTGTGGACCCGCGAGCACAGAGGCCTTCAGGAGTCAGTAACGGGGTTACAGGGCATCATCCTCGTCATCTCAACCTTTCATTCTTTAAATCCAGGCCTGAGAAGTGCTGTGGGGTAGCAAAGAGCATGCACGGGCTAGGGAGAGACCCCAGCCCCCTCTGGCCATGGATCTGATGGGCTGTGTAAACTTGGCAAGCTCCTCAGGCTTTCCTCCCCATCAGTGAAATGGGATAATGCCTAGGAAGACTGTGTAGGAATCAAACACAGGGTTGTTATGGCTCGGTTTTTGTGAGTTATGAGATGACACGCTCCCCAGTATTTGCTGAACGGTTGAAAGCATGAACAGGCTCCAAGGCTCTGCCCTCCCCATGCCAGTTCCAGGCTTCCCCTGGGCCCCGGGGCCATTTGAGTACCTCCCCACTCTGACCCCAACCCAATTCCAACATGCCCTGACACAATGGGTCAGTTTAATACAAGGCAAAATGGACAGCTTAAGAAAATGAGGATTTCTCAGGACCTACGAGGTTGTCCAGTAAAAGGGTAATGGACGTGGAAGCTCTCTAATCATGGCCCAAAAGAGCCTACTGAGAGGGAGAAAGGAAAACACTGTGTGGGACAAAGAGTACGAGGAGCAGACTCACTTTAAACACTTAAAAACAGGACTCTCACTCAGTAAAAAAAAAAAAAAAAAATCCCCACGTTTCAAATACTTGAGGGTCCTCTGAACCACAAAGGATAAGTAAACTGCTAAATGGGCAAGTGATGGCTCTTATGACCTACCAAGCTCATTTCTTTGGATTTCAAAGAAGTGGAGCTTCCCGAGGAGGCTGTGGATGCTGGGCTGCTAGAAGCATCTTTCTTCAGCAGACGGTTTTTGTCGATCCCGTTTTCCCTGGGTGAATGGGCAGGGCTTGCTCGCGGAGAAGAAGGGTCCTCAACAAGCATAAGTAAAGTTTTCGTGATTTCATTTACAATGGACGGACCTTGCGCTTTACAGACTCTATTTCCACACCAATTCTCTAAATTAAAGGAGGGCGCTCTAAGTCCTTTAGATCTGGGGGACTTGGGGGTGTGCAATGTTGTTATCATTACCAGGATGGTATTTGCAAACACACCCATGAAGACAGCACAGAGGAAGTTTTCTAGGAACTATCATATCCTCCCCTCATGCTCATACTTTGCCCAGAGGGCACAGGAAAGAAAGGAGCACCAGATATCCAGCATACAAATCCAAAATGATAGGGAAAACAGATTTTTCTTTTTAAAGGAAACAAAAGTTCTCATCAGGTAGACCACTGTCGTTCCACCCGTGAACAGCCACTAAGTTGTTTTTTTTTTTTTTTAATTTTTTTTTCAACGTTTTTTATTTATTTTTGGGACAGAGAGAGACAGAGCATGAACGGGGGAGGGGCAGAGAGAGAGGGAGACACAGAATCGGAAACAGGCTCCAGGCTCCAAGCCATCAGCCCAGAGCCTGACGCGGGGCTCGAACTCACGGACCGCGAGATCGTGACCTGGCTGAAGTCGGACGCTTAACCGACTGCGCCACCCAGGCGCCCCATAGCCACTAAGTTTTTAACGTGTAAAGTTGTAAGAAACCAAACACCATGGCTCCACCGTTCTGTTTTCTCAAGTCACTCTGAACATAAACTCTGAGAAAATGAATGGTTACCTCGTTAGACACATCCACAACTAAGTTGTCATCGCTTTTGTCACCATCGCTGTCCTGGAAAAAGACATTTTAATGCCATTTATTAAAGGGTTGGAGGCCCAGTTAAATTTCAAGAGTTCTTGGTAGCAGACAGACTAAAAAATGGCCTAGGACATGCCTACAGGTTCCATTCCAGATTGCCAGCCCCTTGTCATTAACACCACCTCCCCGCTACTTATCTGACCTGGGGCTACGCAAAGCTCCAGCGAGGAACTGTTGCAGTTGCATACCTGCTACATATCATACTGGTGAGCGCAAGTTGCAAACACTGGGTACCTAGTAAGAGCTCAATAAATGCTTGTAACAGCTGAATCTCTTTTATAATCTAAAATCCGCCGTGTCTTTATAAGTATAAGAGGACTCTTTCCCACTGGATGTTAAGAATACAATTTCATGTCATTGCTTTGTGTGTATCATTCTTGAAGACAGCCAACAAATCTCGTGTTCATAGACAATTTGTAATTACAAAGACAAACTTAAACCATGTTCCCATTGGGTTACTAATTACTGAGGAAAAAAAACAGCAAAAAACTAAAAACAACAAAGCTATCCACTCAACTGGAATAACGTTAGGACATGTTAAGAATAAACCTTGTTGGCAATGAGTTTGGAATATTTTTGGAGAGATGGAAGGAACACAGGACGGCAAAATCTGGAGGCGCTAGAGTCCTGCCCTTGGGCTTTTATTTTCTCTTCATAAAGCCATAAAATTTGCTAATCAAGGAAACTGCAAGGTTGCACTAAGTTTGAAAAAGCTTCAGAAAGGCTATTCAATTATGTTATCATTCCTACATCAAGTTTAGGGCAGACTGAAAAAGTCTACTTTCTTAGCCAAAAGGCTTCGCGTCCTTTAGTACAGAGTAATACAATGGGTGCATGAAAGAAGTATGATGTTGCCATGGGTCCCGGTTCTCAAAAAGTAGTAGGTGACGAATTTATTTTTAAATTTTTTTTTTCAACGTTTTTTGTTTATTTTTGGGACAGAGAGAGACAGAGCATGAACGGGGGAGGGGCAGAGAGAGAGGGAGACACAGAATCGGAAACAGGCTCCAGGCTCCGAGCCATCAGCCCAGAGCCTGACGCGGGGCTCGAACTCACGGACCGCGAGATCGTGACCTGGCTGAAGTCGGACGCTTAACCGACTGCGCCACCCAGGCGCCCCTGGTGACGAATTTATGATCTAAACAATCCTTTTCCTGATGTCACTGTTAATTACGAATACACAAGTGTCTGACAATTTGTACTAATAAGTATGAGGGCGAATATTAGCCACAATGGCTTTCTAAGGGGCTTCTATGTTCAACTAGAAAGTTATCTTCAACTTTAAATTCATACCTTTTAAATGTTTTCTTCTTTTTAAAATGTTTATTTATTTTTAGAAAGAGAGGGAAGAGAGAGAGCAGAAGCTGGGGAGGGGCAGAGAGAGAGAGGGAGACACAGACTCCGAAGCAGGCTCCAGGCTCTGAGGTGTCAGCATAGAGCCCCACACAGGGCTTGAACTCACGAACCGTGAGATCATGACCTGAGCTGAAGTCAGCTGTTTAACCAACTGAGCCACCCAGGAGCCCCTTAAATGTTTTTTTCTAACTGTACCTAGAATGTTACATGTGGAAGACCCAATTTACTTTCTTCCAACAGTGTGTTACTAGATTTACTTTAATCATTGTTGTTAAAGCACCATGCAATTCACTGTAACAACATAAAATTATAACCAGTGAGGAAGCCTGGATAATTCAAAATAACAGCCTATTGAAAGAAATATTTTTATGTAATAATAAAAAAAAGTTAATACTAAAGAAAATTTGCTTTCTCTCTTAGTAAAAGACTTCAGAAAAGCACAAATGTTTTTCAGGCGTTAAGAACCCAAAGACAGCGGCAGTGAAAAATAGAAGCCAAAAGGTTTTCCCTTTTAGAAAAACAATCACAAAAATGGTTCACATATTGTACAAACTGGCAAAAAGTAGCAAATAACTCATTTACTACAATGAGCCTGTGAAGTCCTTAAGGAGTCTGTAATTTCAATCAGCTTTGCACTGGACGCTTCCGCCAATGTTAAGCCTTCACAGTACAGTGTGAAGGTCATCAAAGAGCTAAGGTCTGAGGACTTCGCCCCAGACTCTCCAACATCATGTCAACACATCACCCTGAACTACCTATACAACCGGCCATACCTAATATAAGCAGGTTATAAAACAGTAAGGCACAGCTATGGATTCTGTTCTCGATCACTTGCTACTAAATATCTACACAAGCCTCATGCAGAACTCAAAACTGTATTATCGGCAACCTCCAAATTTCTGCATGTCATGTCCTGGGAATGTTATCATAGTGCAAAGTGTGTACCAATACAAGGACCTCTGGCAAAATATCCATTCCTAGACCCTCAGTTTGGGAATCTTAGCCTGGTGAAGACAATGCATTCTGGAGTTAGACTGCCTCCAGGCTCTGCCACTAACTCTGACCTTGGGCAAATCACTTACAAGCTCTGTGCCTCAGTTTCTTCCTCTAAAATGGAAGTCATGGCACTGAACTCACAGAGTTAAGAGCCCAATGAAACAATCCATGTAAAAGCACACAGTACCTGATACTAACAAGCTGTTGCTCAGGAAATATTACCCACTGTTGGCTCTTGGCTTGAGCCGGCCAGAAGGAGGCCGAGAGGCCTAGCGTGTAAACCCCCATATAACCTGCATGCCAGCCAGAGGCGGACACTTCTTCCACAAGCAACAAGAAGTGGCCTAATACAGCATTCTGGTCTCATGCTGTTCCCAGGAATGTGTCCATCTTGAAATAGACACACTCAGGGACACACAGAAAACGCCAAGTCATCTATCAGCTGCAGTTTATGACCCTCGGACCTGAGCCAATCGCCATGTGGCTTGGTTTGCTCTCCTTGTGAATGTGGTTGCAGCTAGATCTGAGTCAAGTGCCCTCCCTCCACAGGCCTGTGTTCTCAGTCTGCAGGGTCTGATTTAGATGCCTTCAGAGTTTTTCCCATTTTCACCAACGGACTTACATCGCTAAACTGCTTGCTGTTCAAGAGGATGATCTATACCTCAAGACCGAATAGGAGTCTGAATACATCAACAGAACAGCATCCCAAAAGGTATTCTGTAACAGTGAAATTCTTACCCTGATTATTTTAGCAGGACAGGCTACCGAATTTGTAGGGCCGAGGACAGAAAGAAGATGCAGGCCCTTGTTCAAAAATTGAGAATTTGAAGATGATGAGAGCAGAGCATTAAACCAAGGGCAAGGTCCCTTTAAGAGCAGGGCCCTATGCAAAAGCACAGGCTTCAAGTCCACAAAGGTAGTCCTGCATGCTTAAATCCCCTCTTAGGAGGAACTTAGGCAGAAAGCCTAAAATGTAATAGTGAGCCTGACAGAGCATAATTTACAGCTCTAGAGGGAAACAGTACCTTATAATGTAAGAATCTGTTCTCTTTATAGTATTAGAAATTTAAAGGATGTGAGATTATTACTAAAATCTTAGAGTACGCTTGTATGTTCACTTAGAAGTAAGCAAACAAATACTGTTTCAAGTCCTTTATTTACTTACATAGTGGCTGGAGTCCTTGTCATCCACCTTTCTTTTTTTGATGTCATTGGAAAATTCAGGCCCATTTCTGCGTTTATCTGTGCCCCTTAGACTGTCTGGGACCAAGAGGGAATTACTCTGCAAGACAAAAAAAAAAAAAAAAAAAAAAAAAAAATCAAGGATTCCTTCCCAGGTCTCTTTGTACACATGAAAACCCAACCTGGATGTGACAGCTATATTAGAAAGGTGATACCTACACAGCCTTTCATTCCATTTAATTCATCTTGGCTGAAGACTTTGATGGCAAACATTTATGGAGGTTCAAGCACTTAAAAGAGAGACCCTGACTATGCAATCAAACCATCTGAAGCCTGGTGGATCCTTCAGGCCCTACTCACTTAAAATGTTCTTCCGTTCTTTTTACTGTTAGAGAAATGGGAGCTTGATGTTTACATGAGGATGTGTTTTTTATTCTTTCCCACTGCGATTTCCTGGTCAGGAATATAAATGGCCTATGAGCAGAACCTGAGATTATTCTATTAGACGTATTCTGTGACTGTAACAGTCAATGTGTGCTCCTCAAAAAACACACACCGAGAGAGGTGAGATTAACAGCGTGGCTTCCTAAAAGGCAAATCACATTTTCCACAGCAACAATGAAGGAACTCTTTTGAATTCTTTTAATTTACTGTTGAAAATAAGATTTGGTGTTCCTTGCCAATAGCACTGAAATTTAAGACCCAAAGCGGGCATTTCAGCCAGTGAATCTTCAACAGCTAGGCCAGCTCCCCCACACAAAAGCAGGAGCAAGGACTAATCTTTTCTACCAACCACACAGGAGACTTTCATTCGCAAGTGCCAAGTAGGAACTGTTGACCCAAAGAAAACAAGCATTTTAGGTATTTGGGGGTCACATGACACGATCTGCCATCCCTTCAATTCCCATCTCCCCTCAGGCTAAAGCATCAGAACAAGTTACAATGAGTCCTTTTAAGTACGGGATTAGCATATGCAAGGGGGCAATTTGTTCAGTGATGTGTTACTGCCTTGAACAATACTGAAGGAGCTGTGCAAAAATCTCCTTCACAAAGCCCAGATAACCCCAATTTCTGCAAGATGTAGGAGAACTAACAAGAGGATGTCCAGGGCCAACAGACAATTATGTAACCTTTCTCTGCCACAATGTAAAATGGAAGGGGCTGGGGAAAACCTTTAAGTCAGACCACCCCTAATGCAATGGCATGTACCAGAAACAAATTTTTAAAAGCCGGGGTGGGGGATTGGGGGGGGGGGGGGGGGTCTTCGCTCCTAACCAGTCCAAGATGATAGCCAGGTGGCTGGCTCTCAAAGCCTCCTCGTGAAAACTGTGGACTTCACCATGGGAGCATTCCCAGCTCAACCACACACAGGAGGAAATCAAAACTGGGGACCAGGAGGCAATCTGAAGCCTCTTTGCCCACTGCAGGGGCTGACACCGAAGTGAGCTGAGCTTTGATTCATGACCATTCAAGCTATACAAATGCAGGAGGCTTTCATAAAAGCAGAGGGAGGGACCCATGCAATTCAATACAGAGTAGCTCCGAGTACTGTCTTTAGCACAGTGTGTGGGGCTGAAAGGTGAGCTGGCTGGATCCCTAAACTAATTACCTTAGTAAATGTCTGCTAAAAACTAACCCTTCCGACCCAGACTCATCGCCACCCCCCCTCCCCCGCCGCCCCCAATAGGACACAGGAGATTTAAGAAAACTCCTGAAAGTGTTAATGCGTATTCCTAAAAGCTGAGCCATGGAGGGGAGGAGCAGCTTGTGCTCAGGTGTAAACAGCGTCCAATAAATGCACCTGCCTGTGTTTTCGATGTTATCAGCTCTGAAGTCTCCTTGTCCAGACACTGACCAGATAGATGCATTAAGGGCAGTGCCACAGCACACTCAACTTTACAGCTGCCCCAGTGCCCTGAAGAATGCAGCATAGGCTTGGTGTCCACATGTAATTTTAAAGTTAAGTCTCTCCATAGCCTTCCTGCTATAACCAGCACTGGACATACAAACCGCTCAGCCATTCATAGACAGTTTTTTAAGGATCCTATTATTTTTTTTAATGATGTCAAGTGGTATTGTAAACATAAAAGTAAACTACACTTCTGTTAGCAACAATGCAATTTGTCAGAAACAGTGACATTTCTACAGCCGGACCCATAAGCCTGTCAAGCTTTGACACCTCTGCTTCTCTACACGTTAGAAGTTACTACTGTAATTCCCGCATGAAGGGCTTCAATGAGGTCTATAATCTGAATAGGTTTTGAAAAGCTCTGGAAGTTCCTCTAAATTTGGACACAGCTAGTAATTAGCACCCCTACTTATGTGAAAATTGGCTCCATTCAAAATGGCAGACTCAGACAAGTTACGAAACACAATGTCTCATGGTACCTTTGATGCCATAAAATGGATTCAAAACAAGGCCCCAAAGACTGTGGGTGGAAAGGCCTGGGAGAGCCACAGTCAGGAGCCAGGGGGTAGCTGGTTCATGCCGCAACCCCACCAAAAACAGACCACTTCCTTTTACCCTTGTTCCCATGAACCCAGTCTCCTTTGTGTAACTGTCCCCGACATCTTCCAGCTCTGACACTGCTTTCATTGTTTTTCCTGATTTCAGCAAACAGTTCCAGCCTAATGAACTTCACTGTCGGCAACAACAGCTGTTTTGGTTAAACTACTGCCTAGGTGACCCTAATCTTCATGGTCCCCTTGTGCACTCCCCAGAAACCCAAAAGTGACTTCACAGGTATTAGTGGCTGTCTCGTGATACCATAAGCTCCCCCTACCCCCCAGAGCTCTGTGCTTTCCTCACACACCAGCTTCTGTTCCTCACAGCTCAAGGGTGAGTAATAGTCATTAGGAGCCATTTTATACACACTGTAAGAATAAAAAGATTATTCTTGGGTAGTGACTGAGTATCATTTGGCTTTCTCAAAATTTAGAGTTCTATCTTGATTTGTTAGATCTGGACTTGGATAAGATAGTATCACATTCAACATTAACATTTAACATTTAATCAACATTGAAAAAGGCCAAAGAACGAAACTTAAGGCTGCTTCACTGTTTTTTTAAACTTGTACATTGGAAATACAGATGGTAATTAGATCAAACCTTTGAAGAGGCCAAAGCAACCTTAAACAGACTTACTATTCATCTTCTTCATCCCCCTCCTTTTATCTGGAGGCTGACCAGAGAGGGGAGGCAATTTATCTAAAGTCACAAAGCTCTTCCTATTAAGTCAGTGTCTCCACTCCCAGAGGAGTGATTCTTATATGTAACTTATGTACACTGAATACTTTCCCCCACATACTTATCACTTAAAAGTCACACTGGCTCTGTTAACCATTAACATTTAACATTCTTTTTTTTTTTTTTAACGTTTATTTATTTTTGAGAGACAGAGAGAGATAGGGTGCAAGCAAAGGAGGATCAGAGAGAGAGGAGGAGACAGAATCTGAGGCAGGCTCCAGGCTCTGAGCTGTCAGCACAGAGCCCAAAGTGGGGCTCAAACCCATGAACCTTCAGATCATGACCGGAGCCAAAGTCGTTGCTTAACTGACTGAGCCACCCAGGCGCCCCTACCCATTTAACATTCTAATATGACAGAACAATACCTAATGCAAGCTGCATGCTTTCTCTGACAACCCCCCCCCACCCACACTCAGATTCCTTAACAGTCTCTGTCTCTGTCTCTCTCTCTCACACACACACAAACACACACTTGGTTTTATGCCACCATACAAAAACTGTGAACATGTTTTAAAAAATTACATTCTATATTAAAATGACCCCAAGACAGTCCCAAATTCCTGCCTTTCCACTCCCGAATCCTGCCATTTGCAACCCAAGATGCAAACTAAAACAGGCGTCGGCAGAGGGCAACTCAAAGTAGTCCAGGGACCCAGAGCATCACTTCACGCGATGTCAACCACGGCCACTAGCCGCTGTGCAGACTTAGTTGCCACCAGACTTCTCCCAGCGTTCATATTTTGAAAGGCTTTAATCTATTAAACAGCATTCATCACGTAAAGTTCATTTTCAAACATTTAATCTGCCAAATAAATATTTAATTGCGAATCAGAGTTTTTTTAATCCTCATGAGAACTAGGGTTATCACATGGACTGATATACTCTAATTCTAGCCAAGAAACTCAGTGTTTTATTTCACCTTGCAGCTGGTAAAATTTAAATATCTGCCAGAAATTTTCAAAAATGATAATTACTGGGCAAATTTCTATTACAAATGTCCTGAGGTCTGGGATTTTTGAGACTGCATGTAAGTTTCCCTTTGTTTTTAAAATTCTGTTTTAACTAAACAAAATCATCTTATTTACTCTGTATCTTCCACAAGAGCTCGAAATTGGGAGATTTACACAGCCACAGGGGAGATTACAAATCTGAGCAAATCAAGGTCGAAAAACACATTATGACTTCAAAACAAACTGAAATTCTAAAACCATGGGGTGCCTGGGTGGCTCAGCTAGTTATGTGTCGGACTTTTTGTTTGTTTGTTTACTTTGAGAGAGAGAGAGAGAGAGAGCTAGCATGTGGGGGGGAGGGGCAGAGAGAGAGAGAGAGAGAGAGAGAGAGGGAGAATGAGAATCCGAAGCAGACTCCAGGCTGTCAGCCCGGAGCCCGATGCAATGCAGGACTCAAACTCACAAACTGTGAGATCTGACCTGAGCTGGACACTTAACCAAATGACACACCCAGGCACCCTGGTTAAGTGTCTGACTCTTGATTTCAGCTCAGGTAGAGATCTCACCTGAGCTTGTGAGATCGAGCCCCGCATCGGGCTCCCATGTGAGCACGGAGCCTGCTCAGGATTCTCCCTCTTTCTGCCCCTCTCCCCAGTCTCTCTCTCAAAATGGATAAACTTTAAAAAAACCATTAAAAATAAAAAAAAAATTCTAAAACCGCGATGATTTTCTGTACATGTGGCACACACTTATGAGAAGAGAGCCAAGGAAAACAGTAAAGGGAGAGGTACATCTGACAGGTCTCTAGAGAAAAAAAAAAGATCCCCCTCCAATGCTGACCACCAGTCAGAAGAAAGAGGGTCCACAAGACCTGTCAGCCCCATGGCATACGGTTCTCTCCATCTGCAGGTAGAAAACTACACATGAAATAAATAGATGAGGTGCAGGGACAAAGAAAACATGTGCCCCAAGGGAACTCTCCCTCTTAAAAAATCTGGAGAACATAAAATCTCAGTGTGCACCTTCCCTGACAACAGGCGAGTTGTTCACTACAATTAATATACACTCCCTGAGGGTCGTTTCTCCTCCCATTCAGTGATGTGATGGTTAAGAACAGTTACAAGAGTCAAAGAGCTACTCAGAGAAGAAAAGAAAAAAAGTGGCAGATCTATTACAAGTGGTATACACTCCCTTGAGCTGCTGGAGCCTGATCCCATCATCCCAACTGGGTGAAACACGTTTTCTAAAAACACATACCAGGACTCTTCCCTGCTGTAGCTCTCTGGGTGCAAGTTGGCACCTAGAGAGTTGGCAGAGTGTTTGAACCTCGTGGGGAGAAGTGGACAATGTATTATTCTCGTAAATCAAAAATAAACATCCACATGCAATTATTAAACCATGCCTTCATTCAAGAACTTTTGATGTTAAGCATTAAGAGCCTGCTGACCTGGAGACTGTTCATTCAGTTGAATCAAACAAGTACATCAAGATTTGGACTTTGTGTGACCTTTATTCTCACCACCCTGGACAATGACGTTTCTATTTCATGCTCTAAATATCTACTCAAAAATAAGACAGAGACCCAGATCCTTCAACACAGATGAAAACCAGTCTTTATACCCTTTGTTCCAAAACTTGCACTTTTCTTTAGCAATTTAACAGTAATGGCTGTTCATGTCGGTGGATATTCTGGAAGGTAAACTCCAGAAAATATGAGAGAAAGCGAGTTTAATGGAATGTTACACTGTCAGTGTTACCAGAACACTTGTTACAGAGCCTTCATGTATCCTTCATCGATTCTGAGACCTCAAAGCAACTCTTCTGCCAACCGTGTCTAAACCTTGAAGCCACCAGCAGCAAATCTGAAAGGAAAACTCACTCGTGGAGAAAGCAAAAGCTAGACAGCTTTCCCTAATGTGAAAATAATGCACATTATTCAAATGGATTTCTTGAGCTGCCATGCTGATTCCCCTTGGGAACTTTCTCCTCCCCGCAGGAAAAGTGTTTGTGTCAGAGGTACAGATTGGAAACTCATGACACCTCATTTATCCTCAGTTACACTAAGGCAGTGGGAACCTAATTTGCTAGCACACTCTACACTGACAATTAACTTCTCGGTGAACATTAAAACAATTAGGTAGTGACGCACCCCCATCACATCTGTGTGCCTTCTCCAGCTACACCTGGTGCCAATTAAGCCATCACCCTGCCGCTGTACTTTTTGCGGCAGTCCAACGGGTCATTCACAGATTGTGCCTGACATTTCAACAAATGCATTTTTAACCCCTAAAACTAACAGGATCCCCGCTTGTCAACGGCGAGAAGTGTAAGAAAGTGAAGATGTGTGGAAATGTGTCCACTTGGCACCCTCATCGCGCCCTAGGAGCGCTGGAGGGTCTGAAGGGTATGCGTCCATTTTTCATAGGGTTTGAATGCAAAATGTGGGAAAGAAGCCGCGTGTTCTCGCACCTCGATCTAGGAACTCAGCGCTGTCGGAGGCAGATGAGCGCTTCAGTCAGGAGAACTCTCAGAAAGGAAGGTGGCCAGGTAGAAGACCCACACACCCAGTAAATACGTGGTCTGGAGGAGGCACTATATAGTCACCCTTGGCCTCTCTTGCTAAGTCCCCGGGTTGCCCTTCCACTACTGCGTTCTCCAGGTAAAGCAAAATAAAACACACCACGCGTACACAACAAATACGATTATTTCAAAGTAACTTTTAAATGCCCTCATGACAACTTCATTCCCCCTGATCAGGACCCTGGTGACAGCAAAAATCAAATCCGTATTTCAAATCATTTTTAAAAACACTTTTTGTACAGCCACTTAGCTCTGCTTAGCTGTTAATGTCCCCCTTCCTTCTCCAGTCCCAGATGAGGTACTTTCTAATATAAGAAATTAGAAAGCACTGGGTCAGGACTTGCCTGTGAGTTACCTAAATATCTGATGGCACTCACATCCACCTCTTCTCATCTGAAAGACGGACACACAGTTTGTTGCTTACTACGTTTCAGAAGGAATGGTAAAAATGATCATGGGGCCAAAAGGAAAATAAAATTTTCAAAAACCTACTCGAAATGATGGGCATTAAGTTTCCTACTTGCAGAGCACAAACTGACGTCTGAAAACAGCTTTGGAGGGAGGAAATATTCTCCATCTGCTTTTTGGTTTTTTAGAGTAAAGATGCCTGATGGCCGATCTTCACTGTAAGCACAGTGAGATAAAACCTGAACATTTCTCTAGTTACACACAGGCTCTAGTACCCACTCAGTGAGTTACGGCATCCACGGTAGACAGACCCCTCCGCCCGGTACAGGGATGGACCACTCCCCACCACCTAGAAACTGCTGGAGCCTTCCATTCTTCAGGGTTCACCCTTCCCACAGCAGTGATGCAGTGAGCAGTTTTCCCAGAGGATTTTTTAAGCACATAGTTTTCAATTTTGCCAAAAAGGAAATCTGCTGAGACAACTGCTTAAGAAAACTTAAGTGTTTTCCACAGTGCCTAAATATTGAGATTTTAGGTGACTCATCTCAGTTTTATCCTTAGTTTCCAGGCAATCCCTTGAAATATGCCAGGACATAAATTCATAAACGTTTAGGTGGAAACACCTCCTCCTTTCATGAACTGAATAGCATGAAACCAATCAAGTTCATAATAGACTCAGGTCAGTCTTATCTCGACACTGAGAAACATCAGTAACGGCCCACATCTTCACAACTGCCTTACATTTTTTAAAGTTTATTTATTTAAGGGGCGCCTGGGTGGCTCAGTTGGTCAGATGTCCCACTTCAGCTCAGGTCATGATCTCATGGTTGGTGAGTTTGAGCCCCGTGTCAGGCTCTGTGCTGACAGCTCAGAGCCTAGAGTCTGCTTTGCATTCTGTGTCTCCTTCTCTCTACACCTCCCCAGCTTGCACTCTCTCTTTCTCAAAAAAGAAGTAAACATTAGAAAAAAAAATTAAATAAAGTTTATTTATTTGAGAGAGAGTCAGCCCACATGTGTGGGGGAGGGGCAGAGGCAGGGGGCTGGGGGAGGGGAGGAGAGGGAGGGTGGGGGAGAGAGAATCTCAAGCAGGCTCCACCCTGTCAGCACAAAGCCTATTGCAGAGCTTGATCTCTCCTGAGATCATGACCCTGACCCAAAGAAATCAAGAGTTAGCTGCTTAACCGACTGAGCCACCCAGGAGCCCCATGCCTCACACATTTTAAAAAAGGAAAAGAAACCAATAGTCACTACATTGAGCATGACTAATAATGCATTTATTGCTGTCCTGCTACTCTGCAGGTAGGGAGGACAGGGAGAACATTCCTAAAAGCTATGCTATGTCTGATGACTTTGCATTTGTGGTCCCTAAAACCCCTCACCCTGTGAGGCAGACTCCATCACCAATTCACAGATGAGGCTAGGGGAATGTTCAAAAGGATGAAAAACCTTGCCTGTGCAGTGACAATTCCACTGAGATCTACTTAAGTGCAACAGCCACAGAAGAAACACAAAGACACCACCTCATAGGAAATAAAGTGATGGCTGTCATCATTATTTTTAAATAAGTTCTAAAGATGAACTTGGTAATTCCAGAAGTCAGTTATGGGAGAGTGACAAAACAGTCCCTTGGGCAAGAAGACATAATCTTAATCTCTACCTCCATTAATTAACTATGCGATTAGAGGCACCTAGCCTCCTTGAGCTTGGTGTCTTACCGGTAAGATGATGGTGTTGCACCGTTATGACCTCTAAACAGATCCACAATGACTATGCTTTTCTGGACCAGGAGCCCCTTTTGAGAATTTGATGAAAGTAGAGCACGAACCCAGAACAATGTGGACACAACTGGAGAGGGATTCAAGGACCTTCTGAAGCCCATCTGTGTGCCCCACCTAAGTCCAAGACTCTGCTTCTGCTCTGGAGTCTCTCCCAGACACCTATCACCATCGTCTTCTCCCTTCCCCAAATGTTCCAAATAGTGATCACATGTGTGAGGTATCCCAGTGTTTTTCATTCAACAGATATTGGACTGTGACATTAAAAGGCATCACTGCAAAATGGCAGCAGGTACAGGTGACGCATGAACAGTATGGGGATTTGGGGCGCCCCCATCTCAGTAAAAAATCCATGCCTAACTTTTGACTCCCCCAGAACTTAAGTACTAATAGTCTAATGCTGACTAGAAGTCTTACTGATCACAGTTGATTAACACATACATTGTATATGTGTTATATACTGTATTCTTAAAGGTAAGCCAAAGAGAATGTTAATAATGAGGAAGAAGAAAATATAAAGTACTATATTGTGTTTATCAACAAAAATCCATTGTTCAAACCCATGTTGTTAACTGTACATGCAGTGCCTTACACAGTGCCTGGCACATAGAAAGTGCTCAATGAATGTTTGTTAAAAAAAATAAACACATGTTCTATCATACTTTTTCAAAAGCCATACAACGTTTTGTCAATTCTCTGATTCCAGATCTTTCAAGCAGACTTATTAAATACTTCCTTCAACCAAAATTGAACACAATTCACCTTTAAATTAATTGAAATATCTCAAGTTTTTATTACTACGTAAGAAATAAAGTCCTTTTTGTTAGGTCATATTTCTTTGCTCAACTGTAGCATTCGGAGAAGCAGCCTTATGTTTAAAAAAAAAAAAAAAAGCAAACAAGTTTTGCAAATTAATAAAAACAGTAGTCAAATCTTAATTTAAAATCAATAGCCAAATAGCAAACCCTCTTAAAAGTTACCACCTTTATCATTCATCCCTGTCAAAAAGAAGAAACTTAAAAAATAGTGTCCATATTTTCACTGTCCTTAGTACCTTCATTTCCTAGGTTTTACACTCAAACAGGCCACAGTAGGGCTCATTTGTTTTCCTACCAACAAAACTTTAAACTAGGGAATGAAATAATTTTGTCACTAACAATAAACAAACAAACTATCTACAAACCAGTTTTAGACTCACAGATGAAAATCCATACATACTCACATCCCCTCTGGATCTATAGAAGTCCCTGACTTCTGCACTTGACACATATAATTATCGTATTTGTTCAATACAGAAAGAACAGCAGGAAAAAAATAAGACTATATACCAGCGTGGGATGTTTCAGAACTCCTTAGCCTTATTTATGACAGAGGTTCTCAGGTTGGTCCAAGGGCCCCCTGAGGTTCCCAGAGACTGTTACAAATCTCTATGGGGGCAGATTTTCTTCCTTATACTTCAGCCAAAACAATGTCTTGCAAAAGATTGGATGCAGATGTGGACGAGAATATATCTATCCTCTTTTTAGTCAAGCACTGAAGATGTCTGCAATCGTGCAAAACAAAGCCATTATTCCCACTATAATTTTTTGTTTTGGAAAATAGTTTTCACTAATCATGTTATTTACGGTAACCCAAATTAAGTAGCTCTTTACCTGTTAAAGTGATTTTTAATTTTTTTTTTTTAATTTCCAGAAAATTTTCAAAATATATGATCCACATAAACAAAAATTCTCTGGGGTCATCAATAATTTTAATTTAAGATGTAAAGATCCTGAGACCATAAGGTTTGAAAACCAGTGCCCTGTAGCAACTGCCCTTAACCCTTCACTGGTTGGGGCAAAAAAACAAAAAATTAAAAAAACAAACCACAGCCACCATATGGTGATCAACTGACTTTTTCTGCCAAGTAAAATACTTCATAATTCAAACCACTTTATTAAATAAGTAAGTACTACAATATTTTAGGCAACTAATAGTACACATCATCTCATTATCCATTGCTTTTCATATTCAATTTTACACAAAGTTTAAAGAGCTACTTCATTTTATACAACTGCAGCGAAATCCCACTTATGTGGACAGTGAACAATTTCATTCCTCTCTACAGACTGAATTAAATGTTTAGGTTACAAATTAGTGTCGTTTTCTCATTTTATATCATCATCACCAAGAGATGCTTGTAGGAATTAGGCAGGAAACACAGTACCTATACTTATTCTGAAAATACCCATTAAAATTATCATTAAGAAACTTGTGTAAAATTTGTTGTGAAAGAAATATGCAAACAACACATTAACCATTTATTTTGTGTTATTGCATAGATTAGTTTATGCAATGTATCCACCATATTTTGACTTAACAGTCCAGACTGTGAACTCAACATGAGGACCTAGAAACAATCCACAGCTGTCTGAAATTCAAGAACTGTTTTGTATTTGGAGGGTAGAACTCCTTACCCTTCCTCCACCCACCCTCACTTCCCCAATGAATTAAGTTCTTGCTTACATTTGTCAGCCAAAAATATAAATAGGAAGTTATTCGATACACTCAAAAATACACACGCAGCGGTATGGAAAACACCAGTCTTGCGACGGCATCTCAGATACATACCATGGTACCCCTTTGACAATTGTCTAGAACTCCTGCTGAAACTTTCTACAGGCTTAAATCTTGTAGTATTTTTGTCACATTTCCTCAGTTCTTTGAGAAAAGGCTTGTAATATGTGTGCCTACATATCTCTAACTATAGCTGCATTTCCCATGTAGCCTTACATATATAGTAAGTACTCAATAAATATATACTGGTTTTTAGATGAAACAGTCCTGAGAACAGAAAGCTAAATTAGAAATATAGTTCTAAACGTAGCACAAGCTCAATAAATTAAAACCTGCAGCAGACTACAGGACAGGAGCTTTCTCAACATCTCCTGCCATCTCTGTTCTTTGGTCTAGGATTAGGGTTTTTAATCTGACACTCTACTAAAAGAACATGGTATAAAAAACTATAACAATGACAACCTACAGTGACACTGAACCAGCAACAAACATAAAGGTCACCTCCATCAAAGTCAGTTTACTTAGGTTTGTACTTTGGGAGTAGGATATTTTATTCCCTAGCTGTAATTTTTCCTTCCCTCTTTCCTTCCCAACGTTTTCCAGAGAAAACTTATAGTACAAGGATTTTAAAACTAGCTACCCCACCCTTTCACCCTTACCCAAATACCCAATGCATCCTGATACATAAAGTACACTGAGATCAGTCTCAAAGAGAATTTTAAAAGTGCCACTATTCTACACAGAAGAGGTAAGGGGAACTTTTCAAACTCAAATGACTTACATATCTTCCCCCAAACTCATTTAAAAAAAAAAAAAAAAAAAAAAAGGATCAGAATGATTTAAAAGTTCAGTATCCCAATTTTGCTACCTTATTTAGATTTAACATGGCCAAAATACTGCCGTGTTTAGAAGGAAAAAGGAAAGGGGGCAAAAAACTGTAGGTCATCCCAGCTGAAAGGGGCCAATTTCTCACTCCATTTGCTCCGCAACATTTGAGAGATGCATTTTAGGTACAAATCTCCCCACAGCTAACTGGCAAGTGCATGTACAGATTGAACGTGCAGTATGTAAAATGGCTAAGGTTTAGGCTGGTGAAAAAATGGAACCGTAGAAGCCCAGAACCTCCGTCCACTGAATTTCCTTGTTTTTAAGAACTTACTCAGACACACGGTTCTTCAGTTGAAAATAAATTAAAGTTCAAGTTCACCCTCCAAGGACAATTACGGAAGGAAAACCAGATATGGAAACCTAGCAACTAAGATGCATTTGTAGAGGATAATGAATGGTTTAGGTAGAAATAACACATTACTAACCAATTTCACATATGGATTGTGACCTATTGCCTGTAAAACTGATTTAAGATAAAAATGAATACTCTTTTAAACTAGAGGCAACCTGGACTCGGAATGCAATGATAAACATATTTTTAAAGTGGGTTCGGAGCACCTACAGATCAAAGCATATTTCCAAGTGAGTAATCATAGCAGACAGCTTTGCCTCCAAATCATGTCCCTCTCACCTAACGGAAGTTTTATTTAAAAAAAAAATAAATAAATAAAAGACAAAAGGCAGGGGGAAATGGGGGATAGTCCTATGAAAAAAAAAGAAAAAGAAAAAAACCAGGTCGCTGAGAGAGACAGGGAGAATATACGTGTCTGTGCCTGTTTCACAAAAGGCAGCTTGGGGTGCATTGGAGGAAGGGAAATGTATTATGTGCAGCAGGCGGTTGAGTACTTACTGTGCCCGGTTCTCTGTCTGCTCCCGAGGTTACCAAGAAACGCACAGACATGCCCGTTCAGACACAGAGGCAAGAACAGAAATAAAAAAAAGGGGGGAATAATTAGAACACAAGCCCCAAACAGTTTTAAAAATGGCTTTTATTTATATAAGTCATTGCACATTCCTAATACAGTGATTTCCTGAAAATTACAGTATTTTGTAAACATAAGATTTACAGTTTAACCATACACAAAGCCTATTTTTTTATTTCTTGACAGAATAAATTACTTTTCTTCAAAAAATTAGTCAAGTGCAATTTTGCCCAATATTTTATGCATACTAGAATTAAAGCCTATGAAACTAAGTAGCAACAGATGCAATTATCAAACCTTTCATTTGAACACATTCACTTTCAAATTTAACTTCTTATTTCGCCCCATTTAACAACATTACTTTCTTTGAAAATTACCCAATTAAGCAGTTAACAGTTTTCCATAATATGGTACAGGCCACTGGCATTAACTAGGCAGTTGCCAAGATGTCAAGATGCCTGCAATCTAAAGAGATCGGGAAATCTACAGATGCCCACGTTAAACCCTGAAAACTTCCAGGGAGGACTGTGTTTCAGTGGCCAAGCTTTGCGACAGTTCCTCTTAGCTCATTGTTTGCTCTCTGCATGGGGTGGGGCTCTCTTTAGCGGTGCACACAACTTTGCAGCACTGTATGAGTGTTAGGACCAAGTCCTAATCTGGCTTGCCCGGCCTCTCACCTCTGTGGTGCTCTGCATCATGGTGCTTCTTGTCATCTTTTATTGCCAAGTGAGACTGCCCACTCAGAGCACTAGACAGTGCCAGGAGGCCAGCACTGCCCCCGAGGGGCGGGATGCCAGGAGGCTGAAGTCCCGAGGGGTGAGGCGTTAGGGGCACTGGGGGTCCATGGCCGTGAGAAAGATGCTGAGCTTGCAACTGCTGCTGCTGTTGGTGGCAGTGAGAGAGGAAGGGGGGGAGGAGGAGGAGGAGGAGGAGCAGGGAGGAAGGAGGAGAAGGAAAAGATGGCGGGAAGGGGAAAAGGTAAGAGAGGAAGGGGGAGGAGAAGGAGGGAAGGAGGTGAGAGATGAAGGGGAGGAGGAAGGGAAGGAGAAGGAAGAGATGGGAGGAAGAGGAGGAGCGGAGAGAGGAAGGTGGAGGAGAAGGAAGGGGAGGAGGTGAGAGAAGAAGGGGAGGAGGTGAGAGAAGAAGGGGAGGAGGTGAGACAAGAAGGGGAGGAGGTGAGAGAAGAGGGGAGGAGGTGAGAGAAGAAGGGGAGGAGGTGAGAGAAGAAGGGGGGAGGAGGAGAAGGAAGTGATGGGGAAGGGGAGAAGGTGAGACAGGATGTATAAGAGGAGGGGAAAGGAGGGGGGAGGAGGGGAAGGAAGGGGAGGAGGTGAGAATGGAAGGGGAGAAGGAAGGAAGGGAGGGAGGAGGGGAAGGAAGAGATGTGAGGAAGGGGAGGAGGTGAGAGAGGAAGTATAGGAGGAAGGGATTGGAGGAGAGAAAAGAAGGGGAGGAGAGGGAAGAGGAAGGAGAAGAGGTGATGAGACAGCAAGGGGGAGAAGATGAGGGAAGAGGTGGCAGTGGCACAGCAACATCCAGAGGACAAATACCCACGACATGAGAGAGTGGAGGAAACAAAACAGGAGGTTCAACAAACACATGAAAAGAACAAAGACACAAAAGGGAGAAAAGGAAAAAATGTGATTAGTGTTTTCAGTTCATCAAAAGCTTCCACTTATACAGTTACCTCTCCCCATCTTCCCCAAGCAGACTCGGAGCTCTATCTACACTGCCTCCTTCTGGCACGGGTCCTCCTGGCACAGTGTCGATGACCAGCAGTGAGCTGGCCTAGTGGGTAGGCACTCCAATGTTAGATCCACCTCTCCACGCCTCCAGGGACGAAACCCAGTGTGCTGCTGAAGGTGAGACTCTTCCTGATTTCAGGAAAGTTAAAGCAGGGGAGGCGCAGATGTGCACCCCGCAGACCGTAACTCTACTCTCGACCAGTCACCAGGGACTGGTGACATGGGGTGACCCTGTTTCCCCAATATTCTTGTGCTAAATTACCACAGCGGTATGAGGAGACATAACCAAAATACTACCTTAAATTAATGGAAGGCTGAAGAAAGAATCAGCATCTTAGGCATATCCCCTCCCCTCCCAAGTACTCCTGGGTCCTCATTTCACAAGCCCTCACACAAGTAGGAGGAAGTACTGACATTCCCATTTCACAGAAGGAACGGAGGCTCAGGGTGTTGACTGAACTGCCAAGGTTGTCCCACCAGGCGGGAGGGGAGTGTGGTCATGTAGCAATGCCCCTCAAGGCTGCCCTCATCCCACCACACACAGAGGGAGGCACCAAGGGCCACACTGTGATAGCTGGAAGAAACCATAGCATGAGACTTTGTTTATTGCTTCCTTTCCCTAAACCCACCCCTGTAGTGTCACAGAGGACGACACTGAGAGGCCTTGATGAGGAACACACTCTCCCCTGTTGTGTGGACTCTACCCACGGTGACCCAAGCCCCCACTCCCAATGCCTTTGCCTCTATCCCTTAACCCATTCCAGAAGTTAGAAATCTGTTCACACTGAAAAGTACCATTACTCTCATACATTATATTTAAGAGCATGTTGTAGTAAATGAAAAAGTATCCAAGAAATGGCCCCTGAGCCATAAATCTGGCCACATTTCAGCTGTCCAACATAAAACTTATTTTTGATGAGACAGTAAAAACGATTAAAGCTCAATTTCTAAGGTGTAATGTTAGAAAATTCTTAAGATTCTGATTTGTGCTCACTTCCCTGGGACTCAATTACTCGTTTATTTATTACCCCCTCGCGTGTACTGAATACATTAAATCTTCACGCCAGATCTTCAGTAGTTTCTACCCAGACCACTGGTCCTTAATTGAATCCTAAATATGCTTCCCGCCCTCCAGAGTGAGAGAAAACAGCATCTTAAAGCCAGAAATTGGTGTCTCAGTCAGTTTACAATAAATTTTCAACCACTCCTAGCGTCTTTTAAAAAATCTTTGGGAGCCAACCTTCTCTTGACACTCCCAATCCTTCCGAGGGGAGCACAGTGCTAAACAGAGGAAAAGTGGAAAGGGGGAGAGGTCAGAGCAGGCGGCATTGATAGTATCCTTGCAAAGTATTTATAAACTCCTCATTCACCATCTGAGATCATAATAACAATTTCTTTATGCATAAAATCACCTTCCTGTCATCCCAAAGACACTAATTCTTGCTCTGTCACCTTTTAAGAGCTTGGCAACAGCAAGACATAAAACTGGAGGGGCTGGCAGCAGGCTCATGGTCCACTAGGCATGCTCATTAGCGCTTAATTAGGAACTAGACACCTGCCATAAGAAATGTGCTCGGAGAAGGATGAGGAACAGGTCTGCCCTACCAGCAATTGCTATCATTACTTGGAGAATAAGAGCTATGTCCGGCTTCTGGGAGGGAAAGGCAATGATGCATACACAAGCAAGTGCAACGGGGTAATTAAGCACGGCACGGATTACAAGATGAGAGAGGCCAAGCAGAGGGGAAGGGATTTAACTATCGGGTGGAGGCCACCACCCTTTCACCCCTCCCTGCACACCCCGTTCCCCCAAAAATCCAGAACAGAGTCACCAAAAGATGTTCCTGGAGGTGCGATTTTATGTCACAGCAAAGGCATCCTTGAAACAAATGTCTGGATACCCGAGAAGTAGAGCTTTTCTGCCAAACCCAAGTTGGTTTTGAGAAAGATGAACTAGAAAGCATTGTCTGATATATCAGTGAAAAGAAAAACTAGCTTATATAATAAAGGGGCTTCACCACAGCTGTGAAGTAGACCCACGTGATTAAACCCAACATTTAAGCGAATAACTATCAACAGGGATATCCAACAGCCTAATAGGCCCCAGGGAAACTCCCCTCCTCTTGAAGAAAGCTCCCTGTTCATTACTGGAGGCAACAAAGTTCCTCCATCCCTAGCTTAGCCACACTTCTTCCCTCTTTTAAAGCAAAATCCTTATCAAACTGGAAGGAGTACTAAGCAGTGACAGGATGGATCACAACTACCGAAGATGCTGTGGATCCAGGGAACGTGGATTCTGTGGCCTCACATTCTACTTCTTTTCCTGCCATGCAGCACTCCTAGACATCTTCGTGTCCACTACATGGCCTCAGCTCAGAACACACCCAAAGCAAGAAGGGTGGGCATCACAGATCCCATTTCACAGAGAAGAGAGTGGCTTACACGGGGCTCACAGCCGCCATGAGGACTATAAGCCTTTCATTCCCTAGAACAGTATTTCTCCTATGATCCAGCAGCCCAGCCCTGTTCACAAGCAGTTAGATAGAGTGTTCTCCCAAGCAAGAGGAAGGAAGAGGTGATCTCCTCCAACAAAGACCTCCCATGTCTCTCCCTTCCCAGGTAAGGGGATGCTCCTGTGGGCATATAATGCCACATATCCTGAGACAATCCACCTTCACCACTGGACGTTTACCAGAGATAAATCCACCTTTACCATGAAGCCTTAACAGCAGTGACAGATGGAAATGTGTTCTTAGATTTGTGCCTCATGAGCCCCACTCTCTAGTCTCCAATCCCCAATCCTCCATCCCTGTGTTTGAAAAAGAAGGATCTCTTTTGTTCCAGCTCTCTTCCAAGGAAGCTTGCAAAGAATCAAGCCTGAACAGTGGCAGCTACGGCTTCTTGCAGAAGAAGATGCTTAACAAATAAAAAGTGTTATTTCTGAACATCACACACATATTGGAATGCACACAAGGACCACATCCAGGAGAGTAAACAATTAAGTCCAAAAGAGCAGCCCACCTGCACCGTGTGTCTTTGAAAGGACATTTTCTCTCAACAGGGCTCACTGGAAACAATCCAGTGACCGCCACCTTCACCAAAATGGGGGGGGGGGGAGGGGTGGGAATGGGATAGCATGAATGCTACCTGAAAAATGTATTTTACAACAAAAGTGATACTGACATTGCCATACAGCCGGGAAAACCTCAAAAAAACAAAACAAACAAAAAAACCCCAAAGGCTCTACCAACTACAGGAACCTACATGCAACGGTCTTCCATAGACCCAAACCTGCACAGATCAATGGGGAAACTGAGATGTTTCTCAACATGACAGCAAGGGTGAGAAAATCCAACCTTCCACTTCCTGGTTACCTTATACTAATTAGTAAACCTTTTTTTTTCTTTTTTTTTAGTTAATGCTTGCAGATTTATACAGCACAGGACACACAGGCAAAAAGCTTGTCAAGCTACCAGAAAAGATATTTTGGATGAGCAATGGTCGTTTTTAGCAACGCAGGTGGTTTCTCAGACAACCAGTGGTTCTCAAACAGCAATTTTGACACCCTCCTTTCCCCACCCTAGGGACATCTGGCAATGTATAGAGACATTTACAGTTGTCACACCTGGAGGAATTGTGGGGGTGGGAGGAGTGCTGTTAAATATCCTACAATGCATAGGACAGCCCCCTCCCACCCACCACAGAGAATTAACAAGCCCAAAATGTCAACCGTGCAGAGGCTGAAAACTTTTAGTCTAGATCGAAGCTGGAATCCTGCCCCATTACATTAGAATTCATGTTATTATACAGCAAGTGACCTGACAAATTGTTGCTTAAAAAAATAAAAACGCTTTCCAGCATTCAATTGTTCACTGTCCCTTCATCGCCATGAAATACCCTGTCAAAACTCACAAAACAAGCATCTGCTTCCCAGAGCTGACTAGTATTTTAAAATAAAACAATGGGAAAAAAGTTCACATTTCATCAAACAATTTTAAAAAACTACACTGGGGGGAAAAAAGGCAAAAAAAAAAAAAAAAGGTACAACAGCTACACTGGAAACTTCCAGATACTGGTGTTTTTGCGCCTCTCAGGTGGTTCTGTAAAGGTTTTGGTGTTGACAGAAGGAGAGACATGCACTTGCTCTTACCCAAACAATGTGGACAGGCTGGGAGCGAGACAAGTAAAACAAACACGAAACCCTGAGTTAATGATAATGAAAACCCACAAAGAATAAAGTCACCTCATCCATGTCAAACAACAGCCACGCACTCAGAATTTTAATTCCCATTTTACCTAGTGCAGCCTGGGTCAATTATGTTACTATAATGAAATTGACTTTGCTGTTTACATTCCCAGCTTTAATGTAATGCTGTAGTGGTTTCTACAGTTTTCTTTCTGAAACAGCTGTAGCACATGCTTTATCGCCACAGAGCTGCCTGTACAACTGGAAAGGACACCCAGAAAGAAAAAGAAGGCTAACGCCCACCTTAACCTCACCAGATTGCTAAGCTCTTTATCACCGACCACAGAATCAACTTGAATTTTTGAAAGTTAACCTGCTTTATAACCTTAGGGAAAACCACGTCACAAGATCACAAACTGAACCCAACCAGAACTAAAACCATGGCCCAAAATAGCATCTCTAATGCTAAAAGCGTGACAGTAAGTGGCATTTATGGTGTTTGGTATTTAAACACTTTTAAAGGGAAAAAAAAAATGTGAAAAGTAGCATTTGTTGACAGTTCTCTACAAATCATTCTTCCTCGATTTCTATTTCCCTGTTCTTTAAAACACTCAGTTCTTATCTTGGGAGACTGCAGAAAAAGAAAATTGGCATGCTACAGTAAACAAGCAGGGAGAGTGGGAAAGAGCTGTATGGGAGCAGAAGCATCAAGGACACTACTATAGGAGCCACCTGAAATCCTCCCATTATGTGAATGGCCTCTCTCATGAAGAGGGGCAAGGGTGATAAACAGGCAGAAACTGCTTAGTGGGGCCAAGAATTCTCAAGCCACTTGAACACAGTTTAACACACACACACACCACCACCACCACCACCACCACCACCATCACCACCACCATCACCACCACCACCAACAACAACAAAACCCAATCCACTTCAAGGCCCCATCTCAATGCAGGAGCGCACAGAAAATGATGCAGGCAAAATGGACAGCCTATATGAAGGCAGGCACCAGGATGAAGGGCGAAATTTCTAAAGAGGATCTGAACTCATCTTTATTTTTTCTGCATTTCAGAGAATCCACAAAAGCCAACTCATCCTGCATCATCACCAACTTACTTGTTCGTCCCACCTGCCCTAGATGACGGTTACAGTGGTGACAATACTCAGAGAGCACTAGGACTGAAAGGCCTGAATTAGAGTAAGTTTTAAAACACCATGTTTATTTAGGTAGATCCACTTCTTTTTTTAAATATTTATTTATTTAGTTTTGAGAGAGAGACAGAGAGAGGAAAAAAAACAAGTTGGGGAGAGGCAGAGAGGAGAGACAGAAGCCCAAGAGGCTCTGCGCTGCGTGGAGCCTAACGTGGGGCTTGAAGTCATAAATCACTGGTGAAATCATGACCTGAGGAGAGATCAAGAGTCAGATGCTCAACCGACTGAGCCACCCAAGCACCCCTAGGTAGATCCACTTCTAAAACCATGTAAAGTTTTGATGAAAAGATGTTCAATGTCAGTAGCCATCAGGGAAATGCAAATCTAAATCACAAACAAGATACCATGTTACACCCACTGGAAGAGCTAGCATCAAAAAGATGGACAAGAACAAATGTTGGAGAAAATGTCGAAAAACTGGAATTCTCATCCACTACTTTAAGAAACAATCTGGCGATTGCTCAAAAAGTTAAACAGAGTAACCACATAACTCGGCGATCACACTTGTAGGCTTAGACTCACAACAGAAGAAAATGCGTCCACACGACATGTACACAACATTCACTGTGTTTTATTCGTAACAGCTAAAAGGTGGAAACAACCTAAATGTCCATCAACTGATGACTGGATTAATACATGTGATATATTGGTACAATGGAATATTATTCACGAGTAAAAAGGGTTACAGTACATGCTACATGAATAAACCTTGAAAACTTCATGCGAAGTGCAAGAACCCAGACACAAAAGGCCACATGTTATAGGATTCCTTTTCCATGAAATGTTCGGAACAGGCAAACCCATAGAGACAGAAAGATCAGTGGTTGCAGGGACTGGGGGGTGGGAGGCATGGGGAGTAACTGCTAATGGACATGCGGTTTCTTTTTGAAGTGATAAAAATGTTCTAGAATTAGCAGTGATGGCTGCACAAGTTTGTGAATATACTAAAACCCACTGATTCGTATGCTTTAAAAGAGCGAATGTTATGGTATGTAAATTATACATCAACTTTGAAAAAACACCAAAATCTAACTCTTAGCAGTCCATCGCCTTAACCACTCGGCTACCTCGTCTGCTCAAAATTCGAACTCTTAACATGGGGTGCTCTACTTTCTACTCTGAAAAGAGAGAAAACATGATGATGTCTTCTTCCAAGGAATCAAGTACAGATCACATGAATAGATGCGGGTAAATGAAAAAGTAAACAATGCCTCAACAAGTTTTCTAATAACTAAAAAGCACACAGACTATTCGGAAGAACCCAGACTTTGAAGCCAAGCCCTGCATTTGGCAGACATACCTACATCAACTCTCAGTAAAAATCTAACCTGAACCAAAGAAGTGGGATACATGTAACAGACTTTGCAATATTGCTCCTTCTCCTTGGAAAATTAATAAATGGGCTGGACCACTAGAATTTAGGTGGAGGGTATATCACTAAATGTAAGTTAGCAGAGCTAGAAGATCCATGCTTGTTGTAGCCATTTCATTTTCTCCTCTTGGTAGCAGGCTATGCATTATTCTCCTAGGGCAAATTTGCTTTATAAAGAAACTTACAGCTGGGTTATTGATGGGCTTTCCAGGGATTAACTGCATACTCATAAGAATAAGAGGCTAACCTCATCCTCTTAAACTTCACACACTACAATCCTATAGATAGCTGACAGCTACAGCCGGAGGAGAAAAATAATCCTACATTTTACTAATCCTTAAACCAATCACCTCATGCAACAATGGGGAGCCTGTAGGTCTACAACTCAATCTCTTAAGGACAGGAAGTCTACTACAGACACATCAGGAGTTTGTATTCATAGCCATCCCCTACACAAACATAGATAGTCAGACATCACAAAAGCCCCCAGACTTCTCTCGTTTCATACTGAGTTGTTTCAAAATATAGAGAGTTATAAGTTTGCCTATGAACCAGGAATATACACATCTGACCAATAACTGCAGCTTCAAAGGCCTTGGCAGAAGTTCTATTCATGGAAAATTAAGTCAGACAAGATCCAAATAAACAAGAAAGGAAAAACAAGGTGGCCTACATTAACCCTAAATGTTCGGAGTTCCTGAAGTTCACAGGCATTGCTACGGGAAATTGCTCAAATGTTCTTACATCCAACACGTCAGCACTCGGGCAGCTATCAAATATCAGGCATTCTGTGGTATGGGAAGGGCAACCCCGCCCCGGTCATCTGGTCACCTCTTCTCTCTCTCTTTCCAATTCCATCACAATGATCTGTGCAATCCCTCAGTGCCAGCAAAAGCCTTGTTTCCCTTCCTCTTAAGGAAGCCAACGGGGTCTTATCCTCACTTCTGCTTCTCAATTTTCTCTCCATCTGTTCCCCAAATTTAACTTTTTCCTCTGTTTTGAACCTTAATTTTGCTCATCTAAAGTCAAATAGCTGACATTTCTTCACTGCTGCCTCCTTATTAAAAGCCATTCATGCACGACAACGGAATGGCAGGAGCAGAGCGTCTGGATGGGTCTAATCTCAAACACCGACACCCCATGTAACCACTAGAGAAGACAAAAGGGGAGGTGACCCACTACTTGCAGCCATCACCCCTCATGGGCACTTAGCCAAATGGACTCACAGATCTGCTGCAGGTACTTAGAGACGAGGCAGACAGAACTGCAGTTCAAGGAGTCAGGACACCATGCTGGGTAAAGGCTGCCAGTCAAGGTCTTATCCCCACAAAAGCCATGCAGGGTAGAAGGTATTATCCATCTATAGATGGTGACACTAAAGGAGGTTAACTGACTGTACAGGGTCATAAGGCTACAGAGTGGCAGCACCAAGTGTCCTACTTAAGTCCATTTGATCCTAGACCTATGCTCTGTCCAAGGTAACACAAGGCAAATGCTCTTAGAAAGATGAGTACAGAACACCATGAAGTTGGGCAGCCAGTACTCGGATGGAAGTGGACATACAATCATGCAGGGTTTGTTTTGTTTTGTTTTAAATTACACTTGGCCAATCATTTTTTATTTTTCAATCAAAAAGCAACCGGGCGCCTGGCTGGCTCAGTTGGTGAAGCGTCTGACTCTTGATTTCAGCTCAGGTCATGATCTCATGGCTGTGAGATGGAGCCCCGAGTCATGCTCCATGCTGTGTGAGGAGCCTGCTTTAGATTTTCTCTTCCTCTCTCAAAAAAACAAAAACAACAACAAAAAACAAACAAAAACCATCTTTCTTTGGGAGTAGAGAAACACTGGCTAAGAAAAAGTACAAGGGAACTTCCTGGGGTGAAAGAGAAAACTTGCACTGCAAAAGTAGTGTGGGGTACAGGGTATGTGCACACACCAAAGTGATCTATATGTGTAAGATAGGTGCAATTCACGAGCACCAGGGTGGCTCAGTCAGTTTAAGCATCCAACTCTTGATTTTGCCTCAGGTCATGATCTCATGGTCCCTAAGTGTGAGACCCAAGTCAGGCTCTGCACTGAGAGCAGAGTGCCTGCTTGGGATTCTCCCCATCTCCCTCTCTCTCTGCCCCTCCTGCTCTCTCTCTCTAAGATAAATAAATAAACCTTAAAAAAAAAACAAAAAAAAAGATTGGTGTGGGTCACCTGGGTGGCTCTGTCAGTTGAGCATCCAACTTTGGCTCAGATCACGATCTCACAGTACATGAGTTTGAGCCCCGCATCGGGCTTGCTGCTGTCAGCACAGAGCCCACTTGGGATCCTGTGTCCCTGGTTCTCTCTGCCCCTCACCGACTCACTCTCTCTCAAAAAATAAATACTTTTTTTAATTAAAAAAAAAAAAAGATTGGTGCAATTTAGAACAATATAAAATATACCTCAATTTTTTAAAAAGCCCATATGTACAAATATATATGTATCTTCGTGATCTATATTAATTACATGTGACATAAACCCATTAAAAGATAACACTAATTATCTGGAAACTAATCTCAATGAAAATCAATTATTATCATAGCAAGTAGAAGAAAAGTTCTTAGTGCCAAACTCCCCAAATAATACAAGGAAAGGTGATCTTGAAGAGTCCTTGAATCATTTTCCCTGCCTTCAGGGACGTTAACTATTCCAAAAACTGTTGTCATCTAAAAACCTATTTTGTTTTGAGCATTTTTAACAGAATTCTAAATTGGAAAAAGAAAAAAAATCTTCTAAAATTTTTTTTTAATGTTTATTAATTTTTGAGAGAGACAGAATGTGAGTGGGTTAGAGGGAGAGAGAGAGGGAGACACAGAATGTGAAGCAGGCTCCAGGCTCTGAGCTGTCAGCACAGAGCCCGATGTGGGGCCCAAACTCACAAGCTGTGAGATCATGACCTGAGCTGAAGTCGGGACGCTCAACCGACTGAGCCACCCACGTGCCCCAAAGAAAAAAAATCTTTTGAGGAAGACTGCTTACATCATGGAGACTGTCCTGATGTAAAAAATAAATACATTTAATTGATTAAATAAAAAAAAAAAATCAAGGCCTCCAGTAAGTTTCCCTTCCCACCTGTTTTCTAAAGCACAAGTGAGCTGTGTCAAACCAAATAAACACTGTGCCTATTAAGATCTCTGCATTATTAAATACTTTCTATTGCTACAAGAACATAACTTGTTTAATAGCAAAAGAGCTTATAAAAAGCAAAATTCAGGAATCAGGGTTGCAATTATTCCACCAATTATCAAATACACTATCAGTGAAACTGTTGAGAAAAAAAAAAGTATGGCCAAACTATTTCAATAGTTTCTCCAAATATCAAGTATCCAAGAGACTTATCTTTCTTAAATACCAGTAATCTGTAAGTTAAAGGCAGGTGCTATCTGTAGTGGAAAAGATTTAAAATTCAGTGTTTTTTGTCAGGTACGAGAACTAAGTTTGCTACGCTGCTGAGAAATGGGCGTCATTAATTCACTCAACAAGGACGCAAAAAATTGTACCTCTCTCGTCCTTCTCCAAGACCATCCAGAGTCCCAGGACACAAGCTGAGCCTACGTTAGAAGCTTGGTGTCCTTGAGAAGATTTCACTTTTTCCAGGTTTGCTAAAGAGAAATGTCTTTAGCCCTGCCAAGCAAGCAGTAAGCCCCCTTGATTGTACCTTAAAGGGAATGAGAATGTTTCGGCTCATTTGCATTTTAAAGGCTACTCTTTCATGATCTTTCACACTTGTAATAGATGTCTAAACCGTTAAATTACTATTTCTTTTCTTAGCCTGAAAGTCGATGCAGACGAAGAGCGTGGCCTCTCCCATTGTTCTTCATCCTGAGTCGTTCCTGAACAATACTGACAGCTGCTATCAAACCGGGCTGCATTTACTCTGTGCGCAGCTGCTGCTTGTAGGAACAGACAGCCTCCCGGAGCCTCCTCCCCTCTGGGGAGACAGGTTGACACACTGCATGTTCAATGAAGGGGTGCAAAGGTCCACTGAATTGTCAACCCAATTTTATGCTACTTCAATTTTCCGGGACGCGCACAATTCCTTTCAAGCAAAAATCAAGCATATGCCAGAGCATGAAACTTACGGTTGCAGGATAATTATTGATCACTACGAACTTTAAAAGAGCCTTCTGACATAAATTAATATACTGAGCCAAAAATTACAATTATAAAAAACTGCACATGCTGGAGACATGCAATTGGCATTAAGTCTTGTGCTAGGCCCAATTCACTGATTTGAGTTATTGTTGCTAGCTATCAGAGCTAATCTGCCTTTATAATCTCAACAACATGTTTCCTGGATGAAAGCCATTCATAAAATTAGCGATTCATCTGCCCTTCTAGAGCAACCTGCTATTTTTATTTTCTGATTCAATTCAAAGTGGGTATTACCTATAAACATCTGGTTAATACAATTTCCTCCTTTCTAATGTGGAGGACTGGGCAGTGCCTTTGAGAATTTGTAGGTACGAGGATGATATGTAAAAATTGAGAGACTATCAGAAAACAAACATGTTCCACAAAGTTTAACTGGGTACTTGAGAACTGCTTTGCATATGTTTTTCTTTAATCAAAACAGGCTTTTCCATCCTCATTCATTTGGGTTAAAAAATTTCTGTGCTCGAGCTACAAGTACAATTTGCTATTAGTCTTTGCTAATCAAACACGGTACATGCAAAAGTACCAGCGAATATTTGATTTGATCTCTGAAATAAAGCAATTCATTACACAAGAAAAGGGTACAGAAGGCAGCCGACAAATGCAGATGTAATTGTGTTTTTTGTTGAAATGTGATTAGAGAGCCCACTAAGTAACAGTCAAAAATGTGATCTAAAGGGGGAGAAAGGCAGAGCCTGGGTCTGGGGGAAAGAGGAGGAGGGGAGAATTGTTTATGCAGAGCTAAGCTGTCAAGTGTAATAAAGCAGCTTGAATAAAATTTAAGCTGAAAATCCACTGAAGCTCCCCATTTCGGGGAGGAAAAAGCTATTAAAAGGAAATGAAGGTCACCCTCCCAGTTTATTTCACCTAATTGACTGCCAATAGCTTACCACAGGCAACCCGACTGCAGATCCGCAATTGAGAAACTGATGAAAGGAGAGTTTTCAAGCTGAGGCTCATTCTTTAATCCTCCTTGGCTCTTATGTTTTTTCTCCATCTCCAGTTGGGATGTAATTTTAAACCCTGATGGATTAACTGGTTCCATTGTCTGTGGCCGTCATTGGACTATGGCACTCTTAATCCGTACAGCAGCATGTCTAATTATCATTACAAAGTGTCTGAGGGAACTATAAAGACCAGCAGGGCATCTTCTCACAAGCAATTAACATAAATTGATAAATGAGTGATTTGAATCCGCTCAAGGCAGTCACATATGAATAAAATCAGAAAGGATGGTCCCTTGTTTCAGCTACTTCTCTGGCTTAGTCTGGAAGGGCAGCAAACATGAGAACCATCCAGGGTCCTGCAGTGGCGGGGGAAGGGCTCATGCAGGGGATGGACCGCATGGTTCACTGGGCTCATTAACGCAGAGCAAATGACCTGTGATTGACAAGCAGTCGCCAGCATGGAGTGCTAACTGAACTCAAGGCAGGAGAGCAGAAACCTGGTGAAAGGCTAGAGAGCACTGGGGCAGACAATTATCACTTCTTCAACGGCAAGAGAGCGCTCTTTTCATTGGGGTGCCACTTAAAAATTCATGAAGGAGGCACAAGAAAGGGAAAGAGCAGTTACATTGGGTCTAATACCCTAGATGACCAAAGAAGGGATAATTCTGAGACCTGTCTTGACCTCTCTGTGATCCAAAGGTATAAAAAAAGGTATAAAAAAAGCCAGAAGTAAGGGAAGTATATACAACTCTAACCTGAAGCTCTGATTTAACTAATAGAGCAAGGGTGATTTAAGTGTCAGAGGATACACGGCACTTATGTTCCCATTGAAAAGTAGGTATTTCTTCCCCTCCTCAACATGTTGCTATCACCTTCCTTATGCTCCTCTGTATTTCCCCTACACACCTTGCCATACCTAAGCCCCCCTCCCCCATACTTAACAAACAGGCCAATGTTAAACCACATAACACTATACAGATAGGTAGACAGATTAAGCCATCAAATTAATAAGAAATGAAAGCTGGTTATACACACTGTAGGAGGTAGACCTGGAAGGCCACGTACCCCGATGATGGCATTCAACTCTGCCATGGTCACCTGTTTGGCACGCTCGACGGCCTGGGCCACCTGTTGTTGATGCTTCGAAAACAAAGAGAAGAAAAAGTGTTAGCAAAGAACTTCACTGTACCTTCCAACAACAAAAACACAAAGGCACATGCAATGCAGATCAAGGAGACTATGGATTCAAATGTGAAGGTTCTCAAGCACTTACTGCTATTTCACAGAACACAAGTACAGCAGGAAAAGGAAAACAGAGAAGGGCACTTCCCTATTTCTAACCAACACTAGTCCCCGCTTAACTTCAGATGGGAATTTGGGGCTTGGAATGATAGAAAAGTCAAAAAGGATATCCAAACTGATAACCCGAAGCCTTAGAAAATCAATAGTATGGGATTCGGAAGATCACCCTGGCCTGCAAAAGGGGTTTGTTGTAAGTTTGAACAGGTAAAGTTTACAGCTAGTTTAAAACCCCCATTTCTATACTGAAAATTTAAACTTGAAATCTTCGATTACTTCTCTGGCCAACAAATCTCAACCCACCAGCAGTTTTTGGGAACTCTGGGAATTCCTCTCCTTCTTTAGCCTTTAGATTTTTCATCCTCCTGAGGGGAAAACGAAGGACCCCCCACCCCCCCCTCAACAATTAGTTCACACACTGGAAACACCCTGCATACCTCCCAACTCCACCCACAAATAAAAACAAAGCCACATCTTTGTTCTGGGAAGCATGAGACTTTAGCAGAAACCAGGATTACTCAAGTCTAACAACATGATGCCAAAGGTTAACAAATCGAACTTGTAACATCAAGTAGATGTTTTAGGCAGGAAAAGGCAGAGGGGTGCTATCCAGCAAGGAGCAGCAGATACCAACAAGAACACACACCCAGTATTCTAGCTGCGGGCCCAAAAAGCTTTTACAGCTTTTCTGTCTCAAGACACATGCATCCTGTACACACTTAAAACAGTTTAGCATTTATCGGCATGTATCCGAAAGTAAAGTAAACTTGAAGAGTATGAACATCCGCTTCCTTCGTGGACAGCATGAAGTCAACCTGACTTGAGGTACAAGGACCGACCAATGAGACACCTGCTTTCGTGGTCAAGTCAACCCTGATGGAACTATTCTGAAAACGCAGCAAAGGAAAAGCTCTCTAGAGGAAGGACACTTGAATCAGCAGCAGCTACCAGGCTTATACTACTCGTCAAAGAAAAGAAAAGCTGTTCTGTTTGATTGTCATTTTGCAGTCTTCCACAGGAAAAAAAAATTAATTTGGGGTTGAGCTATTGTCACCACTTTTACAGTGTGCCCTCAGATCTGTGAGATGGAATAGCAGGGGGTTTACACACTTCAGCTGTAACAGATGTTCTTCACACTTGTTCCTTGTGATAAAATTAACATCTTAAAACTAGCTAATTTGCAAACAGAGAAGCAACATAATTGCACTTTAACAGCTGAACAGTTTTACTTACTTCCTGAGACAGAAATGGAATGACTTGTGCACAAATTGTATTCAATCTCTTGGCGATTTCAGTCTATAAAGACAAAGCCAGATAAATGTTTAGTATACTTCATAATCAGTTCAGAAAGATAAAACTTCATGCCCAACACTTGAGCCCTCCACTACCTCACTCTCAAGGGCATAAAACTGGCTTTTCCCGGCCTGTGCTGCTAATATTTATCTGGAGATAAACAGCAGATATTAATCCCACTTGCAAAGTAAGACATAACCACACGCTTTATTGGTCACTTAAAGAAAAGATAATGGGTAGTTTAATTGAGTTGGGAAATCTGCATGGTTTAAGGCTGTATGATCCTTTAACCTGGTGACTGCCAAGCCCCTTGTACGCTTATTCAATTATGGTGTACCAACACACATTTACACTGTTACAGCAAGTTTATTCCTACTGGTGTCAGAGGCCAGCGGGGCAGGGGCCCGGTCAAACACCATCTAGCTTCCAAGACAAAGTCGAGAGCGAGAGAGAAGAAAGGAGCCCACAGACCTCCTTCCTGCTTGTCCCCACTCTTTTTTTTTTTTTTTTTTAATGTTTATTTTTGAGAGAGACAGAACACAAGCAGGAGAGGAGCAGAGAGAGGGAGACACAGAATCTGAAGCAGGCTCCAGGCTCTGAGCTGTCACCACAAAGCCCGACGTGGGGCTCAAACTCATGAACTGTGAGATTGTGACCTGAGCCGAGGTCAGATGCTCAACCCACTGAGCCACCCAGGTGCCCCCTTGCTTGTCCCACCTGTTATACAACTCATATTCGACTTCAACGTTAGTAGCCTTCACTGAGTCTCGCTGTCTCAAACAAGCCAAGAAAAACATTGCTGAGACAGAACCCAAGTCCAACATGAGGGTCATATTGAGATGTTCCAGGTATTTGTCAAGTTTGCCCACAATTCAGCATCAAATGCAAACACCTCCCTGACTGAGCCCAAGGGTCAGCTGAACATAACAAAATGTGTCCTGAGTGTCTGTGGCACAGACTATTGTAAAGAAAGCAGAAGTCCCCGCCTCGAGTCCAAATCCACAGCAGTCCCTCTGCTCTAAGGAACAAACTGGCCAAGAGAAGAAATAAAGGTGCTCTGCTTCCAGCCTAGGGGAGAATCTACCTGCCCACCCCACCTCCAACATCCTCCAGCACTGCAAAGCAGCCATGCTTTCTTCTAACTCTGAAGAACCAGTTCCGCTTGGGGAAAAAAAAAAAAAAGTCATCTTAAAAGAGTCCCAGCGTTGACCTTATTTATTTCATCATTTTCTGTCAATGCTTACTAATGCCACCTCTATTACCGAATTAGGCAATGAAAAGGAACATGAGGAGAAGAAAATTATGAAGTGCACAGACCATGCCCTTGAGAAAGCGAGAATGGAATAAGTAAGATGAAGTAGAAAACTCGGGAACTGTGTAATCAAGTACATTAAAAAGAGCTGCCTTTGTCCTCCAAGATGATTCCAGTTAAATGAGCAACAAGGCCTTTGGTTTTATGGGATGGGATTTAGGCCAACCCAACCATTCTCCCTGACCACCAATGAGATAGGGTTACATACAGACCTTGCCTTGGAAGAAAGGGGGAAATGACTAGCACAGAGAGCAAACCCGTGACCTTGCTTTAACCAGCGGGGCAAATAGATCTATGCAAAAAGGCTGAAGCTGTACCAGGTGCAAAAACAGAACTGGGTGAGCCCCACCCAGCTCGTTTGATCACAGACACACACTCAAGCTAACTCAAGGTCATGGTTCTCCTCGAAAGTATGGGCGGGCTTCCCTTTCTTTCACAACAGGGTTCTGCACTATATGTTTGGGTACGTGTGAAGGAGTAGGGATGCCCTTTGTGGACTTGTAGGTCGTCAGCCTCCACTCCATACATTCCAACAGTATTCTGTATTTTCCCCTTCTCAAAATTTCTCCTAAGATTTTCCACTTTTAGAGATGATATATGCTCACTTTGAGCATACACAGGCACACACACAGCTGTATATACAGAAATAAAAAAGAAAGTTAAAATAACCTTAAGTCTATCATCCATGATTAGTTAACATTTTGGTGATTCTGGAAAGCATCATTCCAGACTTTCATTATATATGTGCACACAAGCCCAGAGGGGAAACAGCTACTTCTACACGAAGAGGTCCCATTATAAACACTGCTTTTCCATAATATGTTATGTCTAGGAAAAAAAAAACGTATATGGGTACCTTTCCACTCAATAAATACACATATGATGGGCGCCTGGGGGCTCAGCCGGTTGAGCATCTGACTCCTGATTTCGGCTCAGGTCATGATCTCACAGTTTGTGTTGGACTCTTCGCTGACAGTTCAGGGGGTGGGGTGGGGGAGTCCTGCTTGGGATTCTCTCTCCCTCTCTCTCTGCCCCTCCCCTGCTTGTATGTGCTCGCTGGCACTCTCTCTCTCAAAATAAATAAATGAACTTAGAAAAACAACAACAAAAAAAGAACACCATCCACTATACAAGCATGCTAGTGTTTAAGCACTCCTGGTATCTGTAGATATTCATACTTCACTTAATTTTCCGTAATTACAAACTCTGTGTGGAATAACCCGCTACATAGATCTCCAAAAGGCATCGCTAGAAGTGAAACTGCTAGGTCAAAGTGTATACATATTTTACATTGTAATGCATGCTGATAAAGTACCCAGCAGAGAAGGTTACAATTTACAGTATCATTGGTCTATGAGGGGGCTTGTTCTCCTACCCAATGTCAATATTGGGTTTTGTTGACCTTTCTAAAATCTTTAGCCACCTAGTAGATTTTAAAAAATGACCTCATTTTTATTTGCATTAGATTCTCCCTTAAGTTAAACATCTTTTCATATTATTTATTGATCCACATTATATGTCCTTTTCTCTATTTTTCCTTTGGTGTTTCTTCATCACTTTTTGTAATACTCCTTTCCATATGACAAATACTGACCCTTTCCCATAGTTTTTCCAGCTTGCCACTTGTCTTTCAACCTTGCTTACTATGGATTTTTTTGCCGTACGTAACTTTAAATTTTTATGTGGTCACAATAAAGAATTTTTTCCTGTGTTCCTGGCTTTCAGGCCAGGGTTAGAACACCCCAAAATTATAGAAGCCATTCTTAATTTTCTTCTAGGGCTGTTAATGGAATTTATTTTGTTTAAGAAGATGTAATTTGTAATAATAATTATATGTGTTATTACATAAAATGGCTTTAAGGGAGAACTAAACTTAATTGCCAGGGGACAGTTAAGACTCTGAATGGAATGAACTCACGAACCTTTAATAATATCAAAGTTACTAAACACAAAAGGAGAAAAGTACAGATTAAAGCAGAGACAATATAAATTAGGGGAGAGTAGGTAAGAACGAAAACAGAAGAAGGTTAAAGATCAAAGCTCAAACCAATGAAGAAACATCAAAAGCCATACCATCTGCCCCGGGAATTCGCAATAAATGATCTGGAGAAAGAATGGAAATAAGAAAAACAGAGGAGGTTCTTATCCTAGCTGTCCCCTCCTCCGCCAGGTCTCAAAGCCCTCATCTTAAACTATCCTCTGACACGTGAGCTGGATTTTGAGCCATGAAGCTGAATTCAGATCTCACCTCTGACTTATTGACATTCCTCCAGCTGCCCTGGTTCTCCACAAAGAGAGTACCTACCCTCCCGAGGATGCCACTTGCTTCCCTGATAGTATGCTCTGGGCGTTCTAAAATATCCCCCCCACCCCCACCCCAGGACGGTTTCATAAACATTCTTCCCAGCCCTTAAATAAAACAGTGTGGATGATAGCATAAAAACTGACAATAATTCTTCAGTATTACCTCTTGCCTGAATGCAAGGATATTCTTGATAAGACCTTTCATTTAGCACAAATTAACAAGGTGCAGTTTTCCACCTGTGCTTCTAATTCCTAACCACAGAGTTTGCAAGCAGGTTAAACTGGACGTGTGACCCTGCTTCAGCAGGGATTGAGAAAGTTCTGTGACTCTTTCAAGACTGCCTTCTACATCTTCCGAGGGCTGGACAACTCCGGGGGGGGGGGGGGGAGGGCGTTGAAGGGGGGAACCTGAAGGCTAACCATATTTTCCA
This sequence comes from Panthera uncia, assembly GCF_023721935.1. NCBI lineage: Eukaryota > Metazoa > Chordata > Mammalia > Carnivora > Felidae > Panthera > Panthera uncia. The sequence goes on from NC_064807.1 coordinate 22,044,462, forward strand.
CCTAGAAATCCTTCTCCTGCCCAAAGCTGAAGATTATATTCGGTCCCTGCTAATAGTCATAACGCTTATAAATAAACTTTCCCTGTGCTTGTATTTCTGACACCACATAAGGCAACAACATTAAGTCAGCGTTCAAGAGCTTTCCCCAAACCAGATTTGCAAGGAAACTTAGTGCCCAGAAGCTTAACCAGCAGGTGAAAGGCTCCAGTATCAAGCCTTACTTCATGAACAGCTGCCACACTGAAGCAGCAAGCAGGAAGCAGGAATCCAAACTGCCTGTCCAGAAAGATCTTCAATTCTCCTTGTCAATGCCAACTCCCCATACTGATTTGGTTATAACAGGGTTGGCTCTCCTAATCCAAAAACTTGGGTTTGCATCTCAGCAAATGAGTAGGAGGTGTCCTCAGGGAAGTCACTTCAACTGCTGCGCCCCAGGTCTCTGCCAACCTGCTTTAGTGTTTCATCAGAATCAAGTGAGCAAATATGTCAACTATAGCTACACTACTACAAAGTGCTATGCTCTTGGGGCACCCGGGTGGCTCAGTTGATTAAGCATCTGACTTCGGCTCAGATCACGATCTCACAGTTTATGAGTTTAAGCCCTGCATCGGGCTCTCTGCTGTCAGCACAGAACCCGCTTCAGAGCCTCTGTCTTTCTGCCCCTGCCCCACTTGCTCTCTGTCTCTCTCAAAATAAACAAACTTGAAGGAAAAAAAAAGACAAAGTGTTACACTCTTACCCCAACTCTTGAAGGCCTGTCTCAAATCCAGTCAGAAGCTGCCCCATAACACCAAAAACACTTGTCTAGGCCCTTCAAGATATTCCACAGCATTTACTGTCATTTACCAAACTAAGCCTCTATGTCAATTTATTTTTTAATTTTTTTTTAACATTTATTCATTTTTGAGAGACAGAGCAGGAGTGGCGGAGGGCCAGAGAGACAGGGGAAACACAGACCCTGGAGCAGGCCCCAGGCTCTGAGCTGTCAGCAGAGCCTGATGCAGGGCTCGAACTCACAAGCCATGAAATCACGACCTGAGCGGAAAGGTGGAAGCTTAATCGATTGAGCCACCCAGGCGCCCCAAGCCTCTATGTTTAAAATCACATTTACATGAAGCTTCTGTACAGTTTCCTACCAGCTTTTCTGGCATTAAAGTCTTCTCCGTGCAAGATGGGAAGCATGAGAACAAGACATCCACTGAACAGGGACACAGCTCCTCACCATACCTGCCCCACCAACACTGACCACACGGTATACATTCAACACACTTTGAAAGGAATGTTTCACTAAAACTAAAATGGAATCTCCATACACCCTAAACTCAATGACCAAGATGCAACCAGATAAGATGTGTCTGAACAGTGTTTGAATAAGGCTTTGTTCACATGAAGAAATCATATCTAAGCAAGGAGAAGATCCACGTACATGTATTTTTTGACTGAGTTAAATATGGTCAAATACTTCCAAGGCCAGCTATGAACCAAACCCTGGTGTATCTTTGCAGGGCTTTTGAACTGAACACATGTTCTTCCGGGCATCTGAACTTAAAAGTTGTAGGATCTTATGATTCCGAAGAGCTCGGCTCTCCAGTTTTTCATACTCCTTATACCTTCCATCTACTTACTAGCCTGAAGAGTCCACTCCCCAACGTCTGTCCATTTCTCCACTACACAGAGTAATACAGAATGAGTGTTGTCTGAAGCACAAAACAGGGCGAAGACTGCTTAAGAATAATTGTCCATGGGTCTCCAAGCAATCCAATGAATGGCACCTTGCCCAAAGTCTGCTTAGGGAGGGGAAACTCCACCACCATTAAATTGCAAATTGAAGGATCATAAAAAATGCTGCTTGTGCTGAGGGCTGGCAAACTGATCTTTTGGTTTCCTTGAACCAAGCGGGAAGCCAAGAGAAAAACACAGTAAAGTGTTGGTAAGAAGTGTCTGGCAACAGATAAACGGGCAAGAACATGAAAACAAAGCATACAAAAAAAGAAATAATCTCTAAATCCCTTATGACTGGAAGTTTCTGAGTGTGTGAATTGACAACCTGAAATACAGAAAAAAAAACCCACAAAAAACAGTTCAATCTCACTGACAACCAAGGTGGGTCATTCTGCACCAGTTAAGTTAGTTTATTAAAAAAAAAAGAATTAATAAAACCCAACAATGATGCGTCCTCTGGGAAGCCAGAACAATCAAACATTACTGATGACAGAGTAAATTGGTATAGTCGTCTTGGAAAGAACTCGGCAATGTGTTTCAAGAGCATGAAATTATTCAAACCCTTTGGTAAAGCTTCCCACAGCTAAGAATTTATCCTAAGGAAATAGTTCAGATGAAAAGCATTCCATGCATGAAGCTGTTCACTGCGGCACTCGCTTCAAAGCAAAAGAGAAAAAGCCAGGTAAAGATATAAGAGCAGTTCAACACATCACAACCATCTGCAGAGTTTTTGAAAAACTTAACATTTGCCCTCCTGATATATCAGTTGTCTAATACTAGGAGAATGTTTAAATATACTACATCAACCCAAAGGCATGGCTAGCAACCATTAAAGTCATTTTTATGGATAATGATGCTTAAATGGCCAACACATTTACCAGGTGAAGCAAGAGGGGAAGAACAAAGATGTGGTGTTAGGCTGCCTATTCAAAACAAAAAAACAACAACAACAAAAAAAAACGCATGTGGCCAAGCACTGTAATTTGATACCCAAAATAAAAACAGTAATTATGCTGGGGTGGCAGGGTTATCTGTAACTTTTTTTCCCCCTCCAGTGGCCTTGGGAACACCACCCTTGATTTACTGTTTAAGTGTATGATTACATGGGGAAGGGAGAAAAGAACGGTCAGACCCACTCACTACTCCTGTGACTGACAAGTGGCACTGACTTAAACCCTGAAACCCTTGGGGTGTGCCCAGCCTCTTACAACCCTCTTATCACACATGGAAAAACCAATGTCTAAAGGAAATGATTGGCCCAGGATCATAAAGCAAGATTAGAAACCACTTTCTCTGCCTAGTCCTTTCTCTAAGAAGTAGAAGTGGGAAATAGGGACACACTCAAAACCGGAAACAAAGCTGATGAACTCAGCCTTGTTTGCTAAGCAATACAGCCAAACAGGACCACAGCAGCTCAAAGCCAAGAGCGTGTTATTCCTCAGCCAACAATGGTACCACAACAAGTGGCCCCAGTCTGTCACTGATACGGCAGAAGTGCTCTGCAAGGCAGAGCAGGAATTTCATAAGGGACCTCCGTTAATAAATTGCAAATAAAGAGTAGCCGCCCCACTCTGCATTTTCATCCTCCCCTTCACAGGCAGAGAGAATCAGTGCATCAGCCCTAACATCAGACAATCTAGCTCCACCATAAAGCAAACTCCACAAAAACACATCCACGAATACATTTCTATAATCCTAAATATGACATCTGATATACCTAAGAAAAATTCAAGATGTTTGAATAAAAACTGCGTACCTAAAATGATATATGCAAAACACTGTAAACAATCTTTCAATACTCTGCCCTGTCCTTTACAGGAGGAGAAAGGCTCCTTGCCTGGAGACCTTCTTCAGAAGGTCGGCTATTTAGCAGACCTCCACATGCCATCCCAGCATGATGGCACCTTGCTTCACAGGTATACTAATGGAAAGATAATTTTATCTTATATTCTAATGAATCAGAGTAGCTTTCTGTTTAAAATATAAATACGTAGATAAATGACTAACCACATTTTGGGGAAATCCAAATGGAAAGGGTCTGGTGTCTCTTTGAGGTTTTAATGGTTTAACGAGGTTGTCAGTGGTTTTCAAACTTAAGGGTGCAGTGAGATCACATGAAAGCCTTGTTAAAACACAGATGACTGGGCGCCCCCCCCCCAGACTGAGTCCAGAGGTCTGCAGCCCAAGCATCTGCATTCCTAACAAGTTCCCAGATGATCTGCAGCTATTAGACCAGGAACCCACGCTGAAAACATGGTCCACCAGGACAGTGGCTGCAGCGACAACTGCTTAGTGCACAAACAGGGCCGACCCTCTCACACCTGTCAATCTGTACAGGTTCCCAGAGAGAAGGGGCTGAAAGGTTAGCAAAACCTGTCTGGGGTCAGAAACAAGCAGGTAGGGAGGTCAGGCCCATCTCTCCCCCAAGGCCTTGCCACAAGCCACGGAGCCCTTCTCCACTCAATTTTACCAAATTAGAGCAAGACAGGAACACAACCGGGGGGGGGGGGGGTATGTAGGAGCACATTTGCCTACTGTGGGAAACCTCAAACAATATTCATTTAAATGATTCCATCCCTGGCAATGTAGTCTCGCCCCTGCTTAAACCCTATGATTAAAACAAAACAAAGAGTACCAGATGACAGAAACCCTTTAGTGGCTCAATTAATCAGAACAGAAGTCACCAATTACTGGCAGATAATAACTTTTATGTCCTACCTCCCCCTCATTTGGCAGCTCCTACCGTGTTCTAAACCTGAGCCCTTTCCAACTGGGCGCATACTCCATCCTCCCCCCTCCCCATCTTTCACACTCCCCGCTCCTCTGAAAACAAGGAGGGGTTAAAAGGAAGGGGAGGGGGAAAAAAACCCCTGCTGAAGGCTGCTGGGGCTGAGATAGCAACACTAATTGCTCCCATTCTCTGGCTCCTCGTGAGGCAGATTGTAGGGGCCTGCATCTCCGGAGAAAGCTCTCAGCAGAGCAACTCAAGTGCCCTTAATTGTTTATGTTCTTAATGCAGAGCCTCTTGAATGCATTCATTTTTAATAGCAGGCTTGAGTGTGGGGCCCATCAAAGAATGACAAAGCAACTCTATTCATTGGTTCTCTGTCCTGCAATGATGGTCTTTTGATTTATTTGCAAATGACAAGCCTGGCAGGCCCCACTTGAGGGCTGCCCTCATTTTTTTTTTTTTTGTAAGAATTCAGTTGCATTTTCCAAGATGAAGTTGAGTCTGCAACACTGTGTATTTGTGTAAAAATTTTCCCCCTTCAGTTCCTTCTAATTAATGACTTAAATGTTTTGACCCAACTGTTGCCAAGCAGAGCATTTGGGCTTTAATTTGTCATTTTGGTAAAGATGCATCCTTGACAAAAGCATCGCAGCTGTTTCAGGGCTCAAACAGCACATTTCCATTATTCAGAAACCCTTGTTACGGAGTTCAGCAAGTGCTGCTCACATGAAATAGTACGGACTTGTCCCGTGATGGAAAAAGACAGCTTTTGGTGGCCCTTAAAGGAAAATGCACTGCTATGCCACAGAAGGTTTTCAAGATACATTCCGTGGGGTGAATCACAGAACACGACCATGAAGTCACCACCTATTGTTCTCGCTCTGGAAAGAGAACAAGCCTCTCCTGGAACACACCCAGAGCAAGCCCACACCTTTCACCCTCTTCATGGGTCTTAGTCATTAGGGAACTCATGAGAAATTAGATAATATCATACAATAGCAGGGTTAGTGGGAGGAAAAGCAGACTACATCATCCTGGCACGAAGGCTAAAATTACAATCACGAAAATAAAACATGCCTATGTAAAGACAAAGACTGCACAGGAATATGCAAAAATCCAGTTACCTCTGAAAATGGGGTTTAGGAGGCTGTTCTTTTTCAAAAATTGTTAACATTATTTTCCTCCCAAAAGAATGTAGTAACACCTACCTTTTAGAACTGTGTAACCTGTCTTTGGTTGGTACTGACTTCCAACCGTCTACAATCACCATCTCCACGTCTTCCGTCACGACAAAGCAAACAACCAGTGCACATTAACTGTATAAAGCCCTAGCCATCATTATTAGCTTTACCATTAACCATTGCCTCGTTTCCCACATCTTGTTTGGAGATCACTGAATAAATAGTTGGGCACTGAGTATTTCCCTAAACAGGTTGGAATCTTTAGCCAATCCAGATAGTGGGAAAGGAAATTCCAGCCCGGGGTGACCATGAGCCAGGGATTCCCAAACTTTAAAAAGCATGCTGCAGATGAATGACCCACACACATGCATGACGGCTGCTATTCTTCTTCCAAAGCAACTTCTTAGGGAAAGAAAGCAGCTACCCTACCGGGAGGCCTAGCCCATCAGTGCCATGTGGCATGGCAGCAGAATGGCCACAAGTTAGATACAGGTTTGTGATGGTGAGCACCCAGGCAAAGCCTTCAGAGCCCCAAATTCAGTCTCAACTGGGAAGTCCCACCCCTGGGCTTTATTCCTCACAGGCTGAGCTACTGGAAAGGTGGTCCTTTGGGAAGGAAGACAAGGTTCCTGGCCTTTCCCAGTTGGAACCTGGGATTCTCTTTCCAATCCACAATCGAAGAAGCCCACAAAGCTCCAGAATGCAGCAAGTATGGGGGGCAGGGGGAGCCATCACAGGCTGGGAGCCACTGAGGTAGAAAAAGAACCGTGCACAGTGAAATCAACAGTCAAGAAACAAATTATTTTCTTGAAAAGCATCTTAGATCATGATTAAAATGAAATGTGGGATGCTGGTGAAAATTTTCAACGCATACTCCTTTTGCAAAAGTTTTTAAATATTTAGAAGAGGGTAAGTACAAGGATTCTAGATGACAGACTTCACTAGTGTATTAAAGATTCACAGAGTATTTACTCAGCAATGCAAGTGGAGGCAAACAGGAATATCATTTTAAATATAAAATTAAATTACTAAAAAAAAAAAACCAAAAAACAAAAAAACAACCCTGACCATAGCATCACAATGCAATCTGTGGAAAAATCTAAGCAACAAAAAAATTACCAACTCTTCAAAACAACAATCAAGACACTTTGGGGGTAGGGGTGCTGCATGAGAGATATTTTATTCAGGGTTACATGGATTGACCAAAAATATGTATAATTAAAAGCATGTCAAAGAAAAACCCGGAGTCCCCTTATACTGAGTTGTCACGCCAACTTGTAATTTGAAAATGAACCAGCGTTATGATGTCACTGTGTTGTCTAAGCTATACTGAGGAAGCATTACCTAGAAGGGGGAACAATCAGGGCCATGAATGTGAAAACAAGTTATAAGCCACAGGCCACCAGAAGTCACTACTCCTGTAACTCACCAGTTCTTTTACAAATGGACAAATCAATTTATATGCTTATGTGTGTTTTTAGAAAGCATCCCAGATACCCTTTCATTCATTATGTGGGTTTGGGACATGTCAATTCTTGTTTCCCAGAGCAGCAGAAACCAAACTGAACCCTGTATTCTGTTACACTGGTTCCCACCAGGCTGGGCTGCCTCAATAATGCTGAGCTCCTTCTGGAAGAACAGAATAGACTTCCTGCCATTTGGACTGTGAAACAGTAATCCACCAGGGAATAAAGGTCAATGTTGCACTTTTGGTCATTACTGAATCATTTGAGATGATCTGTGGTGAGGATGAGAGGAAAATCGAAGGCTGAGAGAACACTGCAAATGGCCTGACCTCAGACCAATTTTCATCTCCATCTGTCTAATAGACATGTGGATAAAAGGCCCTCCCCCTCCCTCCTTCTGGGCCACTCGGCTGTTTCCAAATCCGCAGCACAAGCCAGGAACCAGTTAAACAATACATTAATGAGGGGAAATAACCTCCTAAGCCCCAGACCGACGCTTACTCAGGTTTTAGGCCATCGGCTAAAGTTTGGAACGCAATTTTCCAGTCTGCACGCGGCACTGCAAAGTAGAAATTTTAACGAATACGGAGAATCCTCTGCAGTGCAGGGGCATGTGCCAAAATCTCCTTGTTTGTACATGCAAATATATGCATACTTACACCTCCACCCCCACCAAAAGACATCCACACGATTTCTATTACATCTGCGAGCACACACACACAAAGAGGGAACAGCAGTAGTTCCAGAAACTGCAGGCTGCTATGAAATAAATCTTTCTTTTTCCAAGTGTCCAATTAATGCTGCTTAATCATTATTAAGGCATTTCAATCCTTAAATACAAAATATTTCTGGGAACGCAGACCCTAATTATCATTTAGGCCATGGAATAAACATTAATATCCTGACTTTATACTAATACCCACCCCTCCCACCCCCTCCCCGCTTCACTGGTTTGGCGGAGCTCCTTTTTTAAGGTAATGTTGCACCATATATAAGTTTAGGCCCCCACAGTATATCAATGTCAAACAACATCGTGTCAAGCTAAGATTCAATTCAGGTAAGTGCCACTGCCAAATTTTCTTGTTCCCAGACGGGCTTTAAGATTATTTTATTGCTTAAAATTTAATTTGTTCCAACTCGTGTCTCCATGACAACGTTGGCTAACCCTGCAAATCATTTGGGTAATTGGATATCTTATCTTTCTATTGCTCTCAAATCGAATGATTCTGCTAGAATTGTAACAGCCAATCAAATTTACAGTCCTCCTGAGTAATAGACTTGGAAAAGTAGCCACATTCATCTCCTCTTTACAGCCATATTAACCAGTATGCGACAAACAGTAGAATCTGGTCTTCAAACTATACTCCAAATTATAAATGGTGTCAATACCAATATTCTCACAGTGCAAAGTCTACTCAAAAGCTCCTTCTCTTTTATACTGTTTTAATTTGAGAAGCAACAATTGGGATTCATTCCACACAAACCCTGAGCAATTTCAGTACTTGGAAGGAAACTGACAAGAGTAATTCCACAAGCTAATCAGAAAAAATAAAAATAAAAATCACAGCTTTTTGGAGGTATCTGACCTTGTGATAAAATAATAACCAAACAATAGCTACGCAAGATTCTATCAGTGCACTGACATTGATCTGTCTGGGCTCTTTAGGTGGGTAAGCCATATTTGATGCATTAGTCAAGAATAAGAATGAATACAGAATTCAACAACTAGCTCAAAAATCTCTGTACCCTTAGAGAAAGCCAAACATGTAGTCAAAAGTGACACCTTTCTGTACTTCAGTTAATGTACAAATATTACAGCATCTTGGGTAAGTCTATTATGGAATACAGATTTCTTAGGAGATTCAAAAGTCAACAATTCCCCTCTTGAGTTAGTGGTATGCTTCTGGCCTTTGGTCAGCTAAAAACTACAGAAGCTGGACACATTTCAGCGGTCCAATTCCAATCTTCTGGGTAGCTGTGCAAGGAGACTGGCTCTGCAGGCAGGAGCTCGTGGCCCGAGCACTGTAAAAGAGCCAGCGGCTCACAAATGGAAAAGGCTCCAGAACCCAGGCCAACTGGCAGGCTGAATGGGTTGTGGAGAACCTCGTGCTTCCCCTGCAGATATTCAGGACTTCAGGACTGCTTCTCTCAAGCTCAACACAGAGATAGCAACATGGGGCTTCTCAGGACACAGATGTCAGCAGGTGGCCGAGCCTTGAATTAAGTGTGAGAGCAGGTAATGGCACAACTGGAACACAATTTGAGCAGTGCCCTCCTCTATCCCAGACACTTATGATGACGTCCAGTTTCTACTGCATCGTGCCTGGCAGTAAGAGCCAACAGCCTAATCTTCCACTGTGTCTAATCCCAATGGCCCTGATTTCCCCTCATGTGTTTTTTTTTTCCTGCTTCCCCAAATACCAGCACATAAGCAGCAGCTATGAAGGTGACAGTCCACAAAAATCCCAAGCCCAAGGAGTACGTGGAGAAAATAAGACAAGTGTCTACTCAAGCTGAAAGGACACTGGTCTGTATGTATACCTCACCAAGGCTGGTGACTTTTTCCTTCTCAAACCGAGCAACAACTGAACCTGGTAATCCTGACCTCCCTTTTTTTTTCAGGATGACAAAATCTCTCTTCCAATTAAGAGATGAACTTTCACACTACATTAAAAAAATTTTTAAAAAATGAAGCTCTCATCCTTTTTTTTCCCCCAAAACTCACTTCCACAAAATGAACCAAATCCTCTCTGTTTCTTCTCCATCCCCTTAAATGAAAAAAACTCCACATAACTCTATTCTCAATGGTAGCTGTATTAAATACTTAAGACCGTTGCCTTGCAAGGAGACATTTTGCTGCTTAGCCTAAATAAGGCATTTTAATTCCTCTAGATTCCTTAGACAACAGAGGTTACCAATGGGTGACTTAAAACAAAACAAAACAAAACAAAAACATTTCCTTTTGAGCCTAAAGATAAATTCTTCTGATCTTAGAAGGAAACAAATAAAAACCTTTGTAATTGAGGGAAATAATGAGAAGTGAATGATTCAGATGTAGGGAGGAAGGAAGCTGTTGGGCTTTGGAAAAACAAGATGGGAGCATGGCCTAGAATTCCAACAACAGGGTATAGTTTCAAAGCGACCAATAATATATTTAGATAATCAATTTCAAGAACAGGTGTTCTTCCCTCAAAGTGTCCAAGTGCCAGGCACCAATGTAATTGCTCCCATGTGAGAAACTCACTCCCGACAACTAACCTACATGGAGTAGGCACTGTTGCCATCCCCCACCCCACTAGCCTTCCTTCTCTTTTGTAAGCAGGAATAATAACCACACAAAAGGAGGCTGGGAGGACTTATACACAGCTCCTAGGGTACATGGGCACTCAATGGATGGGAGCCGTGACTGCTCACTCTGATGTCCCAAATCAGCTTACTCTACAACAATCAGCCCGAGATGCTGACTTTTGAAATCCAAAGCGCTGAAAAAGACAACTGGGAACCGAGTGGGCACCTGTAGCTGCAGGCTGCTTGGACACTGGATACCCTTCCTCCATCCCGGTGGCCCAACCTTCCTTCTCTCCATTCCAGACCAAGATGCAGATCAATGTTAAGACCTCCTTTCCTAAACTGAACTCAACCTTTTTATTTTCACTCACTAATCCATAGAAGCCTTTCAAATGGCACAAATAAAGGCGGCTGCATTTTGTGCTCTAAATCAATTTTCTCCCCAGCCATCAACTAGATGTTCCCGCACAGAGAAAGAACAGCCCTTCCCTTCTAATTCAAAAATCCATACTGCCATTGCCCTTGCAAACTGCTAAACAAGCAGTATCGGCAAGTCACTTGTGTTCTGTAATATATTTACTGCAAATCCCAACGGCTTGCCTCCTAATGCAGTTTTCTATCGTGTCTGTGCGTGTCAATACACTGGCTGGTCACCTTACTTGTAAGAGGCTCTGACCGGCTGTTTGCTCAAGGCATCAAGTAGGTGCCTATGAGAGACAAAGACTGTGCTCCTGGAGGGCCCAGCCTTGGAGAGCCTCCTCCTCACGCTGGGGTCCTCAAAGAGGTTTGTTTTTTGGCACTTCTTATCCCTGCACCACCCATGGCCTCTGAGGCCAACTTAAACTCTCTAATAGGACAGTTTCCAGTCATACAAAGTTCAAAATCAGAGTCCTTTAGCACAATTATTTCCTGGTTTCCTACCTAAGGACGCTCAAACTATTCCCCACTGCAAACATGCTGATGGCACCTTAAAGGTACATTACAAAAGACTAAAAAGTAGGAAGGCTTGGGGAGAAAGGGAGTCTGGCTTTCCTGTTAAGTGCAAATCTCTGCTTCCAGGTGACAGCTGAAAAAGAAAGCACCCTAACACCATATAATGGTGGATCCCCCTAATACAACCAGGCCAAAACACAAAGGGTGAGTCCAGGAGAAAGTACTATAAAATGCTGTAAACACCTGTTGAGATGGAAATCTTAAAATGTACCTGGAGAAAAGCCCTTCTTCATCTACCAGTCTAAAACAGGGTAGGTAGCTAAAGAAATGCCTGGCCCTCCAACAAATCCTTCCAAGTTTTCCAGAGTTATTTGCTTATCTATTGGGGAAAGGGGAGCAAAAGCTCTTTGTAAGGTATGCAACAGGCAAATAACACAAAATGTTAATTTATAGACTCCTGGCATCATACAAGTGGGGATAGCATGGGTGTTCACTCTGTATTTCCTTCTTCTTTTCTGTATATTTGAAATTCTCCAGGGGTACCTGGATGATTCATTCAGTTAAGCATCTAACTTCATGAGTTTGAGCCCTGCATCAGGCTCTCTGCTGTCTGCGCAGAACCCGCTTTGGATCATGACCCCTCTGTCTCTACCCCTCCCCCACTTGTGTGCACACTCGCTTTCTCTCTCTCAAAAATAAACATGAAAAAAAAAAAAGGAAATTCTCAATAAAATGTTTGGTGGGGTGAAGGAACCATGCAGCGGCCAAAAGTAAATCATCAAGGGGTATGATCATTATTATTAAATCTGGCAACTAAGGCAAGTTAAATGCCTTTATACTTAATGCATTACAAGCAACTAATCCACAACTCTATTTAGGGGCTGTGGTCATTCTGAAGAGACACACAGGGGCTTCAGGGACAGAGATGCACACACACACTCAGTTCACACAGAAACCCAGGCCTTGGCCACACACTACTTCTGTTTTCGCGGTCTTTTCTTCAGTACAAACCCAAATATATCACTATAATGAAACTCCCCACTACAAAGCCTCTGGATGTGCGCCTGAGTAGCTCAGTGGGTTGAGTGTCTGACTTCAAATAGGTCATGATCATGCAGTTTGTGAGTTCAAGCCCTGCATCGGGCTTTGTGCTGACAGTTCAGCCTGGAGCCTGGAGGCTACTTCAGATTCTGTGTCTCCCTCTCTGCCCCTCCCCCACTTGTGCTCTGTCTCTCTCTCTCTCTCTCTCTCTCAAAAATAAATAAACATTAAAAAAAAATTTTTTTAAAAGCCTCTGGATATTCTGACCATAAATCACTTTTCCAAAAGAAAAACAACTGAGCAAAAGTGGTTATGTGAGAACTAAAGTCCTGTAAAACATCTAGTGATATCAAACAGACTTCATTTTTTTTTTTTTTTATGTTTATTTATGAGAGAGAGAGTGCAGGCAGAGCTGGGACAGGGAGAGGAAGACACAGAATCCAAAGCAGACTCTAGGCTCTGAGCTGTCAGCACAGACCCCAACGTGGGGCTCAAACCCACAGACTATGAGATCAGGACCGGAGCCGAAGTTGGATGCTTAACCAACTGAACCACCCAGGTGCCTCAAAGAGATTTCATTCTGAATTTCAGCATTAGGACCCAGACTCGTACTCTTGGCTCAAGTTTTCAATCTGGATTCCACAGATTTACTGAAGGATTGTAAGATGTCCACAAACGGCCAAAGTTGTTGTGGAAAGCTATGTTGTGTATAAAAACATGTGGGATGTTTTTTTTCTCTCTCTCTCAAAAATAAATAAACATTTAAAAATTTTTTTAAAAATTGGGGGGGCGCCTGGGTGGCTTAGTCAATTGAGTGTCCGACTTTGGCTCAGGTCATGATCTCATGGCTCATGGGTTAGAGCCCCGTGTCAGGCTCTGTGCTGATAGCTCAGAGCCTGGAGCCTGCTTCGGATTTCAGATTCTGTTTCCCTCTCTGCCCCTCCCCAGCTCGTGTGTGTGTGTGTGTGTGTGTGTGTGTGTAATCTGAAAAATAAATAAACATTAGGGGCATCTGGGTGGCTCAGTTGGCTAAGCATCCGACTTGGGCTCAGGTCATGAACTCATAGTTCATGGGTTCAAGCCCCGCGTCAGGCTCTGTGCTCACAGTTCAGAGCCTAGAGCCTGTTTCAGATTGTCTCCCTCTCTCTCTGCCTCTCCCCTGCTCATGCTCTGTCTTTCCCTCAAAAGTAAATAAACATTAAAAATAAATAAATAAATAAATAAACATTAAAGAAATTTTTTTTAAATGTGTGGGATTTTTTTGCCAAGCAACTTCTACCTGATTCTCATACAGGCTCAGGATCCGCAATGCTTACAAGTAGCACCCTCCATAGGAAGCACATTAAACACTACAAAACAAGTGCCCCCTCAGTCCAACCCACTGGCAAGGGTACGGAGGGAAGTCTTGAATGCAAGCTTCAAGCAGTCCGCAGCCTCCTTGGGAGTAACAAAAGACACACATGAAAAAAACATGATTACAGAACTTGGAGCAAAAATCAGTGGTGTGACAGGCCACTGTTGGAGCTGTCGTGGAAGGCCTTGAAGTACACATGAGTGTTGTTATTTGAACTGGACCTTGAAGGATATTGAGAAAGGCCATGTGAAGCTTCACAAAAAGGCCTGGACTTTTTATAAAGAAAACACAACAACACACAACACTTTTTCAGGCACGAAGAGGAGACCCACTGGCTGGAATAAAGGACTTGTTAAGAGGAGGACAAAGCTGACCTGGTAAGACTACCAAGGACAGTGATCAGGGCAGACACACGAAGCTGTGTGAGTGACAGGCAAAGAGGCCATTACTGGAGTAAGAAGTCAAAATCAGAAAGAACAGACATAACAACATACCCAGAGACCCTAAAGGGGTTTTGCCTTCACTACGTTAAAGATGCCCCAATACCAGGGCTGGAGTCATGAGCGTCTGGATGTAAGCTGGTGGTCTCTAAAGTAGAGTGCACATATGCCAGAGGCCGCCCAGGACATGCCAATAGGGGGCATGGAGGATGTGATGAGAACTTGTATTTTAACCCCTCGGCTTAAAATTTCCACTTATTACAAATGTATACAATATATTAGTACATAATATATTTATAACTTATAAATCTGTAAGTATAAGTCTGGTGATACATTTTCAAGCGTTTTACTGACATGTTGCACAAAATACCACTGGCTAATAATCCAGTTAGACCAATAACAGCACTAATACCAAACCCAATACAGTACTGCATGTATTTCGGCAGCTATACAAATCATATGATTTGAACGTGCAAAACTCAAACATACTTACATTCTCAAAAACTGATTCCACTTCATCAAGTGAATAATGAAAATCTAATGAATATCTACCAGTACACAGGAAATAGCTGTACACACAACTCTACCTCTCCCACATGTATGGTGGTATACACACACCACACTTCACAGTTTTCTCTATTTGGCAGATGAAAAAATAAATTCAGGGGCGCCTGGGTGGCGCAGTCGGTTAAGCGTCCGACTTCAGCCAGGTCACGTTCTCGCGGTCCGTGAGTTCGAGCCCCGCGTCAGGCTCTGGGCTGATGGCTCGGAGCCTGGAGCCTGTTTCCGATTCTGTGTCTCCCTCTCTCTCTGCCCCTCCCCCGTTCATGCTCTGTCTCTCTCTGTCCCAAAAATAAATAAAAAACGTTGAAAAAAAAAAAGTTAAAAAAAAAATAAATTCAATGGATGGAAGTCTCCGTTTGTTTTTTCCTCCCAGTCTTTTCCTTATATCCAAAATGACCTTCACCCTACCCTTTCTTGGCTAACGTTTTGTGGTCAAAGAACATCTAAGCAGCAAATAATACTTCCAGAAAAGCCAAGATTTGTTTGTTATACCTTGTGCGAGAACGCGTGGGGGAAGGTTATAAACATTGTGCTCTGAGTTGCTTTCATGTTGCTTCAAAGCAGGCAAACAGAATTAAACTCAGTAATGATTAAAAACTGAAACGTGAGGGGCGCCTAGGTGGCCTAGTCGGTTAAACGTTGAACACTTAATTTCGGCTCAGGTCATGATCTCACAGTTTGTGACATGGAGCCCGGCGTCGGGCTCCACACTCACAGCACAGAGCCTGCTTGGGATTCTCTCTCTCTCTCTCTCTCTCTCTCTCTCTCTCTGCCCCTCGCCTACTCACGCTTGATGCTCACTCTCTCTCTCTCAAAATAAACTTAAAAAAATTGAAATGTGAAATGATGAAAATACAGGTTTGTGCAAATTCACAGGTTGTATGATAACACTGTGTCAACATTTCTTGGTTTCATAAAACGCATGGCAAGTGGGTGGTCTATAAACTAAACGATTCTGTGAACATCATCATTTTGCAAACAATTTTAGAAACTGTTTTTTTGTTAAGCCAAGTGAATAACAACAAATGAATATCTTAATTTATGTTAAACATTTCAGTGTAAATTTTTTTCATTTTTCAGATCAAGCTACGTCTCAGAAAAAAATTAGAAAAGCTCTCCCACATGAGTGCCCACACCTACACACACACACACACACACACACACACACACACACACACTCGGGCATGCACTCTAACTCAAAACACCCAACTACAGTCATAGAACAATACTATGGCATGTTTCATATTGCAAAACTCACCAATCCCATTGGTGAGGACTGTTTTCTATCTATAAATGCCTACTCTTGTCAGTTATTAGCCACCCTCTGAAACAACTGCCTAAAACTTAATTAAAAATCATTATACCAAATATTCAGCATTAAAGGTACTAGAGTTCTAAAAAAAATCTCAATTTTCAAAATCTGAAGTAACAGTAAGCAACAGGGATGGGGGTGGTAGGGACAATCCAGCCAATCCAAGCCTATGAGAAGCCCAGTCAGTTTCTTAGTTTCGTCCAATTTAATCCACTCCTGAAGACCACAAATATTTAACAACAGAAGAGCAAAGACTCAAAATCTATGGAAAACTAAAATGGTTCCATGAGCCCAAAACTGAATATATCATTAGTTTAACTACCACATAAGATGATTTACTTAAATATTTGCTAAAGGAACAGATTCTTTCTGTGTTTCTTAATAAACACAGAAGAGGAACGTCTTAAGCCCTCTGGCCAAAGACGCTTCTCAATGGATACACAACCCAAGCACTGGGTTTCAAACACTGGTTGCAGGTGAGGTCTGGAGGGATGACTCTCCTCTCCTAAGAGAAGCCATACTTGAGAACCTGCCCAGTCTAACCTCATTTACAGAAAGGGAAACTGAGGCCCAGGCAACTAGTCAATGACTCACCCAGTCACTAATCAAAGTCCCCTAAATGAACTGTATTTTACACCAAGGGCCATCCTAAATAAAGATCACATATTTTGTTCCTCACAGAGTTTGTTTCTGGGTTGTCGTTTTGCAGGGGTAGGGGCCGAGGGAGAGAGAGGGAGAATCAAGCAGGCTACAGGCCCAGCACCGAGACTGACACGGGGTTCCGTGAGATCATGACCTGAACTGAAATCGAGTCAGACACTTAACCATTGAAGCACCCAGGCACCCCTGGTTCCTCATAGTTTTTTGGCATTAATTTTGAATTTTAAAAATATTTTTATCTTAAGGACTATGTTTTGTGAACCCTCCCTTAAATTCTGTGCCCAAGGCAAGTGCATACCTCACCTCACCCTAGTCCAGGCTCTGAAGAGAAACCGTGAACTAGTTGATTGTTGAAGGGGTCGGGCAGGGTGACAGAAAGTAGGGAGGAATCGCCCTGATTGCCAATAAAAAAACAAAGGCTAACCTTGTGCCTCAAAATGTGGGTTCTAAATACACAGGGAACTTTCTCTGTTTTAACTGATGCTTATCAAGGGCAGGCCTGGCTACTGAAGTAAAGTTGGGGACCACTTCAGTCTTGATGACAGCTGCTGTATCACAAGGTTACTAACACCTGGTGGAGCTTAACTCTGACTGCAAGTACTCCAGCTAGTCTTTTCCCATTCTGAGACGTGGACTTAGAAAAAATAAATCTCAAAGTGAGAACAGTAGACAGAGAACACACATGGTTAAAAAGCAGGAAGAAAGGTAAGACTTGCAGACAAATAGTAAGTCACATCTAAGGGATTAACCCACAGGTGAACCCTTAACAGGGCCACCTAAGCACTTTTAAAACACTACCAGAGAACAATTTATTTTTTAAGGGAAACTTTAAAGCACATATCAAAACGGTGGAAGCACTGTCACTCCGAAATTTACGTGGTCTGAGACACCACGCTGGCTGCAACATCACATGGAGCTTGGTTAGGCTCTCATCTGTTTTTTTCTCTTTCTCCTCTCCTTCCCCACCCCACAACCAGCACTGCAGAATACCTCTTTCCTTCCAGAGCGAGTCCTTTCATTTATTTTTAAATTCTTGGCCGCCCTGGAGAGCCCCGAATGCCTACTCTGCCCGCTCTTCAGAAGAAGAGAGGCACAGAGAGACAAAGTGACTGATCACACTCGCTGGCTGTGAGCTCGGCCTCAACCAGGAGTCCCGACAACAGTTTCAAATTTTCTTTTGTTCTTAGACATATTTTAACCTGCAGACAGTATTGCTCGGTTGGCTACAACTTTCTACCGACCCATGGCTGTGACCTCCACAGACCACTCAGTACTGCTGATTTTCACGAACTCCTAGAACATGCACCGAGGCCCGATGTGATTGTGTATCATGAAGCTGTCAGCACAAAGAGCGAGAGAACAGGAGAGACACGCAGCCAGGCAGACTGGGCCACCACACAGGCCTAAAGGTGATTTCATCACTAGCCTCATCCTCCAATGGCAGCGGGGTGGGTAAAGGAATGAAGCCCTAAATTCTAGGGACGAGGTGACCCAAATCCAGCTTCAACAGAAACTTGGGCTTGACAAATCCCACACTCTGAACACAGGCCCAGAGCTGCAGGCAGATCAAAACACCTACCCAAAATACCTCATCACAGGATGGGGCTAATCACTTTTCAAAACTGTTAAGTGCTATATAAATTCACACCACTAAAGACAACTTATGGCATGGCTTCATCAGCACGCTGAAAAGATACACAAGTAGAATAAATAAGGCTTATGTATTTACAGTGAATCTTGTTCCAAAACTATCAAATGAGGTAATACCACACACCACATGACAGAAAACAAAACTTTAAAGATCACACTGCCAAACACACTAGCCACAGCCCTCAAAACAACTAGATTCACATTAACCTGCTATTTTCTAACGCACCCTAACACTTCGGTGGTATCAAATTGCCTCAATTTTTCATGAGATGTCTCCACCTCTCCTGTAGAGATATACCTAAAATTTATGATCTACCTGGAGAGAGAAGGAAGCACAGGCAGAGATCTATAAAAGACTCAAAACAAAAAAAACCCAAAAAACTGTCTTAGCGCTACAATAACAAATTTAAGTACCCATTACCATCCCTAGTCCGCTGACTTTTCAGTAACCAGACACAAATGGGAACAGAGAAAGTAAGGGGAAGGCTTATCAGGAAGTGTTGACACAACATAAACATGGACCATGGGCACAAAACCAAGTAAGGAAACCACAATTATACCATTCTCGATTTGGACGCACTTCCACTTTAAAACTTCCAGACGGAAAAGTCGGTGGTGAGATCTGACACTGAAATCTCTACAACTCACTCTGTCGACAAACCCGCTGAAAGGTGGGGAGAGAGAGCGGTAGTCACAGTGCAGACAAATCTTAACAACATTAAAGCTCTCTCCACGGAAAGTTTCCCCATCGCTGTGTTTTTTTTTTTTTTTTCCAGTAACAAAGATGTTGTCAGAAATGACAATTTTTTGTGTCCCTTGATGATGCCTTGCTAGCATTTGGTTATAAGCCATAAAGCAGGACTAATTCCAGCCTGTCAGGAGTCTCGCTAATGCCCAGTTTCCCCCCAGAGAGAATTCCTGTCAAATCTAATGAGAGCTCCAAAGGCTCTCTCTACAATATAATGAGCACTTAGGCCATGCTGGTGATCAGGCGGCAAAAAGCATCAATTTGAGCCTGGCTACACCCTGGGGGCCAGACGTCACCAGTTTTAATAAGAATTATGATTACTAGCTGCACCAAATGCCTCCTCAGAACTTATTATTAATGTGTGACATTCAGAAGGATGTTTTTCAAATGTAAGGCCACTTTAAACTGAATTATAGCACTGCTTTGCACACCACTCTAGTTAAGGGTCTGTCAGCATTTACAGTATAAACTAAATTTCAGGGGACTTAATACCCTACCATGAAGAACATGGCATCTCTCAGCTTTTCACATTTTTCAAATTACTGAGCCAATTACACACAGCATATTATTAATGCATACTGGCTCATGGATGGACAATATACACCCACAAATGCCCAGTAGAGTATAGAAACTCATTAGAAACCTATTTTCACACCATGGGGCTCCTGACCCTCTTCACCCCTTCTTCCTTTTTCCTACTTGATAACGAAGAGGTCATGTAACCTACAGGAACCCAGAAGAATTATACACCTCCTTTACCTCCCCAATAAATCCTGCACCAGCATACAACATCATACGGAGGTGGTGCTTCCTTGTAAAGGAGTTGGTGAAGTTATTAAATTCTTTGAGTTCATGAGTTTAAGAAAAAACTCAGTCTCCTCTTACCCTTCTACGATATTTGTTAGCAAAATATGTGCCTTTAGGGTAACTTACAAAAAAAGTGGCAGGTTACAACTCTTCACCCAGTTTATTTGCATAATTCATTTAAATGACCATACAACTTCTTGCCCAATTACTATCAACAAGTTACAACTGCCTCAATCAGACACTAGCCACTGAAACACACAAAAAACAAAGGCACAAGCCCAACATAATCTAGGCTACCAACTTTGCAAATCAGAATAAAATCAGCATTTTAAAGGCCCAATTATATTATTAATGAAAGGCCTTGAACTTAACTATCTCTTTCCAAAAACATATCTGAGAACAGATCTACTGTACAAGACGGTAACTTAACATTATGAAATCTATGATGAATTAAAAATCAAAGAGTGCGGAGTTACAAAAGCAGAATTCAACTCTGAAACACACTTGCTTAATGAAAGTCTTTGAATATAAGGAAGATCTGAAGGCTGAACTAATCAATTTCTCCACTGTGCCCCAGCCGGTCAGCCATGCTCTTTAATTTAATGAAACAAGGGTTTGAGATGAAATAGCACATATACATCAAGTAAGAATTGTATTGTTGCACTTTGAAATGTGTCCAACTGTGCAACTTCATCTGATGATAATTTTTTAAGAGGCAATCGATTTCTAAAAGACTTATTGTACCAGCGTCTTGATGAAAAAGTGAATGTCAGCATATCTCCAGAATACTTACACCCTGCCATTAATGCTTTCTTTGGCAGACAATGACTACTCAATCGAGGGTCCTTTGGGCTGAGCAATCATTTAGCTTTTCTTCTCTTATGAGGTCCTTAGTGCCTTGTTCCAGCTCAATACTCTTTTTATACACCATTATAGTAGCCATAAGTGTGAATTTTATGGGAACTTGCAAACTCATAGTCATAGCTAGAGCTTTCCAGTCACTAATCTTTTCATGCTTTTAAAACCACTAGGACTGAAGCAACTCCCAACATATGCTGTGGCCATAAAAGAATGCTTTTTCACCTCCAAATCCGCATCAATTGAGAAATTTTTCAAAAAGATGTCTGCTAATAAGCCACTAACCTTGAGTGTCATTTTATGCAACCCCAAAGCATAAAAGAGAACCCCATAGTTAGTCATACATTTTTTAACCTGATTAGGGAACTCCCAAATATCCTTCTTTCCCCCAAAAGACCACACTGCTTTCCAAACTAGCAAAAAAACATTAGCTATTCTGAATTCCAGAATGCTACAGGATACCCAGATCTTTCAAGAGAAGAATAAATCTATCCAGGTGGAAAAGTCAACTCAAGACTCAATTTCTATCAGTTTGTAAACAGGTTGGTTCACATTTTCAAAGCACCTCTCATCTAGTCATTTAAAGATTCTGTAATTGTCAAGAAGCAACCCTTGCTGCAAAACACTGTCACCAATTCACAGGAAGCGAAACCAAGGCAGAAAACCAGCATACAAATCCTCCCACTATTGAGGATAAAGCCAGTTTTATAGAATCGTCACTAATTTCTCATTTCAACTTGATTTAACTAAAGCTTACCTGTTTATGCATTTCTATGTTTAATCCATAAGACATTTCATAATACTGCAAAAAGAAAAAAATCAAGCATTTCGTTAACTCATGTTTTATAACGTTAAGAACACATATTTGCTAATATTACATAAAAAGGAAAAAAGGACAATCTTTGATACCTACCATCACATAGTGCCTCTGCATTTCTGTCTTTTCACTTGCCAGTTTCTCACATTCCAATTTAAGGCTACAAAAACAAAACATGCAACTTAATGTAAACATTATGTCACTTGTTTTAACATCTGCCTCACATATTTGCACTTCAAGTAAAAACACAGACCAATGTGGAAAAGCCATAAACTATCTAGGTAAACATCCAAAAGCTTTGTCCTTGCATTTAATAGGGAAAAGGGATAAGGTGAACAGTATAGGGTATCCATTCAGCTATTATTTTCCTTCTTAGTGTATACCTGGTCAGATGCCAAGAATGAAGAATCTGTCAAAAAAAAAACCTCTGATCTTCCCAGAAGACCAATTCCTCCTCCTGGTCATCTGTTCCCTCCTACTTCCCCACACCAGTTTGCTCCTTTGGACTCCACCAAAATCTGGCCTTTGCACAATTCTCAGCCTCAGACATAGACTGTACTACCTTTGCCAACTCAAATAGTCTCTAGGTTTGAAAACTGTACTTATAAAGTTACTTCTACAATTGTTGGTCCGTTTTAAAACCTTTGGTTTTTAAATCCCTGCCAAAATATGTTAAGTAGCTGCTGCAATAAAGTGCTTTGAAGTCCTCCTTGCTTGGTAAACACTAGTGGGCAGGTATGCCTCAAGTTCCAGAGATAATTATCTTGAAGCAGACAAAAGGTCAATAATCAGAAAGCCTCTGACAAAAGAAGAAAATTCACACCCAAGTGTCTGTGTGCTTTTTCTCAAGCAGGACAAAAATAAAAACTGTCATTACAGTTATCTCTTAGCGCTAATCAGCTAAGACTTCATAGAAACAAGGAAAGAAAATAACATTTCTGGAAAATTCACTATGGACAAGTGTTTTAAACCATTTTTCATTTATGAACCTCTTGAAGTAGGTCTCATCAGGTGAAGAGACTAACCTAAAATGCATATAAATGAGACTGGAATCCCTTGTTCTACCCAAACCAAGGAAGAATGACGCCAAAGCAGGGAAGCTTTACCCTACACATATCCACCCCCATCTTCACCACCAATGATGGGCACAGCTACCAGCATCTAGCCTTCCATGATGGACTTTGCCTCAGACAAACCAATCCTTTAGTATAGCAGAGCGATTTCAACATTGGTTCTGCCTCCCTAAACCTGCACTCCAGGGCTGGGGCATCGATTGAACCAAGGTTTCAGCTCAGCTTGTTGCAAAATAAATAAACGAAGTGCAAATATTGACGGTTCTCATGCAACTCCTAAATACTCGAAAAGACTCCCTGGAACAGCAGCAAACGGGCAAAAGGGAAACAATGGTAGGAGGAGGAGACTAGAGAAGAGGCGGCCCGGGAAGAACCTGGAAAGGGGGTAACTTGAATGACAGGTCTTAACTGCGACTCCACACGCCACCGCCTGGACGCAAGTACTAAGTACAGCCGCCACCGCCACCAGGCAGGGCGAGGAGGGGCACCGGGCTGCCCCCGGGCTACTGCTCGCCCAGCGCGGCCGGACACGCACCTGTGATACTGGGCCTGCAGAAACTGGAATTCCTCTTTAATCCGGTCCAGGGACTCCGGGATAGTGAACTTGAAGGGCTGGCCTGCAGCCTGGTGCGGCGTCTGGGGGCCACCAGTGAGGGGAACCGAGGGACGGGGGTGGGGGCAGATAGATAAAACAGTAAGTCAGAGAACGGAGAAGTGGGTGGGACATAAAAAATAGTTAGAAATGACAAGAAACGGAGCCCCGAACTCGAGTTTGCTCCGCACTTTACAGAGGCAGGAAGTGGTCCTTCGCCGGTGCTCGAGCCTCCAAAGAGATTCAGAGCTTCTTCCAGGCTTCAGGGCGGGTCGCGGTTACGTGCGCCCAAGTCGCCCGGCTGGAACGACAGAGGCTCCCGGGCGGCCGGGGAACACCCGGCCAGATTGTCATCGAGGACACCGCCCCCTCCCCCAAGGGAGCAATAATGACCCCAAGGATCAGAGTAGAAAAACAACTCCCTAACGCTCCCCGTTCCCAGAATCGCCGGGGCCATCTCCAGGAGCGCCGGAACGGGGGCTGCATTGACATGTAAATAGGCGAGACGAGAAACAAAGGGGTGGGGGCGCCCTACCCGCCACAGGGAGGCGGGGGGGGGGGCGATGTCGCTTCGAAAAAGAAACCCCAGCCTCCCCGGGCGCCCCCACCCGCCCTGTCTAGACATCAACTTCGAGGGGGTCCATAGTAAAGGGGGGAAATTGAGAGTTTCAGCTCATTCCCCAGCCCAAGAGGGGACCTAATCAGCCTTGCACCCCTAGAGGCTAGGGAGTCCTCCAGAAATGTAACAGAGACCCGTCTCCAGCTCGGGAAAAGCGCCCATCCCTACCCCACCCCCTATCCCACAGCCCAGACCCTCCAACCAGCACCCTGCCGCGCCTCACCGGGTGCCGGCTCTGCGGGAACATCGCTCTGGCGGCGGCCGCAGCTCTGTTTCCGGACAACTCGATTCTCCGCTCAATTTCCAACTTTAATCCTGCCGAGGAAAATTTAGCCGAGAAGCCAGGCAGAAACGAGGAGCGCGGGGAGCGCGCTGGCCACGCACGCAGGCGCGCTCGGCGGGGCGCACCGGTCACTTGGCGCCCGGCTGCTCCTGCTCCCGCCGCTGCGGGTTCCCTCGCTCAGGGCCACATTTCGGGGCGCCCCAGGCCCGGCTGCACCAAGAACCTGCGCGGTGACGCCGGCCCCCAAGAAAAGGGCGCGGGGGCTGCGATCCAACCCGCGGGCCTCGGCCGCCCCGGCGGGGAGGTGAGGGCGCGGTGATTCTGGCCGCGCTCCTCTCGGCGATCCGCGTGCGCGGCACTCTTCCGGGGCAAACAAATCCAAGCGGACTGCTTTTCTTCGCTCTTCCCCCGGTCCGCCTCCTCTCCGGGTTTTCCCCGCGGCGCCGACCGCGGGTGAGGTGCAGGTGGCCCGGCGCCCCCGGCTAACACCACACAAACAAACCTGGCGACGTTAAGGACCGACCGCTGCGGGTCCGGGCAGCGCCTTCAGCCGGGCGCTCGCGGGCTCCGGGGAGCGGCAGAGGCTCCGCGCCCGGCGCTCCGAAGCCTCAGCCCGGGCGGAGGAGCGCGGGATGACGATGAGGCGGGGAAAGTGCGGAGGGCGCGCCGGGAGGCGGCTCGGCACGCCCCGTGCGACCAACACTCGGTGTTCTCCCCGGTTGCACAAACCCTCCTGGCCCGGCGGGGCTACTCCACGGAGGGTAGTCCCGCAGCCGCCCGCTGCTCCTCGATCCCGGGGCGCATCAGGGCGCCGCGCCCCGCGCGCACTCGCCCCGCACGGCCGGCCCGGCCGCTCTGGACTCTTCCTCCGAGCCCCTTCCTCGGCCCTCTTTCCTTCCTTCCCTTCGTCTGCTGCTCCGCAAAGGGCGCTCCAGCCCGCTGCAAAGTTCTCTCACGACCCGGGGGGGCGACATCCACGAGATGATGGGGGAAGAAAGCAGGAGTGCGCTCCGAAGCTCGGCCTCCCTACCCGGCGGGCAAACTCCGCGGGCGGGTCGGGAGTAGTCGCGGCGGGGGTTAGGTCGCCACCGGCCGGCGGAGGTCCGGGATGGTGGCGCGGGTCCCGCCCGGCCGTGAGAGAGTGGGGGTGGCGCAGTCGGCCGCCTCAGGGACGCGGGGCACAGGGTACCCGCCGCTGCTGCTGTTCTGCAGCCGCCGCCGCCGCCCGCGCCTCTCGCGCCGGTTACATTAACACGCGGTTTCACACTCCGGAGCTAACCAGCGCCGGCCCCGCCCAGCCCCGCGCGGGCGGGGGGCGGGAGCGCAGAGCCGGCGGGGACGCGGGCCCGGCGGTGACGGGGGGAGTTGGGGGGGGGGAGAAAGCAGGGAAGCGTCGCCAGCCAATCGCGCGCGTCGCGCCCAACGTGGGGTGCTGACGCGACGCGTCCCCGGAGCCTATGGCAGCAGAGCACCGGACGGACCGTCCTCCCCCTCCTCTCCTACCCCGTTTGCTTCCATCTCCGCCGTCTCCTCGGTCTCCCCTCCCACCCCTCTACCCCTCCTCCGCCAGCCGCGTCCTCCCGGGCTCGGAGAGGAACTGTTCCTGGAGGAGCCGCGGGACGTCGAAACCAACCAATGAGAAGAGGCGAGACGCGGAGATTGGCACTGTGGATGGGAAGGTCGGTGGGAAGGAGAGCGGCGGGGCTGGGCTGTCAATCAAAGTAACGTGGGGCCTGCGAGGGAGCGCGCGGGAGCGCGCGCGAGCGGGAGGGCCCAGAGAGTGTGTAGTCGCGGAAGCTGGGGGCTCGAGTTTGCAAAAAAAAAAAAAAAAAATCTTGCCACTTGTTCACTTTTCCCTTTAATGGAAATCCTAAAATATCAGTGAAAGTAACTCAACTAACCGCGTAGTTTCTTATGGGGTGCGGGAGTTGGGGGTGGGAGGGGTGGTAGCTCGAGCCAAACGCGTCTTTCAGTGTTCGCCCCTTGTTTGATGCTTCTCTTTTGAAAGTGAGGTCACATTCAAAAATTTCTCTGAGGATTGTTTTTCCTTGAGCTGCCTTTTCGTGAGAAGGCGTGGACTGTGCACTTGGTGGAAAATGCGGCAGCGCCTTGGCTGGCGTACGTACACCGGCCGTCTAAGACTAGGCTTTTAATTTTAGTGCTCACTCCCTTCTTTGCACCCAACGTGGTAGAGATTGGCTTTTATTGGCGCCTTTCAAAGGACTTTGCAAAAAGGTTGGCCTGTTTTCGTTTGGCGGGAAGGATACCTAAGTTACTGCCGGGGTAAGGCACGCGCGTCCCAGTCTTAAATCGAGGCTTTTGCCCGGGTTCGAAATCTCTGGTCCTTGTCTTCAAAGTATGGACTTCGCGGGCTTGGAGTAGGGGACTGCTGAGAGTTTTAGGGGCCTCTCAGCAGCTTGAGCACGAGTCTGATTCCAATTACTAGAAACAAAGGGAGACAATGGGATAAACCAGCTTTGACCTGGAAACCTGTCCTGCCCACTCTTAGCCCCATGCTTCGGGTGGTTTCCCCGGGCTGAGCTGCGTAAGGAGCTAAATGGGAAGCGTTGGGTGCATGACATGGCTAAAATTCTTATGAGTGGAATTTGACCTAAAAGGTTTTTTGAGATTTTAAATAAACGGGGCACACTGTGTAAATCTCCGGTTTTTGTCTGTTTCTCCAAATATACCACCCAGCAGAAAACCTTCAGTATTGCCGCATTTATATTTTTGTTTAAAGAATAGTTAGGTTGAGCTGTTGCCACACAGACACACAGACACACACACACACACACACACACGATTGGTGAATGAACAACGGTGTTGTAGCCAAATGGTGGTGAATTCTTCTATAAGAAAGACACATCGACAAGCATTGATCCTACGTTGGAATATACTTAACACGTTTTTGGTATTAATAGCCCCCGTGTCCTCATTATTTTACTTTCAAGAGACTTATGAAAAGGCATTTATTTAAACAGAAATACATTTTATTCGAAGGTTTGCTTTCTCAGAGACCTTTTTCTTGAAATATTAAAAGAATCATTTTAGATAATACATTTCACTGTTGGAGTTGATTTTAAATATGTATGATATTGATTTGTCTATAATTGCATCAATCCCAAATATCAATTATAAATGAAAAATTAAAGGAGCAATTTTAGCCAGCTTGTACAAGGCCATAGTAAATTCTTAAACAAGTTTCGGCATGCGGTTTTCCAGTGTTCTCATTAAGTGGGTTTGGGGAGGGGGTTATATTCATTTTGCTAACTTGGAGAATGAAAAGGAAGCAAGCACTGCCCCACTTTCCTGAGTTAGATTGATTGATGACTCAAAGCAGGCTTGCTCCACATATAGGACTTTTTGAAATAATATGATCCATGGGCAACTAAGCTTTGACTTTGGCAACCTGCGTTCCCTCGAAAACTTGGTCTCTTGAGTGGGCCAGTCTGTGGTCAGTTCATCCCATAATCAGCCTCAGGACTGTGTAAAAAGAACTTGGATGCCACAAATATGCCTGTGCCTGCTCGTCCAACTGAAACAACTGAGACTTCTCCCTGGCTTACCCAAGCTTTACTTTGATTTACTGGCACACACTGGTAATTAGGTTTAAACAGAGAAATTAAAACGGTGTATTTTGAGACAGGAGCCTTCTGAATTCCTTATAATGTAGTATCTGGAAAAAAGAAAGAGTAATGATTTTAAAATTGGAAGACCTTTAATTGTGTGCATAAAGATGGTTGGTTTTTGAGTGTATCCCATCCTCCTTGACAGAGGGAGAAGGCTGGGCCCCTTTTCAAGGTCATATTTTCCTCTGTGATTGTCATGCTGTAATAATTATACTACAAAACTCTCATCAAACTGCATTACAAATGATGGTGTTTAAACAATCAAGTAGCTTTAATCTTATGTTTTAAATGATATATGTGCAGATTGTCTACAGCCTGTTTAGAAGAAAATAATCCTACTCATGAAATCTATAATTTTAGTCTTCTATTTAAAGTCTGCTAACCATAGTCTTTTTTACCTTTAACATATTCATATGTTGGTGATGTTTTAACATAAAATGATATTAAGTACTGTGCTTCCACAGAAAATTGTCTCTGAAAAAAACAATCCCCTTTTTATCCTCTGCAAAGAAACAAAAAGATTGCCAGATTGTTTATTTTATCGTTGATGTATATATGGGTATATTTCCATTCATTTGTTGCTGACTATCAAATTTTCATAACTCATGAAATGGCACAAGTCATTACAAAAACTAGATGTTGTATATAGTATAGATTCTGGACAAAATAGAAAACACTGTGGATGCTGGTCATAGAAATTATGCATCTTTTAAATCTATTACTTTTTTATTTGAAATGAATAATATCTAAAGTTCACTTGTTATTTTCTCTTATAGCTGTGAATTATTTCTTATATGTTTTCTCATCTGCCTTTTTTTTTTTAACTGAGGGTTTTCTTAAACCTGAGAATGTAGGGTCCAAAAGAAATTTTCTCAGCATTGCTATATAACCCTTTCCCCCACCTCTTTACCAAAGAAAAGGGCAGTACGGGCATGGGGCATGGAGGAGAGAAAGCAAAGAAAGAAAAAAAAAATCAGTAGCAGATCCATGCAGCAGTAAAACCTCAAATAAAATCACATCCAAAGAATCTCTTGCGGTTTCACACAATATGGTAAAATTAGAGATTGCAGGAAACCAACTAAATTAAACTGGGAGCATTTGAAGAGAAACGAGCAGAGTTTATGAAAATGACACATTGACTGACCAGTATGCTTTTTTATCAACAATTTCTTTGTTAAGATGCAGATCAAAGGAACCTGCATATGTTTTCATTTTGTTCTAACTAGAAAATTACATCCAGATGTTTAATAGGCATTTGGTTGGTTTTTCAGCATTGATTAGATATGTTGGTTCTGTTTGCTTACAAGTGTAGCCGGATCATTAGCTAATGCAAAGAAATGTTTGCTGTGAGTTGCTAATTAGGGCTTTTGGAAACCCTCCATGCTCAAGAACAATTTGTACAGTGGCCAGATGAACTTGAGGGACTTGAGGAAGTTGTTTTCCTTCTCTGGTAGGGTGGGGAGTAGCAGACAGCCCCATTCCCTAATCTCCCTTTGCCTATGGGGATTGGGATGCTATCCCTGAGGATTAGAGTACAAATAAATTAGGAAGAGACCACACAGGCACTCCCAAACACGGAGATCAATGTGCCTTTTCTGGAACCACCATGTTGTCTTTGGGAGTGGGGGAAAGTGAACATCTAAAACGCTGAACATTAACATGTGGAAGATGCTTGGTGCTAATGTTATCAAATACACAGCCTTTTTAAGTATACTTTAGAGACAGATGGGAAAGCCCTTTATGATAAACGAGTGTACTTGAATTCATTACTGTAGTACTTATAATTAAAAATGTCTCTTTTGCAATTTCAGTACTTGCACAGGGTACAAGAGACCAAGCTTGGGAAGGGGAAAGCTGGGGCTAGTGGGAGGGTTGGAGGGAACAGAATTTTGGAGCCAAGGATGAGCCTGAGAGGAAATGCAGTGTTTACTTTCACAGCCACTCATTTGTTTACCTTGTTAAAGCCCCAAAACTTGTAGGAGATTAGCCATTCACATGGTATTCAAATAAACTGTTTGAGAATTTGAGGCACCAGGCGGATAAACTTCTTAGCTGGCCAGTCACGTTTTTCAAAACACTTGGCCTGCAGAAGAACACCACCTCCGTGGAGGCTGAACTTTTGTTTATTTAAGTCTGTATTTCTAGAGAGGTATCTGTCCAAAATAGCCTGTGTCCATAAGCCGTCATGGAAGCACAGATACAAACCCCACTAGAGCATTTTCTCCCACATACACATGCCCCCTCGGCCTGTTTCCATCTTATGTCCATGGATGGCACGTTCCTATGTGTTCATAGATTCACGATTAGTTTTCCTTGAAATAGTTCAAGCAGAGGGCCTTTCCGTCAGAGCGTTCCAAGTCTTTGGGGAGCTGCCCTTGAAAAGCAAAGACAGTATTTTGAGGCAAGATCAGATAATTCCTGGAGCTCAGACCATAACATACCAGTGTGTCTCAGTGAAGTTAGCAAGCCCCTGCCTCTTTTAGCCCATTCCAATGTCCGATAAAAGTTTAATTTCAGTTTACCATTTAGCTCAACAGAAGCTGAAGAGTCAAAAGAAAAAAAGAAAAAAGTAGTTAAAGGAAGCACCTTTGCTGGTCCTTCTGACACGTTCACCTCACAAGAGCCAACCTTGACCCCTGAATGCTGTCTGTGATGACCTACCTTGCTGCAGGCCCTGGACTTGCTAGGAAATCAACATGAAACCGGGACACCTCTCTCTTGACCTTAAAAGCTTTTGCTTTGGCAGTATCGTTTAAATAACTTTTCTTCCTGACACTAGCAATTGTTTTTGAGGAGTTGAAGCTGGAGTTCAGCTAATCTCTGATCTCTTCGTGTTCCTCATGGTGGAAGGCGGGTGAGCTCTGGGAATAGATAAGGAGCTAGAAGCCTAGGCAATATTCCAGTTGGCTTCAAGGTCTCTAGATTGGAAATTCTATGCCTAGATGAACAAATCATGTGGCATAAGTACAGGATGTTGGGACATTTCATGAGATAACTGGCCTGGAGGCTCCTGGGTGGCTCAGTTGGTTAAGTTGGTTTGGGTTTGAGCCCCACATCTGGCTCTGCATCGACAGTGCTGAGCCTGCCTGAGATTCTCTCTCCCCTCTCTCTCTGCACCTCTCCTGCTTGCTCTCTCTCTCTCTCTCTCTCTCAAAATAAATAAACTTAAAAACAAACAAACAAAAAAAACACCTCAGGGTACTAGGTTGAAGCCCCAAGTTGGATGCGGAGCCTATTTTAGAACAAATAAATAAATAAAAATTAAAAGTCAATATTATGGGTGTGGGGAAGGGAATGGGGAAGAGTATTCCCTAAAAACAAAGACATAATCATGGAAATGCAATATGTTAATCTTTATTGTCTCCTTGTTCAAAAAAGAAAGAAAGAAAGAAAGAAAGAAAGAAAGAAAGAAAGAAAGAAAGAAAAAAAAAAGAAAACCAGCAACTAGGAAAGACTTTCTTGGGCACTTTGAATGTGGACTAGATATTAGGTTATACGGAACTATGGTTAATTTTCTTGATGTGAGAAAATTCTGGTTGTATAGGAGGATGTTGTTCTGAGAAGATGCATGGCATGTAACTTCAAGTGATGTCTGCAACCACAAATAACGAGTGTGTGTGCAGAAAGAAAAAGCAAATTTGATGAGGGTCTGCAGTCACAGAATGTAGGGATAGAACCTGTAGCTACCCCTTTTAGCATTTCAACTTTTCTGTATGTTTGAAATTTTTCATGATAAAAGATGGGAAAACCACTTCAAGATCAGTGTTACACCTTTTTCTTCATGTGTTAAAAAGGGGATTCCGAAAAGATTGATTCATGATGTTTCCAGTTTTAAAAAGTACGAGAAAAAATGGTGTGTATTTTTTTCTTTCTGATCATGGAAAAGCTGCCATACTGATAACCGAAGTATTACCCACTATCTCTGCTCTGGATCTTTTAGTTCTTTTATTATTTATGTTACTTTATTTTTGTTTGTTTTCTCTACAGTCTCAAATGAACCTTAGCAATCAATTAATATAAAATGGAAATCTTTAAATAAATTAGCACATTACATTAGTAATCCTTAAATGCATCGTTTTGTGGGCCATCAAGCTCAGAATCACCAGAAAATCTACTATAAAACAAAGAAAACTTTATATATTAAAAATAAGGTAGCAGCAAATAAATTTTAAGTATTATTTTTTAATCTTTATTTATATTTGAGAGAGAGAGAGTGCTAACAGGGGAGGAACAGAGAAAGAGGGAGACACAGAATCTGAAGCAGGCTCTAGGCTCTGAGCTATCAGCTCAAACTCAAGAACCATGAAAACCATGGCCTGGGCCTAAGTCAGATGCTTAACCAACTGAGCCACCCAGGCATCCCTGTTTTAATTTCTTAATTCCCATTATAAATAGTTGTTCTGCTGTCTGTTTCATCACTTGAGCTTCACAGTGAAATTTATAAATTATTGGTTTGATGTTGAAATTTCCTTAATATTTTCAAATTTAATGCTGAAACATATGATTGTTCTATGCTAACCTTTAAATATTAATCATGAAAGAAATGAGAATAGCACTAAATCCCAGACACTGATGTTATGCTTATCTAAAACCACAGAAGCACATATTTATGATGCGTTAAAAGGAGTTTCCCAGAAAGTCGTGAAGAGTGACAAGGAATTATCTGAGTCCGCAGTTGGAATGTCCCCTCTATCTTTTCTTTTTCTTTCATTGTAGCTGTTTAGCGTGTTTTTGTTTTTCCTATCACCATTATGTTTATTGAAAGGAAAACTTTCTGTGACAGTGGTAAGCAGATTCTGGTTTGTGTGTGAACAGATGAAATCCATGACTTTCAATGAAAACCTTGAGTACCTTATAGGGAGGCAAAATAGGAAAATACAGGGACACCGGGACTTTTCACACAGGGACAAATCAGTCCATCCAGTGTTTCTAGCCACCATCCACCTAAGTAATGACTGTAAAATGAATATGATAAAAATTACTGCTTCACTCTGATGGAAAAAGCCCCCAGGGGACAGAGTTACCATTCTGGTTTCCCCCATTCTCAGCCTCCACACTTCAGAAGAACTGGCAAGCTACCATTGGCACTTGAAAAAAGTGTTACAAAACACTGACAAGTATTACAGGAATGTTGATTAATGTAAACAGCCTGCCTCAAGGAATAATATCTTTCTTAAGAAAACTGGTTTTCCAATTAGCATTTCTATGGAGACAGGTATCTCCAGGTAACTCAGGGGAGTGTTTCAAGAAGTTATTTGTCTTTGTTGG
The DNA here is from genome assembly GCF_023721935.1 of Panthera uncia. Classification (NCBI taxonomy): domain Eukaryota; kingdom Metazoa; phylum Chordata; class Mammalia; order Carnivora; family Felidae; genus Panthera; species Panthera uncia. The sequence continues at coordinate 22,077,498 of NC_064807.1, forward strand.
GGGGGAGGGTTGTCATATTGACATCTTATTTTCAGAAAACTTGAAAAGAAGCAACTGATAGATTAAAAAGTCAACAGGCCTTAAGAAGGAAAGAAATTCTGACATATGCTACAATATGGACAAACCTGCAGAACATTATGTTAAGTGAAATAAGCCAGACACAAAGACAAATACTGTATGATTCCACTTACATGAGATGTCTGGAGTAACCAAATTCATGAACAGAAAGTCAAGTTGAAGTTGCCAGGGACTGGGGAGAGGAAGGAATGGGGCATTACTGCCTAATAGGTTCGGCATCTCAATTTTGCAAGCTGTAGAGTCCGCCGGATGTATGGTGGGGAGGGCACCACAACAGTGAGAATGAACTTAATGACACTAAACTATGCTTAAAAATGGTTAAGATGATACATTTTATGTTATGTATATGTTGCCAGTTTTGTTAAGTTAATAGGATTCCGTTCTGTTGTGCACCAGTTAGTTTTACAGTGGATTCTCATCCTATTCATTTCCTAAATTTGTGTATACATTCCATTGTTTATTGAGCACTTACTATGTGTCAGACATTCTTCTGAGTGCTTTACTTGTTTGTGTTACCTCATTTGATCCTCACATCATTTTTATGAGGCAAGTACTATCATTATCCATGTTTTATGGAACAAGAAACCTGAAGCCGAGTACAGCCGAGTACAGAGTCACAGTTGGGAGGGCTGGTTTTGAACCCTGGCACTCGGGAGAGCTCACTAGGAGCCACTACCCCACAGCTGAGTACTTAGTTACCCTTTCACAGTGCCATTTCTCACTCTCCTCTCACTAGATTACATCCCTCATTGACCTACTGATAGAAAAAGGTTTATATGTCTTTTGCCCACAAGCTTGGTAGGATTTCTCTTGGCACTTTGGAGGTAAGGTTGATACTTAAAGAATTTATATTCCTGCAAACAGAGCTAACAGCTGCCTCAGGGCTCTGGAATTGTGCCCGCCAGCAGAGAAATGCAGTCACTTTCAGCTGTGCGCTTTCTGGCAGCACCCAATCCATACCCCAAATTGCAGTTCAGCAAATAAAGGCAGGCTCAGTAGCCAACTGAGCAGAGGAATGAGGGAGACTGTAAGTCTTCATTCAATTAGAACAGCAGAGCAACTTGTTCTTATATACAATTTCACAAATGGTAACACTTTTAAAAATAAAATTACAAAATTAGGGAGACCAAGATAGTTCTGTGATTAATAGTAATTTGAGATGTGCTGGTAACAGTAGACATACAGTTGGGGCCTTGATAACACGTCTGGAAACATTTGGCCTATCAAATGTAAATGGATTTATTTCTATCCTCCAAAGCCTTCTTAAAATCAATGGCTTTCAAGTATCTTTGACCATGAACCATAGTAAGAAATACATTTTTTAAATCTCTGTCTAGTTCTCTCTTTCACACACACACACACACACACACACACACACATGCATACACAGGCCACAAGCATATAACACCTGGTTGACCAACACTGCTTTAAATTACACAGTCATGTTAGTGAAGGTTGTCTAGAGAAAAAGAAGCAATAGGGGACCGATGTTAGGAATTGGCACATACACTTTATGGAGGCCAGAAAGTCCCACTGTCTGCTATCTGCAGGTTAGAGAACAGGACAGCCAGGGGTATAATCCAATTCATGTATAAAGGCCTGAGAACAGAGGGGCTCCTGGTATCAGTTTTGGAAACTAGAGGCCAGAGAACCAGGAGCTTCACCTCCCAGCTCAGGAAAAAAGGAGAGTTTGCCCTTCCTCCTTTTTATTCTCTACTGAATCAAATGCTAATCTCCAGAAACACACCCACAGACACACCCAGAAGTAATGTTTTACCAGCTATCCGAGCATCCCTTGGCCCAAATTGACCTAAGATGAACCATCACAGCTATGGAATGTTTTAATTCAATTAACACCTCAGGCTCATCGAAAGTCATTACCCCAAACAATACTCAGTAACATTCGGACAAGATTGTTCTTTCCTTTACACTTTTTACAATGATAAATCATAATTCTTGCCTTAAAGTTAGTCACAGTTCCAAATCAGTAGGATTCAAAGCTCTTCAGGGAATTTCCTGCATATTCTTTTGTCATTCCCTTTTCCGCTGGCCCTTTTCTTCCTTTCTGCATCCCCATCCCATCCCCCACATCCATGGTACCCCTCATCTACCTCCCTGCTCACACATACCCCCAACCCTAGAAACAAAAACAAAAATTTAACAAATGTGTAACAGAGTACCAGGCTCAGAGACAGGGGGTCCTGAAATGGAATTCCAGTCAGCTTCCTACTGTGTGACCTTGGACAAACCACTTCCCCTCTCTGGGCCTCAGTTTCCTCACCTATTAAGTCAGATGATAGCGCAGGTTTCTCCTGGTGGTTGCTAGACTGAAAGAGATGACCTGAGATAACGCAGTAAAGTAGTTAACACCGTGGCTGGCCCTGACAGCCTTCTTCCCTTTCCCTTCTTTGCCTGGGGCTTGATGAAGGCCCTACCCCCTCGGAGCGGAGCTCGGGAAGTACCACGCTTGCTACTGTGCAGCATGGATTCCAAAGGTGTTTTCTGTGGAACTTTAGTCCAGTCATGGCCCAGTCCTCTGGGGCTCAAGAAGTACGTCATCATGTGCTTCTTGGGGACAGGGTAAGTGGATCTCAGGAAAAGGCAGGAGCCATTGACCTTGAATGCCCCCCCCCCACCCCCACTACATTCATAGGCTGTTTCATACCCAAGAAGAAATAACAATAATACACATATCTTTTGGGAAATAAAAATGGAATTTGGGGCGGAAGGGCTATGAAAAATAATGAACAACAGTTCATCACAACATAAAACAGTTACTTTTGGTGGCCAAATGCCTTGGATTGCCCAATTTAGATAATATAATAAGGAAAAAAAATGTAGCTAACCAGTGAGAGCTTAATGGAGTTAGGTCTCAAGTATGCTCTTCTTGAATGTCCCGCCATCTCACCCAATGAATATGAAGTTGTACATTGGAAAAACCTTGAGAAATACATACAGAAATTAGGAAGTCAGTTAGATATTAATGGGACTCTTTTTAGGAGTGTGATCTGGTCTAGGATTATTTTTGAACTGGGAACTTCCACTTTCCTCCCAGAGACTTCCCTTTCACATCATCTATTTTATTAGCGGTGGCCAAGGTCTCTCAAATCTGTGAATAAGGTTTAGTGAGAATTGATGAGCCCTGTCTAAGTAAGAATCCTAATGGCCATGGGTTGCTGTTATATGGTAGAAGTCAAACTCAATTATCTTTAAATTCAACAATTCTCTGTCTACCAAGAGACTGTTTAGGACCTCTTCTATGTGTCTTTCTTCATTTGAAATCTTTCATTTGAAATCAGGCCTGCCTACTTTAGAAAGATGGGAAAAATTGAAATATAAAACCTTTGTTTATAAGAAGAATGAGAGACAAAAAAAAAAAAAAAAAGGATTTTTCTCTGTAGGTTTGGCTGTTCCCAGTAAGGAAAAATTAGACCATCAAGTAAACAATCTTGGCTACTCCAATTAGACTTAAAAAAAAAAAAAAAGAACCTTATGCCTTATGATTTATAAAACACAGTATGCTTAACATTGCTGTGTATGTACACCAATTCTTTTTTTTTTTTTTTTAATTTTTTTTTTCAACGTTTTTTATTTATTGTTGGGACAGAGAGAGACAGAGCATGAACGGGGGAGGGGCAGAGAGAGAGGGAGACACAGAATCGGAAACAGGCTCCGAGCCATCAGCCCAGAGCCTGACGCGGGGCTCGAACTCACGGACCGCGAGATCGTGACCTGGCTGAAGTCGGACGCTTAACCGACTGCGCCACCCAGGCGCCCCTGTACACCAATTCTATCAGCTTTTACATAGCTATTGTTTCCCTCCCCCATGGCAGCCATTTCAGGAAAACTTCTGTTTGGGAAGATAGAACAAAGCCTGTCTTTATTCTGTGAACAGTACTGAGATCCCAGGATTGGAGGAGGGGAGATGAAGAAGGAATAATGAACAAGGAGAAGGTGGTACTCAGTTCTTCTTACATTTCACTCAATAGGAATTCCTTCAGTGTCAAATGGAGAAGCATATCAAGAATTTGCAGTCCTTTAAGTGTTATCCAATATCTTCAAGCAGATCTTTCAGAATATACCCCTGTTTTTCAATACATGTGTTCACATAATAATACATTCACAGACATTAGGACAAGCATGGACTGGAAGGTCCATAATTGCACTGGGCTAGAATTAGAAGATTCTTTTCTAGGCATGAAATATTCTCATTTCCATCATCCTTTTGGGTTGAGTATGGCAGCCAAGATGGTGTTGGGGAAAAGTGTGGGTGGGGAGGGGGTGTTCATCGTGAGTGGAAGAGGTTGATGGTGAGAATCTTTATTTCTAGTGCAAAAAGAGCCTAAAATGTTCCTTCCGTGAACCCTATCATTCACATTTCTTGAAAAATGTTCTGATAGCATGCTGAATAATTCCGCAGTCTCAACAGATACCCAATAAGAATCTCAAGCTGAATTTAGTTTCACTGAGTTTAGCTAAGTGGTCTGTATAGAAAGCAAAAGAAACAGTTCTTCCATATGTAAAGGGAATGAGTAGAGAAACAGCCTCTTCAAATATTACACAGAAAAGTGCAAATCATTTTACAGTTTGGTAGTGATGGCCTCCAGCCAGCCTTTAAAGTGAGTGGCATTTCCTTGGGGGAGCGGGTTGTTTTTTTTGTGTGTTTTTCTTTTTTTCTTTTTTCCCCAGCCACAACAGCTCTTAGGGGCTAATGCCTGACTCATGAAGCTCCACCTTCAGACTTCATACTATGGGCTGTTGGTCCTTAGTAGGTGGACATTTTCCCTTAACTGTTAAGATTTAGCTACCCCACGTCTCACTTTGGGGGTGATTAATGGAAGTTAAATGTTTCGAAGCATGATCCATTCTAGGTAAAAGGTTATTAACCAATGTGTTTATTTGGATATACACAAAAAATATGCCTCCCTTCTAGACACTGAAGACACAAAGAACTATATAAAAGTTGGTTCTTCTTTCAGAGAGCATAAGTACTACTGGGAAATAAAAACTTTTACTTTAAATAATGAGTAATAATTAACAAAAATTTAAAAGCCTGTAAGACAGTACATGCTAACACTCAAATAAGTGTTACAGTCAGTGAGCCCTGTACCCAGTAGAGGAGCTCTGTGCCTGGAGATGGCTCAGGAAGCCTTTAGTACCTCACCTTGGGGACCCAGATTCTCTGAGCTGGCAGTGAACCTTGATGCTACTATCCTCTTGCCAGGGCAAAACTAAATTCTGACCTATTTCATTCTCTCATACAAATTAAGACTAATTTTACTAGCAGAAAATAACTCTTAAACCTATGCAATCTAGAACACAAACAGTGAGTACATCTTCATGAAAAATAATCTGGCTATCGAGCTAGGCTTAGGTGTCCATTTCTGAGCATTTCCAATAATAATTGTTTCCTTCCAAACACTCACTAGGCACTGAAGGTGTAAAAACTAATAGGATGAGAATATAAGTTTAAAAATTCTGTCTGTTAACTTAATTTGGTCTGCATTGGGTGGAGAAAGGGGCAGGATAGGCTATCATTGTTCGATTTAGCAGTACATTACTTTGGTCCATGGTCCAGCTCCTGAAACATGGTCTTGGGACCACTTTCAAATTATAGCAGTGGTCAGAGGGAATTTTAGTACTGGAAGGTTGAAGGAAGATGCCTTTTGGCACCTTCCTAGTGGCCACTGTCATTGCCATTATCATCACCTTCTCTCTTTTTTTAAATGTTTATTTATTTATTTTGAGAGAGAGAGAGCATGGGTGAACAGGGGAGGGGCAGAGAGAGGGAGAGAGAAAACCCCAGGCAGGCTTTGTGCTATCAGAGCGGAGCCCAAACTGGGGTTCCTGTGAACCAGGAGATCATGACCTGAGCTGAAATCATTGTCACCTTTTAACTATTGTTCCTGAGTTCACTGTTCTAAATGCTTTACGTAGGAATCCATTTATTCTTCACAATGACTCTGAAGTCAGTACTGTTATCACCTGTGATGGTTAATTTTATGGGTCATCTTGACTAGACTAAGGGGGATGGATGCCCAGAAAGCTGGTAAAACATTACTTCTGGGTGTAACTGTGGCAGTATTTCAGGAAGGGATTAGCATTTGAATCAGCCTGAGTAAAGAAGATTGCCCTCACCAATGTGATTGGGCATCATCCAGTCAGCTCAGGTCAGGGCTTGAATAGAACAAAAAGGTAGGAGAAGGGTGAATTGCTCTCTTTGCTTGAGCTGAGACACCCATCTTCTACCCTCTGACAGTACTGCTGGTCCTCAGACTCAGATTGGGATTTACACCATCACCACTCCCACTATCCCTCCTACCGTCTCAATCCTTGTCCTCTCGTTGGCCTCCAACTGAGTTACACCATCAGCTCCCTTGGTTCTCGGGCCTTTAGAATCAGAATGAATTCCAACACTGACTTTCCTGGTTCTTCAGCTTGCAGGCAGACTTCTCATCGTCCATCATCACATGAGCTATTTCCTATATTAATTCTCTCTCCCTCACTCACTCCCACTATATATCGCCTATTGGTGCTGTTTCTGTAGAGAACCCTGACCAGTATTTTAATTCCAGGATAGTTAATATACAGTGTTGTATTCCTGGCATTTCTTTCTTCACTTCTAGTCCTTAAGGATATTGAGATAGCTTATAGCAAGTCTTGTTCTTTCCAAGAGCTTCGTAGTGTCTTTTGGAGTTAGTTTGGGTGAGCAAATGTGGACTTTACATCAGGGAAGGGAGAGTAAACGTGGTTGGAGGGCATGCCTGGTAGTACTTTAGGAGAGGGAATCTCATCTCCTTGTCACAAACGATAACTCTACGGTAGTCTAGGAGAAGTCACCATTCTGCCCCCTTTCTACCCTCTTCTTGAATGCCTTTCTTTCCATCCTCCGTTCCCTCCACTATGCTAATCTGCACCACACATTTTTGGTAGATGTTATTACTATTCATCTCTGTTTTTCACTGCCATCCTGAGGCTAGCCTTCCCAGTACATTTTGAAGATGCTTAGACCAAGGAGGTAAATGCAAGTGGGAAGCCTTTCTTACAGGTTCTGGCCTTGGCCCCATCTTCCTCTACGAATGAGATACGCACTGACTTAGAGAAGGAGCGCTGAGTGGGAGCTGGTTAGGGTACTTGCCCCGCTAATTCTTTCTTCCCCATTTGGCTCTTGTTCAGAGTTGTGTCTGTTCTCTCCAACAGCAAAGATCCCTGGAAGACTAGAGAAGACAGAGATAGGAGCTGTATGTCAGAACTCTTCCCCAAACTTCTATCAGGAAGACAGTGTTAGGGAATGCTGCTGCTTTAATATTTGCAACTGACACAAGCTGGGGGTGGAGAGGTAAAGATATATGGTCCCAACAGGGCCCACAAATGGACTGGTTGTACCTTTGTCAATATCGAATCAAGAGCCATAAAATATTTCATCTTCCTTAATCCAATAATCTCACTGCTGGAACTGTGTCCCGAGGGAACAGTTCAAAGTAAGGCAAGATAATGGGAGGTATACAGTGCCCGGATCTTAGTTTCTAAATACCATTAGCCAATAAAAGATATCAGATATCCTCGAAGAAATGGCTGATTCAGATCTGGAGCAGGGAAACATCTTGTTGTTAGTGGATGAGCAGTTTTGAGCAGAGAGGTAGTGAATTGTGCTTCGGATGGAGTTTGATGTACCTGGGAGATAGACAGCTGGAGATGTTCAGTGGGTACTACACAGATATGGATGTGGATGTAGCTCTGTGTAGACATGGAGAAACAGATATAGACAGAGTGCAGATTGGTAGGAGGGCCCAAGAGTTCCTTCATCACTTTGCAGAAAAATTCTCTCAGATGCTTGATGAAAATGTATTTTTCTGGGTCCTACCTCAGGGAGCAGAACAAATGCATTTTTATGATACTCCCCAAGTTTTTTTTTTAATTGTTTATTTATTTTTGAGAGAGAACACAGGTGGGGGCACAGGGAGAGGGGGACAGATGATCCGAAGCAGGCTCTGCACTGACAGCAGTGAGTCTGACATGGGGCTTGAACTCAAAAACCAGAGATCATGACCTGAGCCAAAGTCAGAAGCTCAACCAACTGAGCCACCCAGGCGGCCCCCACCCCTAAGTGTTTTCTGAAGCATATATCAGTCTAAGAAATATTTAAAGGATTGTGAAAATGCAAGGAGCTATTATGGGAAGTTGGGAAGAATTAGAGAAGCATGAGAAGTAAGAGGTAACTCTGGGTGATACGGGTGCCACACAACCAAGAAGCAGAGTTTCACTACAGAGCCCTGGCCAATGTTGCTGAGAGGGCAAGAGGGTACTGAAAGCATAAATGTAAAAGAACAGAAGAAAATATATGTCAAATTTTACCCAGGCACGAGGTAGAGAACTTTGTAAGCATAAAAGCAAAAGAAGGAAACACAGTATTGCCAGGTTCGACTTCATGAATGTTAAATACTTCAGCATGTGAAAGAAAATCACACACACAAAACATTAAAATGAACATTGGAGGAACCCGGTAGCATATATGACCAAGTAAAATAATATCATTAACTTACGAAACTTTTATAATCCATTTAGAGAATTATGAATACCTGGGAGCCTGGGTGACTCAGTCAGTTAACCATCCCACTCTTGATTTTGGCTCAGGTCATGATCTCACGGTTCATGAGATTGAGCCCTGTGTCATTGCAGAGCCCCCTTGGGATTCTTTCTCCCCCTCTCTCTCTCCCGCCCCTTCTCTCTCAGAAATAAATAAATAAACTTAAAAAAAAAAAAAGAAAATTATGAATACCCTAGTAGAAAAGGAGCAAACCCATGAATAGGCAATTCCAAAAGAAAATATAATTGGCTATATATGAAAAAATGAGTATGAAATACATATTAAAAATGCCTTTTTCAGGGGTCACTTGGGTGGCTCAGTCAGTTAAGTGTCTGACTCTTGATTTCGGCTTAGGTCATGATCTCACAGTTCATGAGATCAAACCCCATGTCAGTACTTGGGATTCTCTCCCTCCCTCTCTGCCCCTCTCCTGCTCGTACATGCTCTCACTCGCTCTCTCTCAAAATAAATAAACATAGAAAAAAATTTTAAATAATATTTGTTAAAAGTAGACTCTACACCCAACATGGGGCTTGAACCCATGACCCCGAGATCAAGAGTTACATGGTCTACTGACTGAGCCAACCAGGACCCCCTAAAAATGCCATTTTTATTATATTTATTATATTGTATGTATATATGTATGTATTGTGAGGGGGAGGGGAGAGAGAATCCTAAGCAGGCTCTGCTCTGTCAGTACAGATCCCAATATGCTCGATCTCACAAACCATGAGATCATGACCTGAGCTGAAATCAAGAGTCCAGTGCTCAACTGACTGAGCTACGCAGGTGCCCCTATTTTTATTATTTTTTTAAAATGCCATTTTTAAAAATTCCATGTATAAGTGAGCTCAGGCAGTATTTGTCTTTCTCTGACTTATTTCACTTAGTGTAATGCCTGAAATGCCACTTTTAACTCCCCAAATTGGCAACTACTTTTACCAAAATGTATAGTAATGCTATGGCACAGAGAACAGGAAATAAGCAAAGTCACCCCCTGTTACATTTGGTGCAACTTTTCTGAAAGGCATTTGGAAGTATATATCAAAAATGAATGAAAGTATTTCTGCCCTTCAGAACCAATTCTGCTTCTAGGAACTTCTTTTTTACATTTATGTAAAAGGATGTCCCTTTTAATGGTAATATCAACACACTGGAAACAACTTGAATGTCCAGCAGCAGTGATTTGGTTCAATAAATTATGGAAGTCACATAATGCTGTATTTTCTAAAGCTTTTATAAAACATGCTTTAGTAAAAGGATCCCACACCTGGGGGTTAAGCAGTAACAGAAGTGAGTGAAGTAGTCTGGATGTAAAGTGCAGACATGGAGAAGAGAAGGATTATTTCACGTTCCTCTAAGACTGTCATTATTATTATTATTTATAAAGAGTGCAAGTGAAATTAGAAATCGCAGTTACCACTCTCAGATGGAGAACAATAGAGTAGTGGGGACTTCAGGAAAGTAGAGAGCACAGCCTTGTCTCACAGGCTTAGCTGTTCCTCAGCTGCACTTGGTTGACCACTGTGTGAGCCAATCAGACCTCTTCATTGGCTATCAGTTTACAACCTGTGCTTTAAGATTTTTACTGACAAGAAAATGTGTATAATTTTTAAGTGAAAAAGTACATAATGCAGTAGTATATCATAGTATGGTATTGAATTGGATGATACTTTTGTGTATTTGTGTGTGTATGCATGTTTTAATATATGCACAGAAAAAGTCTGGAAGGAAATAAACCAAAATATGGTTTTATGTAGGTCTTATGATCAATGCTGTTTTAATTTTTCTTTGCATTTTTAATATTTTTAATATTTTCCACAACAAATGCATATATACTGGGGCACATAGGTGCATTAATCGGTTGAGTGTTCAACTCTTGATTTTGGCTCAGGTCATGATCCCAGGGTCATGGGATCAAGCCCCACATCAGGCTCTGCACTGAGCCTGGAGCCTGCTTAAGATTTTCTCCCTGTCCCTCTCCCTCCCTTGTGTTATTTTTCTCTAAAAAATAACAATACAAAAGTACATAACACTTCTTTTAATAGCAACCAAATAGGGGCACCTAGCTGGCTCAGTCAGTAAACCATGAAACGCTTGATCTCAGGGACATGAGTTCAAGCCCCCACGTTCTGCATGGAGTCTACTTAAAAATAAATAAATAAAAATAAATAAAAACAACCAAATCATCAGAAGTTTATTGTGAAAATACCTAGGCCCAAGTGGTTTTGTTTTGTTTTTTCCCCATAGGCTCAGGTTTGTTTTTTTTTCCCCCATAGGTTCAAGTTTTGACACTCAAAAAGAATATTTCTGAAAAGCACAGTTGGAGTCTTATCTCTAACAGTAGCAATGTCAGCTCTTGGCCTGGAGGCAGGTCTGGTAGCCTGGTTATTATTATTATTATTATTAATATTAATATTATTACAGCTACTACTATTCACTGTTTTTTAAACACTCACTGGCTTTTGGCACCCTTGTGTTCATCACCATTGCCAAGAAGTTTATGGTAGTGTGACCTAGTGAGAATTTACCTGTTCCAAGTTTTGGGAAAAGTTCTACTTCATAGTTATTGACATACACTTAATAAAGACAGCTATAGAAATATGTAATATCCACTCAAGGCCTGGCACCGCTATTAGTTTAAATAGCACAAATCCATGCACTACACTTCAATTGTTCAAATGTCCTTATAAAAACGGTTATGAAAAAGTTGCTGTTCACACAGGTACATGGGCAATCTTAAACATTGATAAGTTGGCTCTTATCCTCTGAGCTTGAGAACAACGGCCGATTCACACTTTGGAAGTCAGGCCAACAAATCTAGCGAATGCAAATAGAGAGAAACCTGTGAGCGCTTTTATTCCCTTCACAGACTTACATAGCAAAATGGATTGCTTTGCAATTGTGAAGGAAAAAAAAAAAAAGAATAGGGAAGCGGAGAAGAAAAGAATGTGTTGGCTTTGTCTGCCAGTGGTTTGAGTAGAGGTTTTTTTTTTTTTTGGATGAAAAGTAGGATCTTAATGGGCGCTCAGTCAGCTCAGGCAGCCTCTGAAAACTCCTCTTGTCAGCTCCCTAGATAGAAGGACCCATTGTTTTCTAAATCTAAAGTTATCACTCTTCCCCTTATCCTTTCTTCTGGTCCTTTTAGTGTTTGCTTTATCAGAATATTTTAATCCCTAATGTGGTGGCTTGGTGTAATTTATCTCATTAAGCCTCTCCTATTTTCTTCTGTTTACATGACTAATATTATTGTGTTTTATAGAGCTTCTACCAACAAGCCACTCCTTTGTCCCATTGTTTCAGCTCTCGGCCAAAAATCAACAAATGAAGTTTTATCTTCCCAATCTTGGGCCTCACCTACTTGTCATTCAGTTTGTATAGATTGCATGAAGAGCGTGTTCCTTTGAAAACAAAGCAAGGATTCATTTTTATGACCTAAAAACAAACAATTACCATTCTCGAAAGGTCCTGGTCATCTCTTTTTATGAGTATAGACTGGCAAAGACTCAACTTAGGAAGGGGAAAAAAAGCATATACTTCCTTGTGTGTTGAAAGCCCCAGATCCCCTACTAATAATGCCCTGCCCCATACCTTATATTTCTTTCACAGTGTATAGAAAATCCTAGAAGCAGAGAACCTGAGCCCTGGAAGGCACCTAATAGGGTTATCTTGTTCAGACCCCTGCCAAAACCACACCCAAGCCAGACAGAGGAGTCTTTTTTTTTTTTTTTAATTTTTTAATACATTTTATTTATTGTTGAGAGACAGAGACAGAGCACAAGCGAGGGAGGGCCAAAGAGAGAGAGAGAGAGAGAGAGAGAGAGAGAGAGAAACAGAATCTGAAGCAGACTCCAGGCTCTGAGCTATCAGCACAGAGCTGGATGCGGGGCTTGAACTCACAGGGCTTGAACTCACATCCGAGATCATGACCTGAGCAGAAGCCGGACGCTTAACCGACTGAACCACTGAGACACCCCTGGAGGAGTCTTATTTTTAAGGCATATGAAGGAAAGCCTTCTCTGAACCAATTATGTATTTGAAGTATCATGTCAGAAAAATTCCTTTTCTAAAAATCCAGTCTAATAAAGTTTCCATTGTCATCTCCTCAATTACTTTTTCTTTTCCAGATTGAAAATAACTGGGTACTAGCTTCAGGGTACTGAAGGGACTGTCTTCTGGGTACTATTTAAGAAACTTTAAATGAGCACTAACTTCCTACACGGCAGTGGTTCTCAAACTTTAGAGACCATCAGAATCACCTGGAGCCTTATGAAAAACACAGATACTGGTCCCCACCCCTCAGAGTGTCTGATTACTGAGGTGGAGGAAGGCTTGAGAATCTGCATTTCTAGTATGTTCCCAGGTAACGCTGATGCTATTGGACCAGGGACCTCACCTCGAGAACTGGGATTCTGGGACTTCCAAAGAAGAAATATGAAAATAATTAGGAGGCAGAGAAGCAAGAAGATTAACAAGTTAAGCAAGTTAACTTCCATATAGAAAGTGATGTTAAACAAATCAATCTCTACATAGAAAATGCTAAATATCTACCAGAGAAGTTCTTTGTTGTCACAGAGCTCACAAACTCAGGGTCCAGTGAGGGAGGCTGGCCATGAACAGTAGGTTAGGATATGTTAACCATTAACACAAGAAACTGTGTGAGAACAGAGGAGGAACACAGCATTCAGGCTAGGTGCAGAATAGGCCTGGAAGGCTTCCTGCAGAACTGGAAGCCTGAGGATTAAGTCCTGAAGAAGGGAAGGTATCCTGACAAAAGGACAGGGGTGGCCTGGCTCTTCCAGCAGAAGGAACTGTATGGAATTGAAGAGGGAGTGGGGAGTTTTCATGCAACATCAAGTCATGCAGTTTTCCCAAAGGGAAGGGTGACAAAGTGGTGATGACAGAGCAGGCAGGAGCTAGACCAAGAAGGAACATCAGAGGGTCATGTCACTGGCTCAGTTGGTATAGAGTGTGTGACTCTTGTTCTCAGGATTTCAAGTTCAAGCCCCATGTTGGGTGTAGAGATTACTTAAAAATAAAATCTTAAAAAAAGGGAAAAAAGAAGGGACATCAGAGCAGGTTGAAGGAATTTGGCAAGATTCTGAAGACTACTAATTGACGTTAAGTGTTAAGAACAATTTGATCAGGCTCCCTGTAAGGGGACATTAGAGATGAAAGAGAATAGACGTACAGCTATCCCCAGTGCTTCCTTCTCTATAACTAGGACTCCTCTACCAGGTTTACTTTGGTTTTCAGCTGATGTCTGGGTTTTGCTAGCCTTCCAGCCTAGGTGTAGACAAAATTCCATTTCCTTTTAATTTAGCCAAGAGATTTTGGAATTTCATAAAAGGAATTTGTAACAACACAGGCAAACATAAAACCAAAGTAAGCAAAGAGAATACAGAAGTTGGGTCTGGAGGTAAACAGAGTAGGCTTCTAGCTTCATTGTTTACTAGCTATACTGCCTTAAGCATGTTACTTAACTTCTTATGCCATAGTTTCTGTACTTAGAGACTTAATTCCCTAGTAAGATCCATAAGATTTTCCATAGTCTGGCCCCTATGTGCCTTTTTCAGCCTCATCTTATAGTCAGCCACTCTTTCTGCTCCAACCACATCACCCTTCTATTTCAAGCTTGTGTTTATCATGCTCCCTTCTACCACAGGGCCTTTGCACATACTGATTCCTCTGGAATAGTTCTTGCTGTCCTCTTCAGTAATCACTACATTTAGATCTAAACCCACTCCCTCTAGAAAATCTCTAATTTCCCTGAATAGGTAAACTCCTTCCTATTATAGGCTTTTCTATTATCAGGAACTTTTATGTGATAGCACTTCATGGTTATTATTTGTGAAATTATTTGCTTAAGTTGGTCTACTGCTGCACCAGGGATCAGCAAACTGTAGCCAGCTTTAACCTGCACCTTGTTTTGATAAATAAAGTTTTATTGGAGCAGGAACAAGCTCACTTATTTACATATTATCTGTGGCCATTTTTGTACTACAGTGGCAGAGTGGAGTGGTTGTAGTGGAGACTTTATGACTTGCAAAACCTAAAATATTTATTGTCTTCTTTATCGCAAAAAATTGCCAACTTCTGTACTACATTATAATCTTTGTGAGAGCAGGTACAAGGTCTTTTTTTGCTTATTCATCTGTCTTCAGCATCTACACAGTGTCTGCTACATAGAAGATGCACAAAAATATTTGTTTTTGTTTGTGTTTTTAAATAAATGCAAGAAGATTTTTAAAGCATTTTTATTTAGTTATTTTATTTTTTTAAGTTTATTTATTTATTTTTAAGAGAGAGAGAGAATGTGTGCAAGCAGGGGAGGAGCAGAGACAGGAGAGAGAGAATCCCTGACAGGCTCCACACTGTCAGCATGGACCCTGATGCAGGGCTTGAACCCATGAACTGTGAGATCATGGCCTGAGCCTCAATCAAGAGTTGGATGCTTAACGGACTGAACCACCCAGGTGCCCCGCAAGGAGAATTTTTTTAAGTGTCTATTTTACCAGAGTGTTAAAAGGGTTAAATGAGATAATATATGTAAAGAACCCAGCAATATAGTGCCTGGAGCATAGCAGATGGTTAATAAATGTTAGCAGTTATCATCCTCAGTTGTTCCTTAGTGCTTCTTAGTCACTTTTCCCCGCTCTGGACTTATGCTGTCCCCTGGCAGTGGACTGAATTTCATTCCTGTCCTTCACCTGCCCTCCATCCCTTGTTCTCTTGTCTTGTGGCCTTCTGGATGAGAAAGAGATTCCCATTTTGGGCTCCAAGACTCCTTCCTTGGAGACACATTCTTGGCAACATCTTCTCCACCCTCCCTGGAGATTTCCTTCTAGGATATTCGTCTGTTTGAAGCATATTATTCCCAAGCCTTGTCACAGCCTTAGGGTAACACTCCTTTCACCTGCCCTGGGGCTTAGCTTCACCTATCATGTAAGTAATGGCAGTTCTGTCTTATCTGATGGCCACCTCCTTCAGGGACAGCAGACCACCTTTCTTCTTATTCAGTGGAAGAAACTATAGAGGTGGAGGAGTGCTCCTAATGAGAGAGTGATGTGCGGAAGCTCAGGAACTGAACATGTGTGGTTTTATAGGCGAGGGGAGAGAAGGATCAAAGCCCAGCCCACAGGCTGTTTGGCCTGGATGCAGGCCCAGCTGGACGCAGAACCCCAGAGGAGGGAGCATTTACTAAAACCAGAGGTCAGCAAGCTGTGACCTATAAGCCAAATCCAGCTGCCTCCAGTTTTTATGTGCCTCTTACACCGAGAATGGTTTTTACCTTTTTGTTGTTGTTGTTGTTGTTGTTGTTCTTTTTTTTTTTAAAGAACAATCTATATATTTTTTTATTTCTTTGAGAGAGAAGCAGAGAGGGAGAAGGAGAGAATCCCAAGCAGGCTCCACGCCGTCAGTGCAGAGCCCCATGCAGGGCTGGAACTCACGAATTGCAAGATTGTGACCTGAGCCAGGGTCAGGAGTTGGATGTTTAGCTGACTGAGCCACCCAGGTGCCCAGGTTTGTACCTGATTAAATAGTTGGAGGGGAAAATCAGAAGAATATTTTGTGACATGTAAAAGTTACATGAAATTCAAATTTCAGTGTCCATAAATGAAGTCTTACTAGAACCTAACAATGCTCATTCCTTTATGTCTATGGCCACTTTCATGTTACAAAGGCAGAGCTGAGTAGTTTGCCTTCAGAGATCGTTTTCGGCCCATGAAGTCGAAAATATTTACTGTCTGGCCCTGTGGAGAAAAGGTTTGCCAAGCCCTGAGTAACCCTACTAGCCTGAGCTGTGAGAATGACTTTGACCTGAGCTCAGCAGAGTGACTTCTGTGTTCAGTGTTGTGCTACCTGTGCACCCCCCACTGGGTGCAGCCCAGGGGGTGGTGGGGAAAGAATCAGTTAATTTGATAGATTAATTAGAGGACTTATACCTGATGGAGGTGGGGAAGGGATGAGATGAGATAACCAAGCAGTCTGGTTTCACCATCTACAGCCGGGGGACCTTGAGCCAGTGTCTTCCCTTCTCTAAGGAGAAATTCTCATATTCTGGAATCTGAACAATTATACTCGAATGTAGAGTGTAGAGTGATGTTGTGAGGACTGAATGGAGCAAGTGCATGCAACAATGGTTGGCTTATAGTAGGCACTCAATAAACACTCACTGCTATGACTAGGACTGGATGGAGTACAGCAGTGGAACAGTTGACCTTGGAGAGGAGAGGGTCACCTGTCTTAGTGCTGCATGTAGAATAGAGCAAAAACAAAGGAGGTTGACAATAAACACACCTGGATTCATTTCTTTCTCGGCAAGTGATGCATGTATTCATCGCTGCTGTGTGACCTTAGTAACCTCGATAGACTTCTCTGAGCCTCAGCCCCTGTCCCCCAACCCTTGATGGAGCTCACATGACAAGTGGGGGCTTTCCTACTCTTTGATTTAGGAAACAAATCCTTCTGGTACCACCTCTCCCCAATTCAGGTGACACACACACACACGGGGCTTCAGTTTCACCCAGTGCCAACAATCCCATTCAGAGAATTCTCTTTCGGCAAGCATTTCCTGAGGTTAGCATATTTATTAGAGATTTAAAGAGCTAATACTCTTGAGAGTGGAGTGTATTGTGCTCCTCCCCTCCTCCTCCTGCTCTCCTCTTGCTTCTGTCTCTTCTTTCTGAATAAGGAGCCCCCACCCGATCTCCCCCCGCCCCCAGTTCTCCACACATTTCCCCATATCCCTGCTTTATAGCCCAAAGAGGCTGATTAAGGCATTTCCCCACAAAGATGGTTCTGTCCCCAAGAGGAATTCTTCCACCAGCTGCTAAAAGAATAAATTTCCTCTATCCCCTAACAAGCAAAATAGGGATAATTATGCCTACCTCACAAGGTGTTTGTGGGAATTGAATGAGGTAATGTATCTGCCAGTTCCTGGCATGTAGTAGGCCTTCAGCAAATGTTACTTCCCTCCCCTCTTGATTCTTCCTTTGAGATTTGAAGGGACAAAGAAAAGCTGAGAGGCATTTTGAGGTGGGACAAGGGCAGATAAAGCAGCCAGGAAGGTCATCTCCTTGCCCATCACCCTCCGGTGAATTAGAAGAGATTCTTTGCCAAGAGAAACTGGAAAAAGGTGGAGGGGCTCGGGGCGGAAGCCAGACAAGACTAGTTTATCTTGGAGTCCATCCAAAAGGGTTTAGTTACTAAAACAGCAGTACCTCGACATAAATCCTTCAGGTTCTTGAAAAATATTATTAAATCACTCCAGCATCATAAATAATCCTAATTTTATTAATCTTGCATCTCAGGCCGAAGCTCAGCTCCTACAAGCCTTCCCCCTCGCCTCCGGAGCACACAGCTGGGGCAAGGCCCCCAGGCAGAGCGCAGTACCTGGGCCCCTGGTGAAGGGCATTAGGTGGCCTGCAGTTGAAACTGACAGCCCCTGAGGTTTCCGGGCCCTTTCAGAGTGTGGCTCTTCCTAGTAACCTTTCATTAGGTGCAGGACTCAAAACAGGAGGTGCGTTAGCAAGGTTCTGTGTGCAGACGCATGGGAATTCATGGAATTCTGTTACTTGTCCATTTGAACCTGCCTCATGTGCTGTTTTTGGTAGTTTTTCTTTCTTTCTTTCTTTCTTTCTTTCTTTCTTTCTTTCTTTCTTTCTTCTCTTTCTCTTTTTATCTCCCTTTATCTCCCTTTCTCTCTCTCTTTCTTTCTCTCTATCCCTTTCCTTCTCTCTCCCTTTCTCTTTCTTTCTGTCTCTCTTTCTCTTTCTTTATTTCCCTTTCTGTCTCTTTCTTTCTTTCTTTCACCACAGATTTCTTTTTTTTTTAAACTTCTTCCCAAAAAAAACTGGTAGAGGGCTCTTTTCCATTTTCTTATAGGCCAAGGATGTTTCTACCCGATGTTGTGAAAACAACGGTTATGATTAGTTAGTGCCAAATTGTGGCCTAGTGTCTTAGGAAACCCTTGCTGTCCTCCCCCATGACCTTCGCCCGTCTCTCTCTCCCTCCCTGTCTCTCTGTCTCTCTGTCTCTCTCTCGTTTTTGGGTTTGGTTGGTTGGTTGGTTTTGTTTTAGCCAAGAAATTTCTCAGTTTTTCTTTCCAAACTAAGTTGAAGAGTAGCAACACCTGTCTCTGCTATTTGGCATTGTTTCGGGCTAAAAAATAAATAAATAAGCCACAGAAAATACCTAGGAATTTAGGAAGCACAAGGTTCAGTTTCTGTTAGTCCACTGTGTGTCTTCTGAAAGATTCTCTAAGTTTTGGTTTTTTGGTTTTTTTTTTTTCAATATTTATTTTGGGGAAGTACAAGCAGGGAAGGAACAGAGAAAGAGGGACAGAGGATCCAAAGTGGGCTCTGCACTGACAGGCTGACAGCAGCAAGCCTGATGTAGGGCTCAAACTCACAAACCATGAGATCATGACCTGAGCCAAAGTCGGACGCTCAACCGACTGAGCCACCCAGCTGCCCCTAAAAGATGCTTTATTAAAAAATGTTTTGACTTTATGACCTAATGTTTTCCTCAAATGTAAAATAATATGTGACACCAAAAAATATCAAGAAATAAAAACCAGGCGTAAAGTCCTTCCACCCTCAGAAACCCCACTGTAAACATCATGATACATTTCCCTAGAGTTTTGTTTTCTCTGCAGATGTGCATACACAGTTACCCAATGTGACACTGTTTTACATGTATTTTTGAGGCTGGCTTTTCCACTTTTATTTCTATGAGCATTTAGTAGTCATTAAAAATTCTTCAGAAGCACCCCTCTTAGTGGCTGCATAATATTTATAACATTATTTAATCATTCTTAGATTGCTCCACAGGTAGGCTGGGCCTGGCTTGTCACTATATAAATAATGCTGCAGTGAGCTTCTTTGTACCTTGTGCTTGCATATTTGAAAATTCCTGGGGCGTCTGGGTGGCTCAGTCAGTTAAGCGTCTGACTCTGGATCTCAGCTCAGGTCATGATCTCATAGCTCATGAGTTCAAGCCCCAAGTCGGGCTCTGTGCTGACAGCATGGAGGCTGCTTGGGATTCTCTCTCTCTCTCTCTCTCTCTCTCTCTCTCTTTCTCAAAATAAATAAACATTAAAAAAGAAAGAAAATTCCCATAGACAGCATTCCTAGAAGTAGGATTACTGGCACAAAAGACTAACAGAGCCTCTCGTTAGTCTTCACTGACTTCAGTCAGCCTGAGGTGTTGCCCGTTGGATCTCATAACAAAGCATTTAGGAACTGCAGTAGCAAAAGTTCTGGCTAATTTTTGCCTATACAGTGGTTTCATGGTATGCAGCTAGGGGACAATACTATATAATGTTGCATTGTAATTATGATTTTGCTATATTCCTAGGTGGTACTAATCATAGCTGACATTTATTGGGTGGTTAATACATTTGGGGCCCTGGTTTAGTGTTTTATAGATACTAACATGTTTAATATTCCCACAGCTGAAGGGTAGATAGTATTATCATCCCCATTTTACAGATAGGAAAGCTGAAGCACAAGGGGGTGAAACCACAGGGTAAGTGGCTGAGCCAGGGTTCAAACCCAAGCATTTTGGCAACACGCTCATGCCCTTAACCAGGAGAGACCCTGCCTGGGAATAACCAAGTGTATGAGATGCTGCACATGTTGAGGCTGCAGTGTAGGGTGGGTGGGGTGCCTAAGCTGGAAGGGGGACCATGACTTCACTCCTCACTGCTGAGTTACAGCCCTCCTTCCTTCTCCCTTCGCTAGCTGTGCTCAGGCCTGGGCAAGGACAGGAAAGAAATCAAGCTGCAAAGCACTCGATTCTATATTTGTGGGTTTTTTTTTAATGTTTATTCATTTTTGAGATGGGTGGGGGAACAGAGGGTCTGAAGCAAGCTCTGTGCTGACAGCAGCAAGCCCGACGTGGGGCTCAAACTCATGAACCGCGAGATCATGACCTGAGCTGAAGTCTGATGCTCAACTGACTGAGCCACGCAGGCGCCTTATGATTCTGTATTTGAAAGGGGAATATATATCCACATAGTCTCAGGAAGCTGATTATTCAGGAAAGAAAAAAGGAAAGAAAAAAGGAAAGAAAGAAAGAAAGAAAGAAAGAAAGAAAGAAAGAAAGAAAGAAAG
>NC_064807.1:22098291-22216495 GCF_023721935.1 Panthera uncia
AAGAAAGAAAGAAAGAAAGAAAGAAAGAAAGAAAGAAAGAAAGAAAGGAAAACACTGCTTTAGGGTTTGATTTTTTTTTTTTGCCTTCATTTTTGACAATTGTTAAGAGCATTAGGCTTACCTAACTAGAAACAGTATTTTCCTGACGTTGTTCATCAGTCCATTTCAATGGGTTCTCAGCTCATCTGTTGCTACCATGTTCTGAAGTGAGTCACAGAACAGGGGGCTCCGGAGACAGCAGTAACCATGAATTCTGAAGGAGGTAACTAATCATTTTGATCCTGTCCACTGCAGATCACCTTGGTTACAAATGACCTCCCCAAAACTGTTCAACTTGGATGGTTCTAAAGGCATCTGGTTGTGGGGAGTGCTGCTCAGGCCTGAAGTTCTGATTAATAGCCATTTTCTTTTGTCCCACCTCCTTAATTATATGGTAAAATAAAATATAAGATGGTTCTGGAATCAAGGATAGAAGTCACCCACTGTTTCCTGGATAAAACCCAGTGAGACCACCTATGGATACATTTGAACCTGTGGGGATCCAGTGTCTCCACACATAGGATGAGACAGAAGTAACACTGCATAACTTCAAGACTAGGTCATAAAAGGCGAGACGGTTTCCCCTTGGCCCCTTCTCTTTGGGATCACTGCAGAGACCCCTTGGGTAGATTTCTATGGTGGCAGTATTCCCTGACAGGTTCTCTGGGTCATTCTTGGTTCACTGCTGCTGCTCTTCAAAGTTTTACCCATGTCAATCCTGAGCCAAGGTGAACAGAGGCTGGCTGGGTTTCCCTAGGAGGAGCCTGGCAAGATAGGAAGGTGAAGCAGGACGTAGTTGCCGCTGTGTTTGTTTTTTGCTGTGGTGGTTGTGTTGTGTTTTGTTTTACCACATCACCAGTCTTCACCTACCCAACCAGAAACACCCTGTGTAATCTCTGTCACACCAGTATTATTTTAAGTAAACCCAAGGAGGTGGGACAAAAGAAAATGGCTATTACTCAGAACTTCAGGCCTGAGCAGCACTCCCCACAACCAGATGCCTTTAGAACCATCCAAGTTGAACAGTTTTTGGGAGGTCATTTGTAACCAAGGTGATCTGCAGTGGACAGGATCAAAATGATTACCTCCTTCAGAGGTTACTGTGTCTCTGGAGCCCCCTGTTCTGTGACTCACTTCAGAACATGGTAGCAACAGATGAGCTGAGAACCCATTGAAATGGACTGATGAACAACGTCAGGAAAATACTGTTTCTAATTAGGCAAGCCTAATGCTCTTAACAACTGTCAAAAATGAAGGCAAAAAAATAAAATCAAAACCCTAAAGCAGTGTTTTTCTTTTTTTCTTTCTTTTATTTTTTTCACCGTCTCTCAGTGAAGGAATATCAGTATCATGTTTGGAGAAGAACATGTACCCAGAATGTACATTAGCGTGGACATCTTTAGAAAATAGAATCAGTCATACATGTACATAATGGAATCTTGATTCATACATGGAAAAATCACTGAAACTCAAAAGTTTCACACTTTTGAGGCTTCCAGATAATTAGGGCTTCCAGATAATTATCCAGCTTGTGATGGAAAATATACCGGTTGGTGGGTACAGTGAGAATTTTTTGTTTTTCTTCCTGCTCTGAATTAACGAACATCAAATTTATCCATAGGTGGTCTCACTAGGTTTTACCCAGGAAGCAGTGGATGACTTCTATCCTTGATTCCAGAACCATCTTATATTTTATTTTACCATATAATTAAGCATGGATCAGGTTCAAATCCCTTGTTACTTATAGGAAAAGGTTTCTGGTCATCTTATTTTCAAATGTCATTTATGAGCATATCCTATCTTCTTGCTTGGTGAATGAGGTTTTCCCTCCAACTGGATTCTTCTCATGTTTTCAATAAATAATGATCCAGGGTTTCAGGATCCAGAATACTCCAGAGCTGTAAAGTAGGCACTGTGAAAGATGTATTAACTCCTTCAGGCCTCCCAGGTGCTATTTAAAATGTTATTGCTTCATATCCCATAATAGAGGCTTGAACCTTATTGATGGCCTTTCTCTTGATTGTGTGTATATTGAGGGTGAAGGCTAGGAGAGCAGGGGGTGATGAACTGGAGCAGGAAGCTGAATTAACTCTTTCAACAAGGCTTAAAAGAAATGATTTTGTTCTTATAAACTCTAAAGCATAAATGGTACTGAAGCTTCCAGAATAAATCAGTAGCTAAGGTAGTGTTCTTAGGTGTAATAATTACTAGAAGGATTAAATCCTTGTTTATGCTGGCTGAAAATAGGTCTCTTTTATACTTACTGTATAGCAATGTTTCCCATACTGTACTAAAGTAAAGTAAACTATAAAAACATGTGCATTCTGATTACATATAGAAAGCTTCAAGTTGTCATCTTTTTCAATATTAGTAAAGGTTACTCAAGTTTGTGCAAAGATCTTCAATTCATAGGTTCAGCTGTTATTTGAAATATGGAATACAAAGATAAAACCATTGATGGCAAGTTTGTAAAATTCTACTTATAATAATGAATGAATTTGCTTGAATATAGGGGCAGCTGAATAAAAGGTGTATTTTGGATTTGTACAGCTAGTGGTCTGATAAATATTTAACGAACAGCTCTTGGGCAGGGAAGCCCTGACTTTAACGGCATTTTGCCAATTTCTGTGGTGTAAATGTTTCCACCAGGGTTGATTTCATGCTACCAATATGGCATCACAGAATGCAGAACTAAGGAGAGATATGCTCAGTGGGTTCTTGTGAGCTATATGAGCCAGTCCTGCATGCCAGTGTTTACGGTTTTTGGAAAGGTAGTCGGATGATCCCCGGATAACCCTTGTTATGATACAGGAGGAAAAAGACACATTTTAGGTGGCACATTCTGTGGCGGGGACGTTGAACACTCACTGAATTTCCATTTACTCCTTCACATTTCTCATTGGCTGATGGACTGGAAACAGAGATGGAAGCATTTACAAATTTATATTTAGGGGCACCTGGGTGGCTCAGTCAGTCAGTTAAGCGTGCGACTTCAGCTCAGGTCATGATCTCATAGTTTGTGAGTTCAGGACCCCCATTGGGCTCTGTGCTGACAGCTCAGAGCCTGGAGCCTGCTTCAGGTTCTGTGTCTCCCTCTCTCTCTCCGGCTTGTGCTCTCTCTCTGCCTCTCAAAAATAAATAAAAAACATTAAAAAATTAGAAAAAATTTTTTTAATTGATATGCAACCCCAGCCCTCTCTTGCCTTGATACTACAACAAAGGAAGTCACGCATTCTTAACAGTACAGATACATGATGTGAGATACAACCTGTATTAACATAGTTCCATGAATGTCTGTGTGGAGCCCAGCCCCCATACACCAATACTGGGATACATGCCATGCTTCTTTTAGCAATTGCTGCCTAACAAACCATCCCATACGGAATGGCTTAAAGCAATTTATTGTTATGTCTCACAATTCTGTGAGTTGGCTGGTCGCTGCTGGACAGTTCTGTTTTTCTCATTTAGGGTTTCATGTGATTGTAGTCAAACGGTGGCGGGGGCTGGAATCCTTGGAAGGCCTGAATGGAATTGAACTGAAGATGGCTTCGTTGGTCATGTCTGGCACTTCAGTGCTTCTCCACATGGAGTCTCATTGTCTCGGCATCTGCATGTGGACTCTCTTAGCAGTAGGATAGACAGACTTTTTATCATGAATGACTTCAAATGCAGAGGCTGTCAGGATTTCCTAAGGTTGAGGCTCGGAGCTGTCACAGTATCACTGTTGCTACATTTTCTTGGTTAAAGTGAGTCATGGGATCAATGCAGAAGCAGAGAAGGGGGTGACTATGCAAGGCGGTCACTCGAGGAGATAAGAGTCATTGGGAGCCCTCTTTGGAGAATAGCTACCACATACCACAAGTAAGAAATAAACCTTTGTTATGTTAAGCCACTTAGATTTCAGGGTTAATTTGTTCCCTAGTAAAACCTAGCATAATCTGACTAATCCAGAAATTGGTACTGTATTAGTGAAGATAAGGGAGGCTGTACTGTGAAAACAGACCTCAAAACCTTAGCAGCTTAACACATGGTCCTTTGGGGGTCTGATGGCTGGCCAGTGCTGCCTTCCTTCAGTGGTGATTCAGTGGTCCAGGTCACTTGCATTTTGTTGGTACACCATCTGGAACAGGCAGCTTCCAGATTAGTGGGACAGGACAAAAGAGGACAAGGGAGGGTCTAACTCATGGCTTTCAAGTACCTGTTGGCCAGAACTCATCACATACCTCTGGTCCCAGCTATAAGCAGGCCAGGAAATTTGATGGAGCATGTGGATATTTGGTGATTAATAAATATTTCTGCCATAAATTTATATGGGTCCCTTTGCCTCTTTTGTTTTTCCTCTCTTTCCCTTACCCTCTATAAGACATTTAAGAAAGGGAAGAGTGGAGGGGGGAGGGAAAAAGGAAGGTAGGAAGCAGGGAGGGAGAGAAGAATACAGGAAGGAAAATACAGGAAAATACAGGAAGGCTGCAAAATACGATCATTAAAACTATCAACAAAACAAAACTATTAACAAGTACTGCTAAACAAAAACTATTAACAAATAACTGTAATAGCAGAGGTTTTCACTGTGCTTTTAACTTGTTTTTTTTTCTTTTTAATCAGTGATAAGGAAACTAAACCAGATTAAGTGCTATCTTATTGAAGGTACAAAGGCAAACAAGGGGAAAGAAGTGATTGAAGAGCAGCACTTCAGAGAGCTTGGGACATTCAAATCAGCAGGGTCTGATTACTCGAATCCCAGGGTACTTGAGGAATTGGCAATTGTAATTGCAAGACCACCAGCCTTTATTTTAGAAAAGGAAGGTTGGACAGGAGAAGGTCCTGACAAGTGGAATCAGCAGATGCAGTACCTGTTTTAAAACACACACACACACACACACACACACACACACACACACAGAAAGAAAAGCACAACGGTAGTAATTATAGACTATTCAGCTTATCTTGGATACCTGGGAAGATACAAGAACAAATCATCAAACAATCAATTTGCGACCACCTAGAAGAGCACAGGTACTGGGTAGTAATCAACGTGATTCTGCGAAGCACAAATTATGCCAGACCAATTTAATTTTATCTATGAGAGAGTGATGAGCCTGGCAGAAGGGAAAGCAATACCTACAACTGGACTTCAGTAAGGTTTTTTTGTTTTCTTTTCTTTTTAAATTTCATCCCCTGACAGTTTCAGCATTCACTCTCCAAGAGGATGCTACCTATTAGCAGTTGGGTGGGCATGACTCTGGATCAGGCACTCAGATGTGGTAGAAACAAAGACTCTGTTCTAGACTGACACAGCCGTTAATAATAGTATTATTATTTTTATCAACTGATATGGACAAAGAAGATGACAGTAGTGAATTGAAAATGTTGAGGTCCAAATAGCTCCACCACTGATGGGAAATATGAGAGAAAAGAAGAGATATAAAAACCTGTCTCAGAAATCCAACAGCTAAGTAATATGAGATCCAGAAAGGGAGAACAGAGAAAATGGTAAAAGAGAAATTATATAAGAAAATTTCCTGGAAAAGAACATACATCTTTATCTTAAAAGAGTCTCCTAAGGGCCAACTACAATAAATGGGAGAAATAACCCAGTTGGATGCAACTTTGTAAATTTTAGAACTTTAAGAATCAATAAAACTTTCTAAAAGCTTCCAGAGGGAAATATTAGGCCACCTACAGAAGAATGAAAATTGAGCAACCAAATTCTCATTAACATCTCTGGCTGCTAGAAAAGAATAGAGTAGTCTTTTCAGTTCTGAGGGAAATTGAATTTGAAACTAATTTCCGTATTCAGACAACCTATCAATCAACTGTGAGATTAGAACATAGGCATTTTGCATAAGCCAGCACTAGGAACGTTTACTTCCCAGGACCCCTTTCTTGAGAAGTTACTTGAAAATGTATTCCAGCAGAATGAGGAGATTATCCAAGAAAGAAGAAATCAAGGGACCTAACACCAGAAAAGGAAGTAGAATAAGATATAAAATTTTCCATTTTGGAGGAAGAGAATGAAGAGCTCCAAAGGGAAGGACTCTGGAGCAAAGGAGATGTCCATGTAGTTCATAATGTCATTGAAAGAAAGAAAATCAAGCAGCAAACCAACAAAAAACCCTTGAATGTAAGATAAAGTATGTATTTAGTCAATAAAAAAGATAGGCAATTAAGAAATCTGAAAACCAAAAGGCTAATTGAGCCTCTTATGATCCAGTTTTGAAGAATTATAGTATGTTGTATGTAGTATAAAAGAAAGATTAGTATATGATGCTAAAACATTCTCCTTTGAAGTAGATGAGAGGTTATGATATTGCCCTCATAGAAAAGGAAATAGCAGTCCTAACATGCTCCTTAGCTTGGCAGTGCATAATATTGATGTAGTCTTAATGAAAGTACTCTCACTGATTTTAAAGTCTTACAGTGACGCTAAGGACAAAGTGAGGAAGATCTTGGTTATGTTTCAGGAAAAAAAGGCAAACATTTTTATCTTCATAGTATAAAAATATAGTTGACAGAATGTGGGAAGTGGAAAGTGAAGGAAATAGGAGAAGGATAGTACCACTGATAACCCACAACTTCTATAATGGGAAGTCAAGATAGGGACTCAGGTTTTAGAATGAGAAATTGAGGCATAGCCTACTACTTAAAGTTAACAAGGGTAACCAAGACAAACTTAAAAATAATGATACCAGTACCCCAAACTCAGAGGAGTTGGGAGGAAGAAGATAACATAAACAAGCTAAATTCTTATTATTTCATAGTGAGGCCATTTACAACCAAGAAATTGAAAAGAGGAATGATTTTCCAAACACCCCATATATTCAAAGAATGCATAATTCATGTGAAGTTTTTCATAGGCATACATGTAAGATCCTGGGGCACAATCTCAGAGCACAGGTATCAACAATCTCTGTAGCTTAAGAACACATTATGGTGCTGATGATCTTACAGCCATGACATTTTTTCCCATTTCATTATCCATTCCCAATTATAACATTATGTTTGCAAACTTCAAGTTATGTCTGCTTTAATACTCTTAAATTTTCTCAGAATTATCTCTAATATTTCAAAGAGTACTCTCTCCAAAATTCATACTGTGATACATGGCCATTTGGCCTCCTTACAGTGTTTTATTTCATTTAACTTCTGTTACAAAAGAAAATTCTCAGAATTGGGTTTTTGCTCCCACTGAATGAAAGCTTAGATGGCCTTGTTATAGGATAAAAACCATTTTAAAATTATAACTCTAAAGATTAAAATAACATAAAAGTCACTTGAATCCCTTCTGGTCGTTCCTGTGCATTTAAATAACAGCATGGTTCACAAGTTACTGTTAAATGATGGCTGGTGCAAGTAAAACTCTGCCGTAACTTCCTAAGCGAGATCCAAGAAATTCAATCACTGAACATGTGGAGTCAACTTAGTGCAAAGTTAATGAAATGAGCAAGGTGACCCAGCTGTAAGAGGACATGAACCAATCACCAAACTTGTCATATCCAAATTCCTTTTATCAAGGAGTGTGTAATTACAAGTTCCACCGTACTTCTGATTACTGGCTACGGTAGCATGCCACATAGCCACACAGGTAAACACTTGCCATACACACTGCCTGCGAGCTTTAAATTATGCAATTTTTGATTACTCTTGGCAGGAGTTAAACTATTTCAAATTTTGCACAAAATGAGTACTTACCCAATAGGCCAATTACACTATTTCAAATATTCATTATTCTTATTTATCTAAAATATAACCGTGCTGTAAAAGAGCAGTATTTAGTTCTTAAAATTGGGGGATGGGATGGGGTTGTTTACAGCCAGAAGAACTCAAAGCAGAAATGTTCCCCTACTCACACTCTGCCTCTCTCTCTCTCTCAAGAATACATAAACATTAAAAAAAAAAAAATTTTAAAAAAGCAGATTCCCTGGTTCCAAACATAGATTCCCTTTGCTGGGGCCCAGAAATCAGCGTTAGAGCCATTCATTAGTTTAGGCACAGATCTTACAAAAAGATTTGTTTGTTCATCCTCTTTAACTCTATTTCAGGACTGAGCTTGTTGTGAGACTATTACATGCTATATTGCCTTCTGTGGTGTTTACCGTATCCTAGCATTTTCCCTTTTTATTTCTTTACCACCAAGATAAAAGATGACTTCTGTCTTTTTACATACGGTCTTATCTAGTGGAATAACAATTCTTTTCAAGATCTTTTAAGCTGTGCCACCTCTTGAACATAGAACAGCTAAGAAAATCTGTTAAGTTTTAAAATTCATGACAATGACTGGTCTCTTAATTACATAGGGAGAAACATTTTGAGACTGTCTTTGTATCTTATTTTGGTGCTGATCATTTTTTCTCATTCCTGTGACTGCAAGAATATTGATCTCAGCTTTACTTTGACCATTAATGAATTATGATGGCAATAAGCAGAGACACACACACCTCCAGCCTCTCCTGGGAGCTTAATCTTCTGCTACAACGTTTGCATTTGTAAGTCAGCACCTGTGTAATCTATATTCTAACTATTTGTTATTCTCCTTTAATTACATATTGGTGGTGGTCCATTTGCAGCCTGAGAGCAACCGACTGGAGAGTCAAAGAGATTATTAAAATATTGACTTTAAATTAGAAGGCCAAAAGGAAACACAGCTGGGTTTGTTCCTACCCATTCCAATATGATGGTTCAGGGATAGTTATTCACTTTCATGTCAAGGAAAGTTGGGTCTGAAACCTTAGTACAAAACTTTCACCTTTAAAAAACTTCTTTGAAAAACTGAAGTATGGTTTATAACGTTTTGTTAGTTTCAGGTGCACAACATTGATTTAACAATTCTGCATATTATTCTACTCACCATGATAAATGTAGTCATCACCTATACTATACAACGTTCTGGTGTCATCAGTATTTCTGTTAGCATCAGCTTTACCTCATCTGGCAGACACCATTTTGTTCAGCAGCTGATACTTTTTTTTTTTTAATGTTTATTTATTTTTGAGAGAGAGAGCAAGTGAGCGAATGGGGGAGGGGCAGAGAGAGAGGGAAACAGGATCTGAAGCAGGTGCTGTGCTGACAGCAGACAGCCTGATGTGGGGCTCTAACTCAAGAACCGTGAGAGCATGACCTGAGCTGAAGTCGGACACTTAACTGACCGAGCCACCCAGGTGCTCCTGTCTTTACCTTTAACCATAAGAGGCAGGATGTAGGGAGTAGACTTTATAAAATATAATGCCTGCCTCACAGGGCCATTGGGAGAAGTAAATAAAATCATAGCTGTGGGGGCTCTTAGCACAATGTGTGACATCCAGTATTTACTTTTCTGTCCTTTCAGGGATCTTACTTTGACAAGCTTGACAGGTCTTCAAAACTGCTGTGCTGGGCAAAATTTTACTTTCAATAAAATGAAAGCCTGGGAGTAACTAAGCATGGCTCTTTAAGGATTTACATTTAAATTACAATAGATAGATTAGTAGTTTTGCCAAAGGTGGAAGCAGGAGGGTGTAGTGTGAAGGGAGGAGCCTTGTTCACAGGACAGGCTGGGACTTGGTCACTAACCTGCCAGGTGACCTTAGTCACCTTGCTTTTGGGTTTCAGTTTCTTCAGCTGTATAAGGGTGTGTGGTTGGTGTTTTCGTTCTAAAACCTCATGGTTCTACTAAGGCAGCCCTTTTAAAAATGGATTTATCTATGTGATGGAAAAAATCCCACAGGATATATAACTGCATGTTCTGCTGGTTGTTCCTGAGTGCTCAAAGGATGACCTCTTTGCTTCCTGCCTTCCTCCCTTTCTTTTTATCTTCCTCCCTCCGTCCTTCCTCTCTTCCCTCCCTGCATCCTTCCCCCTTTCTTCCTTCCCTGCCTCATTTCTTCTGTCAGCAATTATTTATAGCTCCTTCCATGAGCCAGGCCCTATACCTAGGCCCTGGGGTACAAGAGTAAGCAAGATCTCAGTCCTGCATTCGTTGGGCTTATAGTCTGTCTCTCGTCCTGTCCCTCTGTGTGTGTTGTGTATGTGTATGTATTTTTTCCCTTTCCTGAAAAATGTCTAATATATAGATAACCTGAAGGAAGAGTACCACAAACACCTGTGCCCCCTAGATTCACACTAACGTTGTTTGTTCCCCCCCATCTCTGTGTATATATCATTTACAAGTTGCAGATACCATGCTTCACTCCTAAATAATGTAACATATATCTCCAAGAATTAGTATACCCTCATAAATAACCACAATACCATTTTCACACCTAATTTAGCTAATCCCCCCAAGTTATCATCAATCCCATAGAATTGTATTAATGTCCATTTCCATATTCAGATTTCCTTAATTACCCCAAGAATACCTTTCATTGCCTTTCCCCCAAATCCTGGTTCAGCAGTCAAGTTTCACACATTACTTTTGGTTTTTAAGCCTCTGGAGTCCCCGCCCCCTTTTTTTAAAATTTAAATATTTATTTATTTGACAGAGTGTGCATGAGTGGGGGAGGGGCATAGAGAGAAAGAGATCTCAAGCAGGCTTCATGCGTAGCATAGAGCCCAACGTGGGACTTGATCTCACAACTCCAAGATCAAGACCTGAGCTCAGATGCTTAACCAACTGAGCCACCCAGGTGCCCCATATAGTGCCTTTTAGTATAGAACTACTCTCCCATCTTTTTTCTTTTTTGATGATATTGATTTTTGAAAGAGTCCAGGCTAATTATCTTGTAGAATATATAAACCTCTGGATTTATCTGTTTCTTTATGGTGTCATTTAGTTGTTTCTATGTTCCATGTATTTACTGTAATCTGGAAATGAATCTAGAGATTTAATTACATTTCAGTTACAAGTTCTTGGCAAAAACATTTTATAGATGAAGGTGTGCTATCTATTTTAAATTTTCTACAAAGATCACTTACTACTTGTGATTCAAAAACAGAAATAAATTTAAATGTATATTGCATGATATATCATTGAAATGAAGTAGAGAAAGCGTGAGTTTTCCCAGTGGAGGCCTGGATTTGAATGCAGGTTCTATATTCTCTTAACAGCTTGACCACATTAACTAACCTAGTAGTTTACTTCTCTACAAAAGGCCAGAGAAGACAGAACCACTCTGGAATTTAAAAAAAAAAAATTTTTTAACGTTTATTCATTATTGAGAGATAGAGACAGAGCATGAGCAGGGGAGGGGCAGAGAGAGGGGGAGACACAGAATCTGAAGCAGGCTCCAGGCTCCGAGCTGTCAGCACAGAGCCCGACGCGGGGCTCGAACTCACAGACTGTGAGATCATGACCTGAGCCGAAGTTGGACGCTCAACCTACTAAGCCACCCAGACGCCCCACTCTGGAATTTTTTTGAAATGTGCATGCTTGTCCCTCCATTCCCCTCCTTAGCATTTATTTATTAT
Organism: Panthera uncia; assembly: GCF_023721935.1. NCBI lineage: Eukaryota > Metazoa > Chordata > Mammalia > Carnivora > Felidae > Panthera > Panthera uncia. The sequence continues at coordinate 22,109,713 of NC_064807.1, forward strand.
TTTAAAATTTTTGTTTAATGTTTATTTTTGAGACAGAGACAGAGAGAGAGAGAGAGCATGAGCAGGGGAGGGGCAGAGAGACGGAGACACAGAATCCGAAGCAGACTCCAGGCCCTGAGCTGTCAGCACAGAGCCCAATGCGGAGCCGGGACCCACAAAGTGTGAGACCATCTGAGCCGAAGTATGATGCTTGACCGACTGAGCCACCCAGGCGCCCCCATTCCTTAGCATTTTTTTTTAAAAAGAAGGGCTCTTTTAGACTACCCCTCATCCTTGCCACCCTTCTCACCCTGACCCAGGGTTAAATGCCACCAATTCTCTGTGTCAGGTGTCCTCATCCGAGAAATTTGAAAAATCTCTACCTTGAGGGGTGTTGTGAGAATTAGAGATTAATAACAATACATGTAAAGTACACAGTACAGAGTCGGCTGCATTATTATATGCTCAGTACATCACCACTATTCTTATTGCTGCAGTACTTGCAAAAACTGAGGTGGGGGAGGAGGAGAGGGAGAGAGAGCACTTGAAAAGAGGGCCGAAGTAAGAAGAGAGGGATATTCAGTTTCTAAATGGCCACTTCAAAAAACTTTCTAAGAGTGTTTTGTGCTTATGCTGTGACCTCCGTAAACGTTCACCTGGGACAGTGTTATGACACCATAATCATTAACGTTTTTGCAGCCCTTTACAGTTTACAAAGCGCATCCTCATTCATTATCATGTTTGATGCACACCCTCTTTCATAGAGATCAGATGTGTTTCATGCTTAGCCCAAGGACACAGAGTAATCAGTGGGGGAGCTCAAATTAGGAGTTCTGATTGCAGAACAGACTTCTTTTGCTGAAAATGTGCAGCTTGGCACAGACACCAAATGTCTCCTTTCTAAATTCCTGACCAAGGGGCTCTTTCCTTATGGTGTAGGTTACTGAAATGCTTAGTTAAAGCTCTTTGAGTCTATTTCAGACTTGCAGCTCCTCAAGCTGCGTTGGGTGACATTTCCTGTGCTGTCGTGTGTTGTCAGTCAGCCAGAAGGCTTCCGTTCTTTCTTGCTCTCTGCTCTAACAGAGAGAAGTACTGGTTAATGAACCTGAAGTAACACCATCACATGCATATTAAAAATGCATTCAAATCTCTTAGCTGGACTGATTTCCTTGCTCAAATTATAAGCATTGGACAGATAAAAGACACCCAAAGATTGGTCCTTGTTCTTTGAAGGAGTTAGATTTTGCTATTTCTCAGTGTTGACATTGAATTTTGGATTTTGTGGGGGTTTTTTGTAGGTGGTGGTTGTTTTTGTTGTTATTGTTGGTTGTTTTTTGTTTGTTTGTTTTTGGCCTGGTCGTGTTTAGCTCTTTTTTGGACAAGAAATGTATTGCTATTTTAAACAAAAACAGATTATCTCTGGTTAAGCAAACTACTAGTGTGGCATAAAACATTTTAGAAGTGATGGGTTATTTTTTATCATTTAGTATCTTTTTTAGTTTCTTCTCTGATTTCTTTCTACCATGAGATACTTAGAACTGTATTTCTTAATTTTCAAATATTTGTGCCTTTCTAGTTATCTTTTTGGTAATGGGATCTGTGTTTCTACCAACACTGATGTTTTAGCATAATTCTGCAATGACCAGGGAGCAGATTCTGTGTGATTTGGCTCATGGGAAAGTTGCTGAGACATGCTTTGCTGTCCAGGTTATATCACTTTTATAAATTCTCCAGGTATGCTTGAAGAAAGAAATGTTTTCTGTACTTGTTGGTGGGAATAGAATGTTCCTTGTACATTACTTACATCAAGTTTGTTAGTCTTGTCCAAACTGTCTGTATTTTTACCAGTTTACTTATTTTGACTGCTTACTCTGTTATTTACTGAGAGAAGCGTGTTTAAATCTCTCACTAAAAGTATGTGTGGATTCCTTTCTTCAGCTTTTGCTGTATGTATTTTGAGGCAAAGTTATTAGGTGAATACAAATTTAGAATTGATTTTCTGGTGAATGCAACCTTTTTCTCATAAGGAAGCATTCCGACCGATCTCTAGTAGTGTTTTCAAACAAAGCATGAAGTCTACTTTGATATTAATACAGCTGTACCATCTTTCTTCTGGTTAATATTTGCATCCTCTTTATCATCCTTTTCCTTTTTCTATCCAGTTACTCTCAATCATTTTTAATATTTTACATGTGTCTCTTTTTAATATTCTGCCATATTTCTCTTGTATATTTTTGCTGACCATCTAAAATTAAACTAGAGGCATTGTGACTGTTCAAAATAATATTTAGCATGCATCCTTCCCAAAATAATCCCCTAATATCATCTAATACTCAGCCTACACTCAAATACCACCAAATGTCTGTTAGGTGATTTTTACAACTATATGGGTCATTGCATTTGACTGTGTTGCTCTTTGTCTTTTTTAAATCGAGAATAAGCTAATTTAATTGACACATTGTTGTATGTATGTTGTATGTATGTATGTATGTATGTTGTATGTATGTATGTATGTTGTATGTACATGACCATAAGGAAATGAAACAGGTGTTTTATTTATTTATTTTTCTTTTCTGATTGTGTATTATACTTAAGAAGGTTGAGGGGCAACTGGGTGGCTCAGTCGGTTAAGCATCCAACTTTGGCTCAGGTCATGATTTCATAGCTTATGGGTTCGAGCCCCATGTCAGGCTCTGTGCTGATAGCTCAGTGCCTGGAGCCTGCTTCTGATTCTGTGTCTCCCTCTCTGCTCCTCCCCTACTCTCTCTCTCTCTCTCTCTCAAAAATAAATTATTAAAACAATTGTTTTTTTAATTTTTAAAGAAGGTTGAAAAAAAACACAAAGATTTCAAGGAAACTGTCAACAGTCAATAGGATTCAAGTGGTATCTCTGGCAGGAACTTTTTAGACTAGGGTATGATGTGAAATAGGTATTTTAAAAATCACTCTTAAACTACATATAAGAAATACAGTCACTACATCTTGTTTGTTACAATAATATGACATGCAAAAAAGTAGAAATAAGAAAATAACAAGTACTTTTATATCTGCTACCAATTGTGAGCATTACTACCTTCCTGAAATATTTATCTATTTCTATCTGCCTATTTGTCAATATTTTGTATATGGTTGAGACCATTCTGTATATAATTTGTCCTTTAATATAGGCAATTTTATATCACCCTTTGTACTTGTTTAGTCTTTAACATTAATGCAGTTACAATTTTTAATGGCTACATAATGTACTATTAAGTGAAGGTGCCGTCATTTTGCAAATAGTCGTCTTCTGTTGAATGTTTTGGTTTTTTCCAGTTGTTTGTAACAGTTAATAATAATGCTATAAACATATTTTTGAAGAAATTTTGGTCTGTTTTACATGATATCCTCATTATAGAGGCTGATATTCTCATTATAGAGAAATAAAATTTCTTCAAAAAAAATTTTTAATGTTTATTTATTTTTGAGAGAGAGCATGTGTGAGCGGGGAGGGGGGGAGCAGGGAGAGAGAGGAGGACAGAGGATCCAAAGAAGGCTCTGTGCTGAAAGCAGAGAGCCTGATTGATGCAGGGCTCAAACTCATGAACTGCAAGATCATGACCTGAGCCAGTCAGATGTTTAACCAACTGAGCCACCCAGGTTCCCCGAGAAGTGAAATTTCTGAGTCTAAAGGTGTAACCTCTTTTAAGGCTTTCCAGAAAAGTGTTTCAATTTTTAAAAATCCCACTGTGCCAAAGCTTATTGCATTGGAATGGACGGCCACTGTAGAGGGACACAGCATGGAAAGTCTTGCAGATAATTAGTTACCACATACCTATAGTGGATAATTGGGTTTTGCCTACCTATTATGGAAGCTGACAGTGCCAGATACTTTGCTAGACTCCCTCGAAGCAAGGGCATTGGCATGTGACCTGGGATAGACCAATCAAATTGGCCCCCTCCACACTTTAAGGCTGGAACTATTAATGCAAAGAAGCAGTCGCAATGGAGAAACCATCTGGGGGGTGTTTGTAGTAGCAGCAGCCGTGAGCCAGGCTGATGTACGGTGAAGAGATGGTAGTTCAAGCCACGTGCTCTGGCATTTGATGATGGTGGTAGCAGTGTCCTTAGCAGAAGGACTCAGACATGATTTTGGCTTTGGCCCTGGCCAGTGTCTAGTGTCTCTTACTCTTCCCCATTTACTGAGCCTGGTTGACCAGTCTTCCCTGATCTATGTCAAGTCCCAATATTCTTTAATAAATTACTTCTCTGTTAAAACCAACCAGAGTTGGATTCTACTGCTTACAGAAAAATAGCCAAATTTCCATGCAAGGATTCTCCCCCTGGGTAACAGGACCTATTTTAAAATTTTTTTAATGTTTCTTTCTTTTTGAGAGGGAGAGACAGAATGTGAGTATAGGAGGACAGAGAGAGCGGGAGACACAGAATCCAAAACAGGCTCCAGTCTCTGAGCTGTCAGCACAGAGCCCTACACAGGGCTCGAACTCCTGAACCACAAGATCATGACCTGAGCCAAAGTCAGACAGCCAACTGACTCAGCCACCCAGGTGCCCCTAACAGGACCTATTTTAAACAGCAAAAGAATTGGCATGCATAAGGGAGATCTGGGACAGTAGAGAGAGTTCAGTAAGGTAACCTGTAGGGACTGGGAGTTGGGAAAGTCTGGTTGAATGAACTGGGGGCAGTGTTGGAGGCTGAAGGTAAGAGCAGCTTCTTTGGAAGGTAGTACTGATCATTGTCAGACACTGGATCTGGTTGTCAGCAGAGTGATTCAGGGCTGATTCAGGAGTCCAGACCTTGGAAATGTGACTCCAGAAACCAGGTCTGAGAAGGTGACTTAAAGGTTAAGTCTCCCAATGTCTGGTGAGCCAAGCAGCCTGGCTGGGGACTGACTGTGGGTCTGGGGTGGGATAGAGGGGCATTAGCAGATGCTATTGTGTAGAGTTGAAGTGGAAGATTACAGTCATCATGGAAAGCCATGCAACCATTTTTTTTTAAATGTTGATTTATTTTTGGGGGGGGGGGGCGGAGAGAGGATCTGAAGCCAGCTCTGCCCTGACAGCAGCAAGCCCAATGTAGGGCTCAAATTCACAACCTGTAAGATCATGATCCGGGCAGAAGCTGGATGCTCAACTGACTGAGCCACCCAGGTGCCCCAATGCAACCATTTTTGGAGATTCTCTTTGGCAACTTCTTCAGCACCAGTTTTCAAGTAATACTACCAAGGCAGCCTCATTACATATGAGGTCTGCTTTGTGTCTGACCAAAACCTGTTTTGCCCCAGCTTGATCCCCTTTCCCATGAGGATGGGCTTTGAATAGATTTAGGCCATTTCAAAAATGCAGAAAACCTAGGTTGTAACCACTCAGGATATTTAGAATCCATCTTTAGAATAACTATTCATTTAGCCTTTATAGGTTTCCAAAGTTATACCAGTGCTTTGCATCAACTGCCTTCTTGAAATCTCTCAACAACCCTGAAAGGTAGGAATTAGTGACCCTGTTTTACGGATGAAATCACAGGCTAAGAAGTTAATTACCAGATAAGACAAGTGAGTGGTAAAGCGTGAATTCAAACCCAGATCTGGTTCACTCTAAAGCATGTGCTCTTTCTTCAGGCAGAACTTAGGGAGTGTCCAGAAATACTTCAAAAAATTTCAGCGTTACTGTTGTCGCCTCAGGAGACTGCTTTAGAAGAAACGGTATACATCTGACTCTACAAATCTGGGATTTTAAAAGTCGAGTGAATATGTATGGAAGCCCATTTGCAAAACGACCAATAGGATTCTGCCCAAATGCTGTGAAATCTTTGATCCAGGGTTTCAATCAGTAAAAAGTAATAAACAGTACATCTGAATATAACTCAGGTAATACAGCATCTTCACTGATTTTCACACTCAACAAAGTATGTATGTAGGTATGTATTTTTAAAGGTTTTAGTTTTAAGCAATCTCCACATACAACGTGGGGCTCAAGCCCATAACCCCAAGATCAAGAGTCGCATGCTCCACTGACTGAGCCAGCCAGGCACCCCTCTACTAACTCAATGACACATTGAAAAGCTAGCCTAGCTTGTGTGACCCTGACAAGATTCTGTCTGTGGGCACAGGCCTTTCCGCCAAGGTACAGAAGAGCAAGCCGGCTTGTGAAGGGGTTCATTTATGTGCATTTCTTTCCACAATTCTTTTTTTTAAAAGTATATTTATTAGAGAGAGAGAGCACAGGAGGAGGAGAGAGAGAGAGAGAGAGAGAGAGAGAGAGAATCCCAAGCAAGCTCTGCATTGTCAGCACAGAGCCCGACACAGGCCTCAAGCTCATGAACTATGAGATCATGACCTGAGCCAAAATCAAGAGTCAGATACTTAACTGACTGAGCCACCCAGGCATCCCTCTTTCCAGAATTCTTAATGTGTATTTGTTACCATACACACACACGCGCGCGCACACACACACACTAGCTAGAAATCTCACAACCTAGACTTCATTTGGCTAACAGCAGGCCTGTCTTCAGATGGTCACTAATGCCCTTGTGAAAACAGAAAGAAGGGGAGGGGGACAGTCACTTAGTTGCCATGCTTTTACATTTCCTCCTCATGAGACTGTGAGGGAGGTTCTCTGGTGTAGGAGATTTGTGGTGGAGGGGCTTGCAGTTGTTCTGGGAAGGTGGTAAAGATTTCAGATTTTCTTTCTTGTTTTTTAAATTTTTTTTTTAGTGTTTTTATTTATTTTTGAGACAGAGAGAGACAGAACATGAGCGGGGGGGGGGGGGGCAGAGAGAGGGGGAGACACAGAATCCGAAGCAGGCTCCAGGCTCCGAGCTGTCAGCACAGAGCCTGATGTGGGGCTCGAACTCACTGACTGTGAGATCATGATCTGAGCTGAAGTCGGATGCCCAACTGACTGAGCCACCCAGGCGCCCTTTCTTTATTTTTTTTTTTAAGAGAAACAACACAAGTCGGGGAGAGGGGCAGAGTAAAAGAGAGAGAATCCTAAGTAGGCTCCATGGTGACACAGGGCTTGATCCCACAACCCTGGGATCATGATCTGAGCAAAATCAAGAGTCAGACGCTCAACCTACTGAGCCACCCAGGCACTCCAGATTTTCTTTTTTGAAATAATAGTTTACCATGTAGGCAGCAGCAGGTAGTAGAGCAGTGCCTTTTCTGCTCAGCAGGATTAGTCCCACGGAGCCATTCACTGTGGGATTGTCTCTGTCCTTAGGAGCCAGGTTGGGAGCCTGAGCTAGAGGTTGCTGGGCTGATCAAGTCTTCATTTGTCATTTCTCACCTCAGGTGGTACCCTGTCCTTTTTACCTCTCAATCATGGACATGGTAGGAGATGTTGGTGATGCTGTATTGTCTTAAGGTTCCCTTCAAAAACCCCAACCCAAACCAACCAGAAATAAAAACTTTCTGCTTCCCAGACCCATCCCTGAGCGGAGAATCAAAGACTGTTGCGAACCTGACTGGCACTGATGTCTCTGCTCTCATCTGAATGTGGGTTAGTGATGGGAGGTAGGAAGGAGCTAAGCAGTGGTATCTTCCATGCTGTTGCCTTCCTGCTACAGTTGTTTCAGACAACCCAGCTTCTAGCCAGACGGTCCTAGACTGCCCCTGCACAGCAAGCAAAGTAAACCTGTTTTGAAACAATCACTCCTTTGATTTGTCCCAGCCTTGGACTCTGCTTAGTTAGGGGCAGATGAGGCATGTCATCTTGGGCCATCCTGGTGTGGGGTGAGGAGTAGACCACCCATGGCTTCCCAGCTGCACTGCCTGTGGAGCAAAGGGCTCAGAGCAAAAGACTTTTACAAATATAATAATAAAAAAAAGAACAAAAGGGAGAAGACCTCTTTGAAAATCCTTACTGTTTCCTACTGTCTCCTACAGTGATTGCCTTTTCATTAGTGTTGGCCCGACAATGTGGAGATTTTCTTTTTCGCCTTGATATCTGCCTAGCCCTTGAGGTTAAACTTGTGGTAAGCCATCCATCAAGGTTAGCTAAAACAAAGTTGTAACGGGGAATCACCAGCTAGTCCTTTAGCTGTTGTACATTTTCATGTTGATCCTTTGAAAAGTAAGACAATAATACATTGTTTTATTATTCAAGATCCCCTTGGGTACTGACAACCAAAATCCAAATTGCATTTATTTAGGACAAAGGGAGGAATTTATTAGGAAGATATTAGGATATTTTAAGTAACCAAAGGTGGGGTTAAAATCAATCTATAGAAAAGACAGGGAAATAGCCAGAAATTTAACACAAAGCAAAATAAAACTGGACCCAGGAGGCAGCCTGCTGTCAGGATTCTTTCTGCCTTCATCTGTGCTCTTCCTGGTTGTTCAAGTCATTCTCATTATAGATACTGAGTTTTACATATTTTGGTTAAAACACCAAAGACTGACTTTGTTTCTTAATTCCAGAGAGAATAATCTTAGGGAAGGCCCTGATTATCCTGGCCTCAGACAGGAACCCCAACCTGGTTCAATCAACCGTGTCAGTGGGCTGGGGTGGGGCCATCTAAAAACATGGCAACCCAATCCCTTTGAACCACATAAGGAATGTGGAACAGAGCCATTCCAAGAAGGGAGTTTCTTGGAAGGAAGAATGTCTTCTAGTCAAACAAAATAGCAGATGCCCACTATAAATATATATAATATACTTATATAGACTTATAATATACTTACATAGACCTGAGAATTGGCAACCAGAGTCTTGATAAAAGTCAGAAATCAATATGATATGTATATATGGCAAGAACTATAGGATTCACTCACTCATTCATTCATTCATTCATTTTGACTTGGGACTCCAAAGAAGACAAAATATTTTAAGAATGACTGGATCCACACACTAAAGAAAACCAAATACATAGTAGTTTATACTCATATTTACACATATCATTGTGGAAAGGGACTCTAATGAGTTCTTATATTTACATCTAGACCCTCCTTCTGAAAGAAGCAGTGACGATCATGTAGCTAAGGGAATTTTCTATGCTTATTTGGACTGGATTCTCTTCTGCATGCTCTCCGTTGTTTTTGTCTTATCTGGCTTGGTCTAAGCTAAAGTGTCTACGTTTTATCTGGGGGATCTTATCTCTGAGTGTTGCCTCTGCTAATCTACCAGAACAGCTGTGTTCACCGTGGCCCCCTGACCTGAGCAAGTTCTGTAGGCAGGCTCTTGGGTGGCTCTCTCTCTCCAGGTGTTGATGGTGAGTGGAATGTTTGAAGGCGCCCAGGCAAGATGAACCTTCTCCTGACTGGTGTCTGATGAGCACATAGAGAGACTGTTCCTTTACTGAACTCCATGGTATCATATGTAAGATCATGAAATGCTCCTTCTCTCTACCATCCACCTCACCTGACCCCCTGCCACAATATATTGCCAGCACCCTAGATATTACTGTTCATTAATTCATGCCTAACATGCACTGGCTTATACTAAGTGTTATTGAATGTCTAAAAATAGGCACAGAGCCTGGAAGTGAGAAGTGAAAATTGCAAAATTGTTGGGTGGGGAAAAATGATGGAACACATAGCAGGCCTTTTGATATTTTCCCTGTGGTTATCTTTTATAGGTTAAATAAGATTAATATTCTTGGTGAACCAAGGGCAGTTAGCCACTTTAAATGTTTTATTTCTTCTTAGCCTGTTCCAAAATCTATGTTATTTATTTAATTTAACAGGACTTTGCCTGATTGGGGTCATTCATAGAAGATGCTTTGCTTTACATGTTTGCAATCATGTTTGCATGTTTGCATTTCTGAAGTTCTGCATTTCAAATCTGGCAACCAGTTTCAGCAAATATACTTCCATGTACATATGGCATGAAACTCTACTAAAACAAACCCCAAAAATGGTCTTTAGAAGTGAAAGGCATTTTCTATTTATAGGAAGAATTTGAGGGGAGGGAGGGAAGTTTGGCTTTATTTTAAAAACAGTATAATTGAGGGGCGCCTCCCTGGCTCAGTCAGTAGAGTGTGCAATTCTTTTTTTTTTTTTAATTTTTTTTTTTTAACGTTTATTTATTTTTGAGACAGAGAGAGACAGAGCATGAACAGGGGAGGGTCAGAGAGAGGGAGACACAGAATCCAAAGCAGGCTGCAGGCTCTGAGCTGTCAGCACAGAGCCCAACACGGGGCTCGAACTCACGGACCACGAGATCATGGCCTGAGCCAAAGTTGGCCGCTTAACCGACTGAACCACCCAGGCGCCCCTAGAGTGTGCTATTCTTGATCTTGGGGTTGTGAGTTTGAACCCCACAATGGGTGTAGAGATTATTTAAAAATAAAAAATCTTTAAAAAAATGTTATAATTGAGTATATAATTTAAATGCAAAATTATATACATTAGTGAAATTATGGGAACAGCTCAAGTGTTCATCGACTGATGAATCGATGAGGGAGGTATGATATATACATATATATATATATATATAAAATGGAGTATTACTCAGCCATAAAAGGAATGAAATATTGCCATTTTCAATGAGCTAGAGAGTATTATGCTAAGTGAAATAAGTCAGTCAGAGAAAGGCAAGTACCATATGATTTCATTCATATGTGGAAAATAAGAAACAAAACTAAGGAGCAAAGGGGGGAAGAGAGAGAGAGAGAGAGACAAACCAAGACACAGACTCCTAACTATAGAGAACAAACCGATGATTACCAGAAGGAAGGTGGGTGGGGGGATGGGTGAAATAGGTGATGGGGGTTGAGGGGGGCACTTGCTGTGGTGAGTATCGCGTGATGTATGGAAGTGCTGAATCACTGTATTGTATACCTGAAACTGGAATTTGAACAAGAACTTTTTAAAAAATTGTAGGCTAGTGTTTTTCTGACTGTGTTAATAAACTGAACACTCTAACAGGGGCAAAGGAAGGTTGCAGTATTCCTCTCCATGATTATAGGACCTTTCTGCTTTTTTTTAACTCCTGCTTTCCTGGGACAGCCCCCTCCCCGGCTTTAGGATTAGCATATTGCTTACTCTCATTCTCTATTTTCTAGGAAACCTGGCTAAGGCAACTTCTCACAGGCTGCAAAGATGATTTCACAAATAATTTTATTACTATAGTTTTATCTAATCTTTCTAACAGATCTATAAGGTAAATATCATAGGCCCACTCGCTATAAATGTCAGGGCTGGGATGTGTATCCACAGTTGTTTAAGTCAAGGACCTTTCTCACTTCATTCATATTTCTCATATTAGGGTCTGAAGATCCTTGAAAGTGTGTAGTTGTATTTTCAAGGGGTCTCTAGTTCTCTGTGAGAATTTAATTTTGTGTTTCTATTTTGATGGTACTAATAAATGATTGTCAACATATTTTGGTTCCTCTGGATGAGCAGCTGAACGGAGAGCTGCCACGTGCTTTCAGGGTCTGATTTTTTGTCTGTGTTTAAGATTTTGTTGGTGCCAGGGAGTGCCACTTTAATTGTCTAAAACAAAGGATTTGAAACAAACAAAGAGATCACACAGGTAGTTAAAATGTGAAGGTTGTTAAAAGTTAAAAGTGAAGGCCAAATGACTTCATTGCAGGTTGTATGAAGGAAGATTCTATATAACTTAGAGACAAGAAGTAGAAGCATTGAGTCATTATACAGCATGTGGTCAGCACACTGGACTCAGAAAAGCCTGCACATTGGCTACATTCAGGTTGGGGGGTGGAGTGGCCCTCTGCACAAGTCCCATTAAATTAAAATTATTCATATGAATTTTATGAGTTCTGTATTTGTTGATCTACAACTTTGTTTTAATTTTATTGTTGTATGCTATCTGTATGCAAAAATCCTTTATGTCTAGTTTTTCAGTATGTGAAATTATCTTATAATTTATTTGTTTGCTTGTCTATTATCTGTGGTTTTTTTTAATACTTGGATATAAACTAATGGAGAGCAAAGGCCTTACTTGTCTAATTCACTCTTTTTTATGGCATTGGGAATGGGAAGAATCTAGGGAGACTTTGCAGACCAAGTGCAGAAGAGGGTCTGGGGTAGAAGTCTAAGAAAGTTAAATATTTTAAGAAGTGAATAATAGAGGGTGAATTGGCAATGGAGACTAAAGGAACTTCTAGGCAGAATGAAGGAGTGCCATGGAAGGCAATGGAAGAAGTGTCATGGAAGGCAATGGAAGACAATGTTTCAAAAAGGAGGTCATAATGGTATAAGCTTCTGCCTAGAAGATAAATATAGTAAGTGTCCATTAGGTGTAGTGACTTGGAGGGCATTGGTAACCTTGAGAGATGTACGTTTCATTGGAGTGATGGGTGGAAATCAGATTGGAGGGGACAGAAGCATGAGACATGGAGAAGTTGAGGCAGTAAGGGTGAACAACTCAACTCCGTTATGAAATTTGGCAGCAGGAGATCCAAGGATATGGCTAGAGTTGGACAAAGGGTCTAGGGAGGAATTTTCTTTAAATGGGAGATAGTTGAGCTGACAGACTAAGACTGGAAGAGAAGCTGGAGTTGAAGGAGATGATGTCACCACGTCTTTGAGAGGCAGGGGAATGGAATCGGAAGACAAGACATGGTGGGCTTACATCGAGTAGGGTACCACTTCGATTGTGATAGGAGGACGGCAGGATATTTACTCAGTAGCTGCTGTTGGCAAACAACAAGGAACACAGTTCCCATCCTTGTGAAGCTACACTCCAGGTGGAGGGGCAAGACGTTGCAACAGAATAGAGTAACTCTGTGATCAGCCTACAGGCAATGAGTGCTATAGCATTTCAGAGGAGATCAAGGAAGTTTTCATGAGAAGTGGCATTTGATTTGGAACTTGAAAGCAGAGTAGGATTTTCCTAGCTGGAGATATAAGTGGTTAAGAGAAAATAAAGGAGAAGAGCCCATTTCATGTAGAGGGACTGGCAAATGGACTGAACAAAGGCTTGAAGTGCTGTACTTCAATGAGTTTATTCTTCAGCAAAGAAACAGGTACTCCTTTTTTTATGTTTATTTTTATTTTTTTTCTGATAGAACACAGCAATTTAGAGGAAGAAAGAGACCTTAGAGATTATCCTGTCCAGTGTCCTTATTTTTCTAGGAATGAAAACTGAGGTCTAGAGAGATAGACATAACTATTGAAAGTCACAAAACTTTCAATTTTTGAAAGTTCAACGAAACGGAGGTGTTCGTTGGGCTCTAGCTCATAAATGTAGCATACACAACAACATTATTATACACATTATAAGCACAGAATACATTCAGTAAAACTGGACCTGATTTTTATTGAATTACATCAGTGTTGCAAAGGAGTAAAGATCAAAAGATGTTTAAGGTTTGTTTGTTTTTAAAGAAGTATAGTTACGTAGCATGATTATAACAATCCTAACAAAGTTTTGCTATGGAGACATTTCATTGCAACTCACATTAATAAAGAGAGAAGGATAAATTGTAATTAAGAGATTAACTGATGATTTTCTGCAATTCACCAGCCTTGTCTTATACTTGTCTCCTATGCCTTGGCCATTTTAAGCCCCTAGTGGCCAAAGGTGAATTTGAAGAAAAATTTATGTCAGCTGAAAGTATATACTTATAACCTAAGAGGAGAAGGAAATATTAGTTTTCTATAGCAGCTGTAACAACTTACCATATGCTTAGTGGCTAAAAACAGCACAAGTATATTAATAGTTCTCAAGGTCAGAAGTTCAACTCAGGTCTCACTTGGCTAAAACCAAGGTGTTGGCAGACCTCTACTCCTTTCTGGAGACTCTAGAAGACTATGTGTTTCCTGCCTTTTCCAGTTTCTAAAGGCCACTCACATTCTTTGGCTTGTGGCTTCCTTCCTCCACATTCAAAGCCAGCAACATCACGCCTCTCTGACTTTTTTCTGTAGTCACTAGAGAACTTGACCTCCCTCTGACCACAGCCAGTAAAGAAGTGCTCTGCTTTTAAGGACTCACGTGATTATATTGGGCTCACCTGGTTAACTTGGGATGCTTGCCTTATCTCAAGATCCTTAGCCTTAATCACGTCTATAAAGTCCTTTTGCCAAATAAAGTAGCAAATGCACAGGTTCCAGCATTAGGACATGGACACATTTGGGGGGAGGGATGTTATTTTGCCTACCATGAAGAAGAAGGAGGATGTAAAGAAATACGGTGGATTATTAGATGACTTACAGGTAATTAGAGAAGAAGATGAGCTAGTATAAATTCACTAAACCAGAGCAAATATCATTTTCTTATTTAGCAGAGTTACTGGGCAGAAAAGATGCGGAGAATGCCAGGGACAAATTTTTCAGCCTGTTTTTTCTCTTAAGATGCTCTTGTGGAACGATGAAGGAATGTGTGTATGATGTCAATGCAGTAAGCTCTCTTCACAACTCATTAAACAACTGATGAAAAGTGGAAATAGATATAAGCCTGGGTGAAGGCCTCCTAATGTATCACATGGCTTTTTGTCCTTGGTCCTTCTTAGTCATAGCATTATCAGTGACTTCGATGAGGGCTTAACGCTCAGGTTTGTCAAATCTGCAGGTGACACAATAGGATTAAAAAGAGAAAAAAAAATTGAGATAGAGAGAGAGCACACATGTGCTCTGGAGTTGCAGGGGGAGAGAAGAGAGAATCTTAGGTGGGCTCCACGCCCAGTGCAGCACCCCACTTGGGGCTGTATCTCACGATCATGAGATCATGACCAGAGTTGAACTCAAAAGCTGTTCGTTTAACCCACCGAGCCACTCAAGTGTCCCTCGCCCCGCACTTTATTTTTCAGTTAATGATTCTTAGCATCTGCTGTGTATTGGGTACTGTGCTAAGGGTTTTACATACGTCATCTATCTTCACCCTCAAAATTCATAAGGAAATAGCAATCATATCTGTTTTACAGATGAATTTAGGGTTTGGAGACATGGAGTAACGTCTATCAATCTATCATCTATCAATACAAATTTAGGTCTGACTCCAAAGCCAATCCTCCTATAACAAAATCACAGGAGTGTCTTCAAAAAGCTGAGGCATTATATTAGCAAAAACACAGTGTCCAGGTCATTATAGATCATGTGTTGGGTGTATCTTCCAGTGTAGGCTCTTCTCGGTAAGAGGGGGTTTGACAGACTTGAATGTGCAGAGAGAAGTGTGGCCAGGGTCATGAGCAGTTTGGACACCAAATCATGTAAGGAGTGATGGAACAAACATGGCATATTTTGCCTAGAAAACACTTGGGTTAGGATGGATGGTACCAAAGTATAATCGTTCCCTAAAAATATTTGAAGACAGAACAGAGTTTTCTCTTCTGGAAGTGTGGGGTGGGGGGGGGGGCAGGTGTTGGTTCAAGATAAATTGATGATAAGGATTCATCTCATGAAGCCAGCATTGAAGGACAGGCTTAGCATGGAAGTAGCAACCAAAGAGCTTTCACCTTTGGGGTTAAATAAAGCTTGGGATAGGTGCTCAGTTCGGGTGTGTTGAATGTGCGAATGAGTGACTTTGCCAGTGACATCATACAAGAAATTAGTGAATTGAGAAGCAAGTCAGAAGAGATGAACTCCAGAGTTATTTCCAAGTTTGGGATTTTTCTTTGATTTGATTTAGATGTTGATTTAAGATGAGCAGAGCAAACAGCCTATAGCCCTGGGTCTACTTTCTTCACCTAAATGTAAGTCCATGTAAAGTTCTGATGCCTGATTAACACTGAGTGCTAATGACCTGAATATCAACATCAAAAGTATTTCCTATTGGCATTACTAATAGGTCTCTTTCTAAACATGTTGACATTTTAATTGTTCTTGAGTGGCCTCTATTATTTTTTCCCCCTGCATTTTGGCCAGATTGGTTAGATAAATCATCGAAAAAACAAATTAAATTTGCAGTCTTGTCACTTTCAATGAACAAGAGGGCAATATAAGGGTCCTCAGGGGTTGTAGCTATGATCGTGGCTGCCTTGAGTCAAGTGGAACTGGTTTACAGGGTTCATTTAGAAAGTGAGTCATAAACTGTGGAGCAGTAAAGATGACCAAGAGGATATAGACGTGGAAGAAGATATCACAGAGCTGAAGCAGAGCTGGCAGTGGCCTTTATTCTGTAATTGGAGAGCCTAAAGAATGGCTGTTGTCTTGCTTTAGTATGTTCAGAAGTAATGTGGAGGGGCACCTGGGTGGCTCAGTCGGTCAAGCGACTCTTGATTTTGACTCAGGTCATGATCTCACAGGTTCGTGAGTATGAGCCCCACATTGGGTTCCGCTCTGACAGTGCAGAGCCTGCTTGGGATTCTGTCTCTCTCCTTCTCTCTCTACTCCTCCTCTGCTCATTTTCTCTCTCTATCTCAAAATAAATAACTTTTAAAAATTTAAAAAGAAAAGAAATAATGTTGAGACTATACATGAATCAAACCCCATCTTCAATGCAAGAAGATATATAAATGTTACAAATTTTGTGTTTCAAGTGGAGTAGGATGGCTGGATTTCCCCTGACATCTATGCATTTCTTTTGTTCTATTTTGTTGCCCAACTAGTGGACCCAAATGAGATGGATGTCACTGAGTTGGTAAGGGTAGTACTTTTAGATCCACTTTCCCAACTCACCAGTATTTTATACCCAGTTATTAGTAACCCCTGCTATTATTATGTCTTACAAAGTTCATTGTGAGACCCATGTCACCATAGATACCTCCAAGTAACTCATCTGTACAGTTATTTAGCCCTTTGGAAGGTGCCTCATTGAAATTTAATTTCAGGGATTCCCATGTTAATTTCCCATTATAGTCATCCTAATAACTATTTGCTCATTTGCCCTAAAACATAAATTTCTGTTTTTTAAAAAAATATATTTTATTTATTTTTGAGAGAGAGAGAACTTGAGTGGGGAAGGGGCAGGGAGATAGAGAATCCCAAGCAGGCTCCACACTATCAGTGCAGAGCTGGATGCAGGGCTTGAACTCACCAACATTGAGATCATGACCTGAACCAAAATCAAGAGTCAGACGCTTAAGTGACTGAGCCACACAGGCACCCCTGATATTTCTACTTTTGAAGTTATTCTTTTAGTTTTCAGAGAAGACTGTTTAGGAAAGGTAATGCTAACTCACGTGAATAGGGTTAGTTTATCAGATTAGTTTTCTATCTTTCCTTTCCTAGGATCCCCTCTATATCAGTCAGGCTCTCTTTAGGAAATGGATGACATAGTCAAGCTGGGTAATTGAGGAGAGTTTAGTCAGGGGGCTGTTTACAAAGTGTGTGTGGCTTAGGAACAGCTCATTCAATGACATGTGGGCTTCATTACCATACCTATGCCTGCTGGTGCAAGGGTCAGTTACTGGAACCTGGAGAGGTAGTTGTGTGAAGAGGGTACCTGAAAGTTGCTACGAGATTCGGTGAATAGATGAAGCAGGGAGAAAGCTGGAGAATAAATATTCAGACTTCACTCTCCTCTTTCCTCTCTCCTGTCTCCTGCTGGTCCCCCACATGGACTAAACCCAAACAAAACTAGAGGGCAAAGATTGATGACCACATAGGTCAGTCTCCTGGGGCAGGGTGGAGAGTGGATCTGGATCTGGACAAAAGCACAATCTGTAGCAAAGTTGGTGTTCCCAGGTCAGTGTTCATGACTTCCTTCTTGTAGTCACTATTCCCATGGGCCATCCTATTTGTGGTTTCTATTCCTCTCTTCACCCTATATGCTGATGTCCAAATAACTCCATCTGAGTCTCCCATAAGCACCTCACCTTCAACATGCCCTAGATGAATGAACCATCACACTCTTCATCTTTATGCCCTTTGTTCAACCTGCTTCTTCTCTTGTATTCTATCATAGTTAAGGTATCACTATCTTGGTGCCCAAGTCAGAAATCCAGGGATCATTTTATACCACAGTCTTTCCCTCACCCCCATCATCCAGTCAGCAATTCTGATTTTACCAAGATATACCAAGATATTTTTCTTTTTTTCTTAGGCTTATTTATTTATTTTGAGAGAGAGGGAGGGAGCACGTGGGGGAAGGGCAGAAAGAGAGGGAGAGAGAGAGAATTCCAAGAAGGCCCCACACTGTCAGTGCAGAACCCAGTGTGGGGCTCAAACTCATGAACTGCGAGATCATGACCTGAGCCAAAATCAAGAGTTGGCTGCTTAACAGACTGAGCCACCCAGGGGCCCCTCCAAGATATTTTTCTGTCTTGCTCCTATCTTCCCTATTTCTACTCCCACTTTTCCAGTGTAGGTCATTACTACATCTTGTAACCTATGTTCTGGCCTCCAGTAGATTCTCTCCCTTTTGTTTTTTTAAATTAAAGTATAGTCGACACACAATGTTATATTAGTTTCAGGTGTGCAGTGTAGTGATTCAACAAATTTATACATCATGCTATAGTCACCACAAGTGTAGCAACCATCTGTCACCATATGATGCTGTTACAATACCATTGACTCTATTCCCCATGCTGTGCCTTTTTCTCCTGTGACGTATTCATTCAACAGCTGGAGGCCTGTATCTCTCACTGTCCTTCACCCATTTTGCCCAACCCCGTTTGGCAACCACTAGTTTGTTGTCTGTATTTATTGGTCTGTTTCTGCTTTTTGTTTATTTATTTGTTTTGTTTTTTAAATTCCACATATAAGTGAAACCATATGGTATTTATTTTTCTTTGTCTGACTTCTTTCACTTAGTGCAATGCCCTCAGTCTATCCATCTTGCAAATGGCAAGATCTCATTCTTTTTTATAGCTGAGTAACATTTGTGTGCGTGTGTTTACCACATCTTCTTTATGGATTCATCTATTGATGGACACTTGAGTTGCTTCCATATCTTGGCTATTGTGAATAATGCTGCAGTAAATAGGGGTGTGTGTGTATTTTTTTGAATTAGCGTTTTTGTTCTGTCAGGGTAAATAAATACCCAGTAGTGGAATTATTGGATGGTAGGGTAGTTCTATTTTTAATTTCTTGAGGAACCTCCAAACTGGCTGCACCAAATTACATTCCCACCAGCAGTGCACAAAAGGGTTCCTTTTTCTCTTCTTCCTTGCTAGCACTTGTTATTTCTTGTCTTTTTCAGTAAGTTCTCTTTTGAAACCCTGACCTGCATTGCCGTCAGAGTGTATATTTGGAAATCAAATTCTGTTTTTTTAATTAATTTATTTATTTATTTATTTTTATAAAGTGTATTTATTTTGAGAGAGAGCACAAGCTGGAGAGGGACAGAGAGGAGAGACAGAATCCCAAGGAGGCTCCATGCCATCAGTGCAGAGCCCAACGCAGGGCTCAAACTCATAAACTGTGAGATCATGACCTGAACTGAGATCAAGAGTTGGAATCTTGGGGCAACTGGGTGGCTCAGTTGGCTAAGCCTTCGACTTTGGCTCAGGTCATGATCTCACAGTTTGTGAGTTCAAGCCCCGTGTTGGACTCTGTGCTGACAGCTCAGAGCCTGAAGCCTGCTACAGATTCTGTGTCTCCTACTCTGTCTGCCCCTCCCCTGCTCGCACTCTGTCTCTCTTTCAAAAATAAATAAACATTTAAAAAATTGTTTAAAAAAAAAGAGTCAGACACTTAACTGACTGAGCCACCCAGGCGACCCTTGATCATTTAGAAAATATTTATTGAAAACTATTACGTGCCAAGTATTATGCTAAATGTTGGAAATTCAGAAATAAATAAGACATTTTTTTTTGGCTTCAATTATACTCTCATCATAGAGAGAAGTAAGGGTAGATTGATAGAATTATAAACAAGACACTTAGCTTATAATAAGGGTAAGAGTGGCAGAGAAAACTCTCTAGAGAAATGAACATTTAAGTTTAGCCCTGAAGGACTAATAGATCTTAATTAGGTGAAAGGAAGAAGAGGAGGAAAGACAGGCAGGGAAATGTATTTTAGGCTGTGAGTGCAAGCTGGTGCATGTTCTAAAAGCAAGAGAGAGCATAAAGAGCTGGAAAATTTTAAAGTAATATAGTGTGCAGAAAGCAGAAAGCATGAAATCCATGGTCAGACAATGAAGAGTTTTGTTAGGGACTTTGGACTTCATGGTGAAGATTATGGGGACCCCTGGAGGACTTTAAGCTGAGGCTCGGCATGATCAGATTTGTGTTTTGGAAGGATTACTCTTGTAGTTGTTTGGCAAATGGATTTGAAAAGAGTAAGACGGGAGGCAGATTATCTAGTTGTTAAGAGCTTTCACTGAACTCAGGAAGTAGCAGTAAAGTAATGCTCCAAAATGTATTAAAATAGGATTATTTATTGGATACATTGAAGGATTGCGCCTGAAGAGGGAAACAGAAAAAGGAATCAAGACTGATGCATAGGACTGTGGCTTGGGCAACTGGATGGACAGTGTTAATATTCACCAACGTAGGGAATTCAGAAAGATGAGGTGTAGGGAGGTCAGGTGATTAGTTCAGTTTTGGCCACACTGAATTTGTGATTCTTGTGGGCCATTCAAGTGGAGATGTTGAATTAGATGTTCATGTATAGATTTTGAATTACAGTAAGAGATGAGGTTTCTCAAGGCATAACCTATTGAATGAAAATACATTCCATGAAGGACCAACTTTAAAGCTTATTGGAGGGAAGAGAGAAAAAGTGTTCAGAGTTGGGAGGGAAAATCAGTCTCTGTATCTACTGAATCAAGGCCAAGCTCTTAAATTGTAACTTTTCTCTCCCACTTTATCTCATGCCAATCCCCAGTTTACATTTTAGGTTTCATTACTTCTCAAGTTCTTTTAGGTCTCTTGAATTTTATGAGTACCAAGCTGCTGGTGGTTCTCCATGAATACCCATGGTCTCTATTCCTTGGATGTCTGTCTGTTGTTCTCTTTTAGTGTTTCTTTCTCTACCTAGAATACCTGTTCCCCCTTCTTTATCTGGTCACAGCTTAATTAGCTTTCAAAAGCCACCTCAAGATTGCCTGCTGTGGGAAGACTTGAGTCCCCTTGGTTGATCTGCATACTCCCTCTTTCCTTCCCATAGCTTTTGTTTGTATAACTATTCTATCACTTATCGCATGGTATTGAAATCCTCTGCCTGCCTAGCTTAGCATACAGATTATTCCATGAGTTCGGGAACGGTGTTGCAGGTTGGATTCCCCAGGAAGCAGATTCTGAGATGGAGTTTAGTGTATAAGATGTTTATTCAGGAGCACCCTTGTGGAAACACCCGGGGGAAGAAGGAGGCAGGAGCAGGCCAAGGGAGAAGCCAAGCCCTGATGCAAACCCAGTTGTCTCATCTGATACCATAAAGAACTCTTGAGCTAGAATGACCTTTCAGAGTTGCTCCAAATTGGAGTGGGATGGCTAGGCATCCCCTGCCTGGTAAATCACTGGGAGGAGCTGAGTCCTGGTTGTCCTCCCCAGAGAGCCTTGTGATCTCTAATTATTTAGACACACACACATCCTCCCTGTTCCCTAATGCATGGAACCTTGCCTGCTGCATGTATTTATATTACTTATAGTCCTGAGTTTGCTACCCCTGTTAGTTACTAATAGATGTTTATTAAACTGAACAAAAATCAATATCATTGAATCACACTTCTCAAGAACATTCATATTCATTCATTTAATCTTTTAAAACAGCCCTGCAAGTTAGATAATGATCACCCCCATTTTATAGACGAAGAGAGCTAGTCCCAGGGTGGCTCAGTGATTTGCGCAAGGTTTATAGCCAGATGTGGTAGGATTATGGTTTATATCAAGTGTTCTGATTTACAGTCTCATACTCATCCACTGTGACATCTGAGGGTGTTGGGATGTTACTAATGGAGGAAGACTGGTGTAGACAGGTCTTGGCTAGTGTAGGCTAGATGGAAAGGAAACGTGTGCCTTAACAAAACCAAAAATATGCAGGGAAAAAGAAACTGGAAATTTTCTAAGCTGGCAGCCTTGGAAAGGGAGAGTATTCTTTTAGGACCTCCTTTTCTCAGAGGGTTTCAAAGGAGTAAAAACAATTAGAACTGCAAGGGAGAGTAGGAGACAAGACAAGGTTGATGATCAAAGGGGAGAGCAGCATAGGAAAATAACAACATTTCATACACAGCCATGCACACACTGAAAATGTGTCAGCAGTGCGAGGTCATTGTTAACTGCCAAGGATAAGACTGAAATAGATTGTTAAATGAGAGACAATATTGCCAAGGCTGAGTTGTTTGCCTGCCTCAAAAGGACAAAATTCTGAGAGGCAGAATGAAAGAAAATGTATCCAGTTGACTATAAAATGGAAATATGATGGCTCCAGTGCTGGATATAGATTAGAACTTTTTTTTTCATTATACTAAACTTGACTAGTCAAAAGATTTCAAAAATAACATTTTTCTTCTCTTCTCTGCATAACTTTAAAGAAATAATTTTGTTTTTTTCTTAAACTTGCTTTTTATTAAAATGCTAGGAGATAAGATTTTTGTCTTCATTAAATTTTTTTTTTTAATTTTTACAGCTCCAGAATACTTGTTTCAGACAGGAGTGACTTAAGGACACATACAAGGTATACTTTGCACATAGAGCCAGCTTGCTGATGAACTGGGTACGGTATGGAGGGTGAGGGCAAGTGAAGAATAAAATTTGACATCAAAGTTTTGGGTCTGAGCCCAAATGAATTATCACTGAGAGACAGAAAACCATGAAAACCATGACAGAAAGAACAATATACATGGTAAATATCTGGATAAATAGAATAGTTTTCTCTCTTAAACTCTTTAAGATACTGCTGACTACTGAAGGAAAATTGTAACATTGTCTAATGGGATTTTCAGCATAAGTAGATATAGTACATATGAAAATTACAACATAAATGGGAAGGGTAAATGGGCCTATATGATTGTAAGATTTCTGCATTTCAGTTGAAGTGGTAATATGTGAATTCTAAATAAACTAAAAAGTTAGGTATGTAATTGTAATCCCTAGAACAAACTAAAGTATTTATACAAATAAATAAAATACTAAAAATATATATTTATAAATCCAAGAAAAGGCACAAAAGGGGGAGACAGAGGACAAACAACACAGAGGGAACAAACATAAAACAAATGGTAAAGCTAAATCTAAGTCAATAATATCATTAAATGTAAATCCTCTAAACACATTAACTAAAGACACGAACCCAAGATACAGAACCCAAGATAGATATCTGCAAGAAATTCACTTTGGGGTTCCTGGATGGCCCAATCAGTTAAGCATCCCACTCTTGATTTTGGCTCAGGTCATGATCTCAAGGTCTGTGCGTTCGAACAGGCTGTGTGCTGACAGCATGGAACCTGCTTGGTATTTTCTCTCTCTCTATCCCTCTTTCTCTGCCCCCCCTAAAAATGAATAAATAGACTTAAAAAAAACCCACTTTAAATATAATAATATAGACAGGTTAAAAACAAAGTGATGTAAACAGATATACAATATAAATATTAATAAGAAAGTGAGGGGCGCCTCGGTGGCTCAGTTGGCTGAGCATCTGACTCTTGATTCCCGCTCAGGTTATGATCCCAGGGTCGTAAGATTGAGTCCCACATTGGGCTCTGCAGTGAGCATGGAGGCTGCTTGAGATTCTCTCTCTACCCTCTCTGCCTCTCCTCTGCTCGAGTGCTCTCTCTCTGGCTCTCTTGCTCTTAAAAAAAAAAAAGAGAGAAAGTGGTAGTGGCTTTATTAATACCAGACATAGATTTAAGAACAAGGAAAAATACCAGTGACATTACATACTGATAAAAAGCATCAATTCACCAAAAAGAGAAGATGACAGTCCTAAATGTGTATGCATCTAAAAACTTCTTCAAAATACATGATAAAAACTAATAAAATTAAGGGGAGAAATATTCAAATCCATTGTACTTAGAGACCTTGAAACCTCATTCTAGGTAATTCAGAGAATAAGTAGACAGAAAACCAGCAAGTATGTGGAAGATCTGAACAACACCAACAGCTATTTGACATTTATATACTTGTCCACACAACAGCAGCAGAATACACATACTTTTCGTCATCACATGGAACATCCACCAAGATATACCATATTTTGGGCCACAAATCAAACCTTAACAAACCTAAAAGAATTGATGTAGTACAAAGTATTTTTTTATAATAACAGAATTAAACTATAGTAACAGAAAGATATCTGGAAAACTCCCAGATATTTAGAAATTAAAAATATACTTTTAAATAATTCAAAGGTCAAAGAAATTTCCTCAGAAATTATAAAATATTTGGAACTGAATGAAAATAATACAACATATTAAAGTCTGTGGAATTCATTAAAACAGTGCTTAGAGGAAAATTTATAGCACTAAAATGCTTACATTAGAAAAGAAGAAAGGTCTCAAATTGGTAATCTTTCATTTTAAGAAAATGAAAAAAGATAAACTAAACTCAAAGCTATGAGAAAAAAGAAAATTTTAAAGCTAAAACAGAAATCAATGAAATTGAAAACAAACACTAGAGAAAATTAATGAAATTAAAATCTAGTTATTTGAAAAGATTTTTTAAGAAGTAATAAACAACTGGCCAGACTGACCAAGAAAAAGAAAGAGAGAGATGACCAAACTACCAACATCAGGAATGAAGGAGAGAATATCACTACAAACCCTATAGACACTGAAAGTACAATAAAGGAATGCTAGAACAACACTGTGTTCTTAAACATGACAACTTAGACAAAATGTACTAGTTCCTTAAAAACACAAACTACAGGGGCGCCTGGGTGGCTCAGTCGGTTGAGTGTCCGACTTCGGCTCAGGTCACGATCTCGCGGTCCATGAGTTCGAGCCCCGCGTCGGGCTCTGGGCTGATGGCCCAGAGCCTGGAGCCTGCTTCCGATTCTGTGTCTCCCTCTCTCTCTGCCCCTCCCCCGTTCATGCTTTGTCTCTCTCTGTCTCAAAAATAAATAAACGTTAAAAAAAAATTAAAAAAAAAAAAACACAAACTACAAAACTTAAGAAATAAATCACTTGAATAGTTCTACTTCTATGAAAGAAATTTAATTTGTAGTTATAAACCTTCTCAAAAAGAAAACGCTGGGCCTTAGTTATTTAACTGGTGATTCTGCCAAACATTTAGGGAAGAAATTATGCCAATTCTACACAATCTCTTCTAGAAAGTGGAAGAGGAGAGAACATTTCTTAACCCATTTTGTGAAGTCAATATTACCTGCTGCTAGAACAAATATAGTGCAAGAAACCTATAGACCCTTATAACATAGGTACCAACAAGAATCAACAAAATATTAACAAACTAAATCCAATAATATATAAAAATGTAACACATCACAGCCAAATAGAGTTTATCTTGGAGGCTCAAGCTTGTTTTAAGATTCAATGCATCAGGGTGCCGGGCTAGCTCAGTCAGTTAAGCATCCGACTTCAGCTCAGGTAATGATCTCACAGTTCATGAGTTTGAGTCCCGCATTGGGCTCTGTGCTGTCAGTACAGAGCCCACTTCAGATCCTCTGTCCCCCCTGTCTCTCTACCCCTCCCCTGCTCATGTATGTGCACTCTCTCTCTCTTTCTCTCAGAAATAAACATTTATAAAAAAAGATTCAATGTATCAATGTAATTTACTACATTAACAGACAAAAGAAGAAAAACCAATTAATCATTTCAATGATTAAAGAAAATATTTTATAAAATTCAGCATTTATTTATGATAAAATTCTCAGTACTCTAGGAATAGAAGGAAACTTCTTTTACATGATTAAGGACATCTATAAACACCTGTAATTAACATCATCCTTAATGATGAAAGACTGAATATTTTCCCCTAAGACAATGGACAAATCAAGGTGTTGGCTCTACTACTCCTATTCAGTGTTCATAATGGAAGTCCTAGTCCATTTAGTAAGGCAAGAAAATGAAATAAAAGGCATTCAGGTTGGAAAGTAAAACTTTCCAGGTGACAATATTGCCTAAGTAGAAGACCTTAAAGAATCCGCAAAAATGCTCCTAGAACTTAAAAGTGAGTTTGGTAAGGTCTCAAGCTATAAGATTAAAGTATAAAAAGCAGTTGTATTCCTATATAATAACAGTAAACTATTAGAAACCAAAATTGAGGGGCGCCTGGGTGGCTCAGTTGGTTAAGCGTCCGACTCCAGCTCAGGTCACGATCTCGCGGTCCGTGAGTTCGAGCCCCGCGTCGGGCTCTGGGCTGATGGCTCAGAGCCTGGAGCCTGCTTCCGATTCTGTGTCTCCCTCTCTCTCTGCCCCTCCCCCGTTCATGCTCTGTCTCTCTCTGTCTCAAAAATAAACATTAAAAAAAACATTAAAAAAAAAAAGAAACCAAAATTGAATATTAGTACCATTTACAACAAACAAACAAATAAACAAATAAATAAATAAATAGGTATATTTATATTAGGTATATTTACCAGGATCTGTATGCTTAAAACTCTGAAACACTGATGAAATAAATAAAGAGAACACCATGTTCATGGGTTGGAAGATTCAATATAGTTAAGATGTCAATTCTTCCTAATTTGATCTATATATCTGATTTAATTCCAATAAAAATCCCAGCAGGTGTGTTTGTCTGTATTGGCAAACTGAGTTTAAGATTTATATGAAAGGTAAAGTAAAATGTCCCATAAAATTTTGAAAATGAAAATTGGAAGACTGATACTTCCTGACATCAAGACTTACTATAACGCTGCAGTCATCAAGGAAATGAGATATTGATGAAAATATAGACACACAGATCAATGGAATGGAATAGAGACTTTAGAAATAGACTCACAAAATTATGATCAGTTGATTTTTGAAAAAGATACAAAGGCAATTCCATGGAGAAAAGATAGCCTTCTCAAAAAATTGGGCTTGAACAACTGGACATCCATATGCAAAAATAAAAAATGAACCTTGACCTATACTTTGCATTTTATACAAAACAAACTCAAAATGGGTAAATAGAGGTAAATGCAAAACATAAATCTATAAAAGTTTTGAAGAAAGCCTAGGAAAAAATCTTTGTGGGCTTGAGTTAGGTACAGAATTCTTTTTTTTTTTCTTTTAATTTTATTTATTTATTTTGATAGAGGGCACACATGAGTGGGGGAAGGGAAGATGGAGAGGGAGAGAGAGAATCCCAAGCAGGCTCTGAGTTGTCACCATGGAGCCTGACTCAGGGCTCGATCTCATGAACTGTGAAATCGTGACCTGAGCCAACATCAAGAGTCAGAAGCTTAACAGACTGAGCCCCCCACGTGCCCCCAAATGTCCTTTAATGAGTGAATGGAGAATCACTGTGGTACATCCATGCAATGGAATACTACTAAGCAATAAAAAGAATAAACTAATTGATATATCCGACAACTTGGATGAATGTCAAAGCCATTCTGCTGAGTGAAAGAAGCCAAATTTTAAAAATCACATACTATATGATTCTATTTATATGTCATTCTGGATAAAGCTGAAGCTACAAGGATGGAGAACAAAACAGTGGTTTTTCATGGTCAGTGGTGGAATGTTTGACTAAAAACAGGCAACCTGAAGGAATTGGGGCAGGGGAGTGATGGAAACTGTTTTGTGTCTTGATAAGGGTGGTGGTTCTGTGACTCTCTGCTTTTGCCAAAAGTCTTAGAATTGCACATCAGAAGATTGAATTTTATTGTATGTAGATCAAAAATAAAAATGTAAAAAGTAACAATATGGTTTCAGGTTAAAAATCACACAAATGCACTAAGTTGGGAGGAGAGAACCTAACTTCTGTGCCCCTACCCCACTGGTACTTCCAATTATTTTAGAAAAGTCTGTAGATAGGTAATGGAGTGTGTGCTGTTGGAAGGGTTAAATCGTAGGGGATTATTGAGCCTATGGGCTAGGAACAGCACTGAAGAATTAAAGTCTGTAGTTAGGGAAGACTTAGTTGTGTGAAAGGTATAAGTAAAGTGGCTTACTTGATGGATGTTTTAGTCTGTTTTGCACTGCTATAACCAGATACATAGACTGGGTGGATTAAACAACAGAAATTTATTTCCCACAGTCCTAGAGACTGGAAAGTCCAAGGTCAAGGTGCCAGCAGATTCAGTATCCTCACATGGCAGAGAGAGTGAGAAAGCAAGCTCTCTTATGACCCTTAGGGCACTCATCCCATTTTGAGGGCTCCATTTGGAGGGAGAAATGAAGCTGAAAATGGATATTCTCAAAAAAATAGAAATAAATTAGAAAAATCATCAAATGAAATTCACTTCTTCATAAAGAAATATGTATAGATTTCCTACAAATAATGAACATCAGTTAAGTTTCAGACCTTCAAGACCTAATTATCTCCCAAAAGCCCCATCTCCAAATGCCATCACATTAAGAATTAGGGTTTCAACATATGAATTGTGTGTGGGGGGTGAGGGGAGGAGAGGGACACAAACATGTAGTACATAGCAATGGATTTTCTTGAACTGCCCAAATTGGGTTTGCTTGTGTTGGTGATACGGGGCTAGACCGCTTGGTCAGGTCTATACTAAATGGTATAACAGTTTTTCTGAAGTCCTAACATTGCCTAATCACATCCCCTTACCCTCTTCCTTGTTCACTACTAAGGGAGGCTGGGTTCATCAGACAATCAGTGTCTAATTGTGTTTCCAACACAACAATCTCTCTAAAACACTGAGCACATTGAAAACAATGCACCCCATTGGGACATTTTCCAAATTAAGGCTCTTGTTATGGACACGTTAAACTAGAGAAAGCAAAGAAACTAAAAACCCCAAAACCCAATTATCCAATTTTGAGTCAAAGATTAGTTAGAACCAAAAGTGTATCTTAAATTTTTTAAAAGACCCAAGAGTTAGAACACAAGTATTAGAAGATCAATGAGAAAAAAAATCAAGCACTCTCAACTGAAATCTTGCAGAGGCCTGACTTTCATAAATACGTAACTTATGACTTTTGGTCTCAATTCTTTAGGGAAGAAATGCTGGTTTTCCAAAGTCCTTTGGTGGGAGAAATGAAGCTGAAAATGGATGTTCTCAAAAAATAAAAAATAAACTAGAAAATCACCAAATGAGATTGACTTATTCATAAATATTTATAGTTTTCCTACTAATATTCAACATCAATTAAGTTTCAGGCTTTTCCTTCTGACCAGAAAAGCATCTGTACTGGGTTGTTGATTCAATTCAGTGCAGTGCCATGGTTACTAATTAGCAAGGTTGGGAGTAAGATGGACATTCTTTTGTGGAAGCTAAAGAAACTGACAAAGACACATACATTCCATCTATTTCTAACTGAGGTGGAACGTATAAACACCTTTGAATAAGACCAAGATTTTTCTACTTACAGACTTTGGGGTTTGTTCCTGTGTGCATATGAGTATTACAAAGGTATTCAAATCTTCTCAATTCCACCCCACGGAGTAAGGATGGCTTAGTACTGCTCTCCCTCCCAAGCCCATGTTGGCCATGCCAGAGTCCTTTCTTACATCGTGCTTTGGGCAGCCAATAGCAGTCACTCGGTGTATTGGTTTGTTAGGGCTGCCATAACAAAATACCACTGACTGCGTGGCTTAAGCAACAGAAATTTTTTTCTCATGCTTCTGGAGCCTGGAGGTCCAAGATCCAGATGTCATGAGGTTTGCATATGGGCCACCCTCTTACTGTGTCCTCACATTGTCTTTCCTCTGTGCATGCTCTTCCCTGGTGTGCTTTTGTGTGTTTTTCCTCTTAAAAGGATACCAGTCAGATTGGATTAGGGCCCACTCCAAGGGTCTCATTTTAGCTTAATGACTTCTTTAAAGATCCTATCTCCAAAAACAGTTACATTTTGAGCATTGGGGGTTAGGGTTCCAACATATGAATTTGGTCGGGGGCGGGGGGAGACACACAATTCAGCCTGTTACACTCATGTAAGCTATTTGCTATCTCTGCCATGACGTGAATGCAGATTTTACCTAAAAATAATTTAAAAGTGAGTATAACCTACTTTTTTTTTTTTTTCAACTGAGAATGTTTGCTGATCCCTGGCCTATGGTATACTGCCTTGAAAGAATTTGTTGCGTGATCAGGCAACCTCCTGAGCTCTTGGGGCAGTGTTGCAAGAGGTGCCCACTGTGAGCAATACTTCTCTCCAGGGTACAGCAGGATCATCTGGAAATGGTTTCTCAATGGATTCTGTGTCAAGGCTTTACTCCACTCCAGAGTCCATCAAAGCCAAGAGCTGTAGTGGGGACTGCCCTAAAACACTGAGTCAGTGTCACTGCATTTGGGAGTGTTCCTCTACCTCCTTAGCCTGGAGGGAAGCCAAGATTGTAAAACCTAAAAACTCTGAGCCACAGTGATTCTATCTCACTGGAAAATATTACAGACACATTTGCACATACACGCGTACAGATTAGAAGGATATTTTTTCACAATCTTCAGTTAACAGCTATTGTCACTGAAGAGCAACAAAAACCCTTTATGGTTTAAGAAATTACCCACACTCAGAGATTGAGAGGTAGGAATAGTCCCATTATTCTATATGTAAGATCCAGGGGACTCACATTGAGAAATGGAATAAAGGGACAGTTAAGGGCTGCAGATGGGTGTTTAGCAAAGAAGCATACAAACGTATTTCTCAAGGATTGGCGAATTCTCCAGAATTATGCAACAGATACTGGCTCAGAATAACCCACTTGAAACAAAGCAGTGGCTATTATATTCTAGCTATCTACTGTGTTATTTTTCTTTCCCAGGCAAATACATAATATTCTTTAATTTGAAATACACATTTTAGCACTTCTGGAATTGGACTTCAGTCTTGCAATACATATAAAATTTAATGAAGTCTTTCTCCTTCCCTTCTTCCTCTTTTTCTTCCCTCCTCCTTTTTTGTCCCTGGAAAACCCTTATTAAAGAGTTGGTGTATTTTACAGAAAATGGTGTCTTAGCATGGAGGTCAAGGGCTTCCAAAGTGTTTGTAGTCCAGATTGAAGACCAGCATTTCAGTTTAGTTCTCTCCATTTGGTTCCCAGCATAGACACTGATAATTTGCCCAAGGAACCTCAGTGGGTCTGTTCTCTGACATCCTCTCAGATCTCCGCACTTAGCCAGGCTTCTATTAGAGGTGTGTCCTAATAAGGCCCTGGGAAGACCAAGCCTGCCAAAGGCCATGTGATGTCCTGGCAAATGCCAAGTTCCAGAAACAAACACAGTGACCTTGATGGCAATACAATGTAACGTTTCTTTGCTTCAAGTCTATACAAATATATATTTGTATAAATAGAAATTTCAGAGAAAACCTCTGTTTTACAAAGTAAGGTACACTGGTGTGTGTGTGTGTGTGTGTGTGTATACATATATCTATGCATATATAATTTAAAATATATAATTTAAAATGTTTAAAATATATAATTATATATAATTATAAATATATACTTTATATAATAAATATATAATATATAATTTATTATATAAATTATGTATAATATATATGCAGTTTCTAAAAACAAAAAGTGAATGTTACCATCTTATTGTAAGTTACAGTAAAACGACATTAGTTCTTAAGTCCCTGGAATATATTAAATAATTACATCAAGAATAGTCTAGAAATTAGTCTTCTGGAACAATCTGCTTCATAAATTAACATGGAGCTTATTTACATATATGCTATGGGCACCTTTGAAAGCAAGTATGTGTATGTGTGTATATATAGTATATATGACATATATAACATTTTCAAGGGAGTAAATACCATGTAGTTAATTCTTGTGGCAAAAGATAATTTCAGTGTTTTTGCAACATTTGACAATCACTTCATCTTTGTAATACCATCTAAATTAGCATTTTTAAGAATCTCATATATTACTTAACAGAAAAGGCCCAAGTAGTATCAAAAGAGACTGGAGGCAAATTAAGTTTCCTTTTGTCCAACTTTGTGTCACTTCCTGCCTCCATAAATAGGGAAAGCAAAATATCTGTGCTTCTTATTCATGTACATCTGCCAAACCAATTAACACCTCCTGAATGTTATCTTAATTGCATTTATTAACATAACATTAACATAGCAGGGAGATAACATTCAGGAGGTATTAATTGGTTTGGCAGGCACTCGAATGGGGAGCACAGAGAAGGGCCCTTCTCAGTATCTTGCTTCCTTTTTTTCTTCCCTTGGTTGTACTAGAGAGGAAATGAGATTAGTTGAAAGAGAGAAAATATATCTTAACCAAAATGGCAGCCACATCACAGGGTCACTTGTAAACGCCTCAAAGAGATGCCCACTCTAAAGCCTGCCTCTTTGACAGGTTACCCAGCTGCCCTTTCTGTACCAGTATCTCTGTACAGTTCTGGCTAAGGAGATTTCTGGAGGTGCAGAGGCACAGAAATGCTTCCCGAGGAATGCACTGAGCAAGTCATGAATTTTTACGGCACCTAAACTGCTTTAAAAATAATCAGAATAAGTTCCTCTGATGAGAATTTAATACAGTTCCTACCCTTACAGAATCATAGAATGTTTTAACTAGATTCGTCCATCCATTAATTCATTCACTAGGCATTATTGAGCACCTACAGTAGTCCAGGAACTGTATGGTGCTGGGGTAAAGAGATAAACAAGATTCAGTACCTGGCTGAGGATGTCCAGCTGTCACGGGAATTAACCATGTAGTTAATGATTGCAGGTGCGTGACTTACAGTAGACAATATATACTTATTAAGTGGGTGAATTCATGAAATGTTATCACTGTGGTTCCACTCTGGTGGTGGTACGAAGGGTGGGGAGTGTGAGGTTTGGGGATATGTGTCTAAGAAGGCAAAACTGAAGACAACAGATGATATGGAAAGAGTTGAATGATTAGGGACTAAACCAAGACAGAAACACTAGGGATAAATAAAGAGGAGGGCATAGATAAGGAGGTCCCGGAGGGAAAAACCACTGCTAACATTTGTTGAAGGTTTCCTTTATGCCAGGCAGAGCTCTTCATACTTGGTATGAACTTAATTTTCTCAACAACTTTGTAAGGTGGTCTTATTAATATACCCATTTTAAATGAGGAAATTGAGTGTGGTAGACTGAATAATGTCCTTCCCCCCCCAACACACAAGGCTGTCCCCACTCAAATCCCCAGAACCTGTGAATGTGTTACATTACATAGAAAAAGGGACTTTGCAAATATAATTAGGTTAAGGATTGTGCAATGGGCAGATTATCCTAGATTCTCCATGTGGGCCTGATGTGATTCCAGAGTCTTCAAATGAAGGGGGCAGGAGGAGTAGAGTCAGAATCAGAATATATAAGGATGGAAGCAGAGGTCAGAGAAGAGAGAAAATGTTATGAAGATGAAGGGGCCATGAGCCAAGGAATGTGAGTGGCCTCTGGAAGCACTTTCTCTGGACACTGTGGAATGAGACTCCTCTCAGTTGCCCACCGTTTTCAACTTCTTTCATTTTCAGTATCTCAATGGGAAAGCATTTTGTTTAATTGTACAGTATCTTTCCTTTTAAAAACTATGTCCCCTATTACGTTAGAATTTTCATGAAGGCCATTTTTGTATTGTACACCTTTGATCCAATGCCTGACACTGTGCCTGACACACACAAAAATGTGCTCATTAAATGTGTGTTAAAGGAAGTAGGAAGGGAAGAAGCTCTCAAATATTCTTAGGGTGGCAATTTCCTGCCTGTCAGGGTGTCCTCCCAGGGTCAATGGACTTACAATCACTTTGTGACATGGAGGTGCACCTGCTCCAATCCCTCTTCAGTGAAGAACTTACTGACCCATCTATTGGGAAAGCAGTCTGCAGAATAGCCTTTAGTTTTTAGAACCTTCAGGGATTACCTCATTTGCAGGAAACTACCTTGCCCAAGGTTCCATGCTTCTCACAGTGGCCAATTTCCAACGACTGATTGTGATGGGCATAACAGCCTGGCCATTTCAATCCAGCATGGGGCAACTCTAGCAGGCCATTTTAGCTCCAGAGGTCCTGACTAGGTTGTCCAAGGTTGCCATTAGGCTCATAATTATGCTTGATTTCTGCTTCCACTTCCCTTCCACAGGTGTCGATCCCAAGAATACTCCTTGATAAACATCTTGCACACTAAACTCTGTCTTAGAGTCTGCTTCCTAGAGACCCAATCTCAAGCAATCACTAAGCATAGAATTCTCTCTTGAGTCAGGTAGTTATAAATAAGCAAAAAAGGAATCCAAAATTTAAGAAACAATTAGTAGAAGAGTTTAATATTAAGGAAATCCTAGCCATTAATATTTACCTTTTTTGATGAGTTACAAAATGACTGCTATTATAAAAGATTTATCAGTGGGATCCCTCAATATGATGATGCCCCCCAGAAACATGGTTTAACAGTCACATCAGATCTCACTGATCTCATTAAGCATCTCTTGAACTTGTCTCCTGGATCCACCACCGTTGTCCTTTTAATTCATGCTGTCCATAACGTCCCTCTTGATTCAATGAACAACTCTGAGTTCCTTATTTTGTCTCCCTCCAGTTTATCTCCATGCTGGAATGGTCACTATCCAGCTTAAAGCTCTGTAGTAGTTCCCATCACCCTAAGCATAGAGTCCAGCTCCTTAACATGACTTTGAGAGCCCTCTCTGATGGGTTTCTCCCTGTTTCTAGACTCATCTGTGGAATGCCCTGTTCAGCCTCCCCCTTCACCACTGCCTCTTTTGTTTCCTGCCAAAGTTCTCCAAATTGTCCATGCTGGTACATTGGCCCACCCTGACCTGATTCTCTTTAGAACTCTAGTTTTGAATTTTGCCACCACTCTCCCTTCCTAATCTCAGCCATCCTGAATGACATGCGGTTCATCAGTACACCTTGTCTTTGTTTGCCTTTGGGCCTTTGCACATGTTCCCTCTGTCTGAACCATTTCCTCTTTCTCTTCCCACAGACTTCCCCCAGCCTTCTCCTTGTCAGATATATTTCTACTTCTCTTCACCTTTCCCTGATTTCCCTGAGGATGTATTTGGTACCTCTCCTATGTGCTGTTAGGCCACCCCGTGCTTGGTCTTTTTGATAGCTTTACTGTGTATTCATAGCTGCCTCTAAACTTGGCTGTCTCAGCCACTGGACTGAACTCTTTATTCATAGCTGTGAACATAGCAACTAACACACTACCTAACACATAGAAGGTACATGGGTAACATTCGTTGAGGAACAAATAAATAAAAAACTGAAGTCTCATGAAAACCCTGTTAACACAGACAGGGTAAACATTTTTGGCCATGTTTTAGATAGATGGAAATTGAGACTGATTTAGCCAAGGTCATTCTGATTGCAAATCTAACATTACTTACTATAAACCCTTAGATCCTTCATTCATTCCACATTTTTGAATTTTTTTTTTAACGTTTATTTATTTTTGAGACAGAGAGAGACAAAGCATGAATGGGGGAGGGTCAGAGAGAGGGAGACACAGAATCTGAAACAGGCTCCAGGCTCTGAGCTGTCAGCACAGAGCCTGACGCGGGGCTCGAACTCACGGACCACGAGATCATGACCTGAGCCGAAGTCGGCCGCCCAACCGGCTGAGCCACCCAGGCGCCCCCATTCCACATTTTTGATTCCACAAGTGTTTGAAAAGCCTGGTGTGTCTTGGGTTCTGTTATAGATGCTGGATTGACATGGTCTCTGTTATAAAGTTTATACTCGGGAAAGAAAGATTGACAATAAGCAAGTAACAAAATAATGTTGAGCAGAGTTAAGTTCTGTGAGGGAAATATGATGTGGTAATGTGATAGAGTGGTGGGATGTAGGGGAGAGTGGTTCTTTAGAAATGGAGATTAAGGAATGCCCCTTTCAAAGGGGGTGACATTGAAACTAGATCTGAAAGATAAGGAGCCAGGCATGAGACAAGCCAAGGAAGAGCCTTCTTGGCAAAAGGAAGAGTATGTGCTGAGCCCTGAAATTCGAAAGAACTCAGTGTGTTCAAGGATCAGATAGACGTCCAGAATGACAAGATCACAGTGAGTAATGGGGGAAGTGATGGGAAATGCTAATCAGGGAGCATATCAGTCTAGATCACGTAGGGATGGTAGATCCTGGCCAAGAGTTTGGAGCTTGTTCTAAATGAAATGAAAAGCCACTGGAAGACTTAACACAGGGTCTGGCAGTTACTTAATCCTGACTGGGATAAAGTGGGAGTCCTAATGATATTGGAGATTTGGATGATTAGGATTTTAGGAAGTAGAATCTCATGTAATTTGGAAAATGTAGTCTAGTAAGATAAGAGCTCTAGAAGCAGTGTGGACCTAGTGATCATTTTACCTGGAGAGTTACCAAGATTTGATGGTAATAAACCATGATTATGGTTTTCACCAATACCTTCATACCAATAAACTCCATGTCTCAATTCCCAGCCTCTTATTTTGAGTTGCCTGCTGGACAGCTCCAACATGTCCTGAAATTTTTGTCTAAAGGTAGATCTATTGGTTTACCACCTACCCTACCATATGGTGGTATCCTCCCCTTTTATTAATGATCTGTTTATTTACGTTTTAAAGTCATAGGCATCCTAAATGACAACGCAGTAACAGAAGCCCAGCTGATCACCAGGTCCCGCTGCTTCTCCCACTCAAATATTTCTCAGACTCAGCTCCATCATCCTTGCGTCTCTTTATGTTCTCATCTACTATCACTTGGACTTTTGCAGCCACCTCCTAATCTATCATTAATCTTCTTTACTCCAGCACCATTTCAAACTACTGCCAGACCGAGTCTTTTTTTTTTTTTCCCAAAATGAAAGCTCTTTTATATTATATCTGCATTATAAAAGGAATATTTCTTATTGTTAAATAGCCAAATCCTATCACCAAATAAAATCCCAGAGTGTACCCTAGATTTTTTCTATGATTATACACATATGTACACAAATTAGATTATAATATAATTCTGTTTGGGGATCTGCCTTGTTTAAAAATAGGTCTTCAGTATTTTTCTAAATGAATTAATACACATCTACACCATTTTTGATGTCTTTGTATTATTTCACTATATGGATGTAGTATAATTTACCTAAATAACTTCCTTTTGAGAGCCACTCAGGTTATTTTGCTTTTATGAATGATTTTATATTGAACATCTTCCTATATTTATCTACTTACATCTCTGTCTCGCTTTTTTTTTTTTTTTTTTGATGTTTACTAATCTGAGAGAGAAAGCATAAATGAGGGAGGGGCAGAGAGAGAGAGACAGAGAATCCCAAGCAGGCTCCATGCTGTCAGTGCAGAGCCCCATGCAGGGCTCGAACTCATGAACCATGAGATCATGACCAGAGCCAAAATCAACAGTTGGATACTTAACCAACCGAATTACCCAGGTGCCCCTTTGTCTCACTTTATTAGGAAAAATTTACTTGAAGTAGTACTTTTGATCACATATAATTTCTTTTAATGTTTTTGTGGTTTCACAATTTATAATTGTTTTTAATTAGAAACTTTTTGATATGAGGTTTGAGGCAATGATCTGACCTTTGTTTCTCCTAAAATGGCTTGCAAGCTTTCTCAATATTATTTATAGTTTAATTCAACCTTTCTGCAATAATTTGACATGCCAGCATTTTGTCATATACTAAATTCTTACATAACTTCTGGTCTATATCCAGGCTGTCTATCTATTCCCCAGTCAATCTGGCTACAACTGCTAACGAAGATGCCCTTTTGCTTTGAATCTAGTAGCTTTCTACCAGGTTTTAATATTTGATAGGCCAAATCCTCCTCTCTGCTCTTTATTTATTTGCTTTTTAAATTTTATTTATTTATTTGGTATGGCAGAGATTTACTTTTTCTCCCACATTTTATTTTCCAAATAAAATTTAGCATCATTTAAAAAAAGTGTTTTTTTTGGGGTGCCTGGGTGGCTCAGTCAGTTAAGCGGCCAACTTTGGCTCAGGTCATGATCTTGCAGTCCGTGAGTTCGAGCCCCGCGTCGGGCTCTGTGCTGACAGCTCAGAGTCTGGAGCCTGTTTCGGATTCTGTGTCTCCCTCTCTCTGACCCTCCCCCGTTCATGCTCTGTCTCTCTCTGTCTCAAAAATAAATAAACGTTAAAAAAAAAAAGTTTTTTTAAAAAAAAAAAACCTCGTTGAAATGTCCTATGTTGATTAAATTTATTAAATGTATATACTGTTTTGGAAGAAATTGGCATCTTCAGAATTATCTTTCTAAAATAAATTTAGTTTTATCCTTATCCTGCTTAAAATCCTGTCATATATAGCTCCCCCTGAAGGGAAAGTCATCTTTCTTTCAATGGCATGTAACACCTTACATATTTTGACCCCTGCATGCCTTTCTTTGTCCTTCACAGATTTGGAATATCTTATATGACAATACGTCAAAGAATATGGAGTCATCTTTGGAATCTCAAAGTTGGGGCAATAGAAGAGATGTATAACAGAGAATGTAATGGCAGTTTGATGATATAATTCCGAAATCTGCCTTTACCTCATTTACAAAGTTGTAACTGGAAATAGAAGCTCTTAGCCTCATTGCATTTTGGCCTCTAAGTCCATCCAGTGGAAGAACATCAGTTTGAACCTACAAGCATTCCAAGAATATGTGCATAATTAAGGCTATCTTTCTTTTAAGTCTTGGGAAAACTGTGACTTTCTAAAGTTTGGCTCCTGCCTCTTGACATTGAAGAAGAAAATTCCACTAACTGCAAAATAAATAATTTGGCTGCTTTGTGTTTAGCTTACAGCATTATCTGCAAACCCTGGCCCTTGTAAAAGTTTCTGTTGGCTCTTTTCATCCCTCCTCGCCCTTCGTTGTTCTCCATGTGTTTCCCCATCCTCTACCATGTATAATCTGGTGGTAGAGATCTGGGTCAGTGATAGTGGGTGAGCGAGAAGGAAATGAAAGGGAACAGGGAGAAATGTTAAGAAAACTAATGTCGCAATGTTAACAGTTGCTGAGGAGACTCAATTGTCTTTTTTTAATTTATTTTTATTTTTAAAATTATTTTTAAATTTTTTACTTTTTAATTAATTAAATTTTCAACTGTCCTTTGAGACATACTATATAAAACACTCTATAACTCTCATGGGATGTAGACTATGATTTCTTTTAGACATCCAGCTCGGTCCTGGATACTCAGGGTAGTTGTTTATATAAACCGTGTTAGCTGGAAAATCTTATAAAACTTCAGTCATGGTATTTGCGAATTGGATTCCATGATTATCTTGCTAAAGTTGGGATATAAAAACAGCTTCCTCATTGCTTTTAGCATGGGGAGGACAGTGATTGTATGGGTCTTCAATCTCCAGAGATTTCATTTTGGTCAATGGTTTTAGGTTTCCCTCTAAACTATCTTATTGGGATGCTAAAATGGGTACAATAGATTAGCTTGTGTTTTTTCTACCTTTATTTCTTCACCTTTTCTTTATAAGGCTGACACTGATATTGAGCAACAAAGTAATTAAAAGATGGACAGAATAAAACAGGAATAGGAGATGGGTGCAATTTAGAAACTGAATCATCACCATTGAATAATCAAAAACTTGGGATCATAGTCCATTCAAGTTGAGATGGAATTGCTAGAAGACAAAATAATGCCAAAAAGTTTATTGACCTTTATTTTCAATGTGTGTTTTCTGTATGTCCTGTGTATATTTCTGCAAAAAAAAGATACTCCTGCTTCACGATCACTTTTAAGATGAAGTTATGAAGCTGTTAGAACTATCAACTCCTAGAAAAATTGACATGTTTTTGAGCGCGATTTTTTGAAAGTCTAGGATATCTATTTCAAACGAGTGAAAACATGGTTATAAGTTATATTGATCATTAAGCATTAAAAGTAAGGGAGGAAATACAGAGAACCTGTATAATGTGGTTTTTATCCATTAAAAATGTTATACATGCACCAGAAGCCTAGTTGAGTGCAGAAGCTTAGTCATATAAGCAGGAATAAAATAAAAAAAATCAACCAAGCCATATTGCCTCTCCCAAGATGATGAATTATAGAGCTGGGGGTTCAAGGACACTGATTGCCCATACAGCTCTGCAGGGAGTTGAACTGAGCTCTGTTTGAGGTCACAGCAGAGCAGCAGACGATGGAAGATAATGAGATGTCTGGGCAGTGGGGTAGCTCTTCGGCTGCTCATCTGAGAAATCCTGGTGCATGGATGAGGCGGATGTGACTCATTGATTCAACTTGAAGCAGGAAGAATGGTGAAAGACAAGGAAGGGGAACAAAGAATAACTCAGAATGGTGGGAAATAGCCCAGATTAGAAGCAGTCTTTCCAGGGGGCCTTACCTAAGCAGGGCTAAGTGTTGGAAATACACATTTGTCTGCTATTAGTCCACTTACCAGAGGGGATTTTTTAGTGGAACTTTAAAGGGAATTTCATGCAGTAGAATCAGTGGATGCACAAACATTAACAAGTCATGTCCTTTGCATAGGGAAGAAGCAAAGTTATCAAGCATTACAGAATGTATATCCAAACATAGAGAGATACTTCTGTTTTTTTTTCATTGATAAAAGAATATTTCAAACATACACAGGAGTAAAGAGGAAAAAATACATTAAACCTCATGTACCCATTGCCCAGTCTCACCAACATTTTACCTATCTTGGAGAAAATTCTTTTTGATAAAAGAAGTTGGCTTCAGGAGAGGCCTGGAAACATACTCTCCAGAGGGGGAATCAAAGGCCCAAATTGTCAGCAGGGCTTCCTGAACCCCTCCAGTGTGACATTATTACTGCATTACGGCATTACTTGTTAAATGAAAGGTATTAGCTCTGTGAATAATCAGGTAATCAAAAAGTACTTACTACTTTGGCTTTTTATTACAGGTTCTTCAGCCACTTACATTTAAAATTTTTTTAATATATCATTATTTTAAACACACATCATTATTTTAATTATATCCAATTAAATATACCTGCATCTCCTCAGCATGCATCATTATGTACTTTACTAAAAAGCACTTTGAGTCAAATTGCATACCAGCGTTCTTTATTATAATTTATGTGCGCATATCTGCGGCAGATTTATACATTTTAGAGATTAATTATCAAGAAGTTTGTTTAGACTTCCAGTAAACGTGAAACTTAACTTTGGCATTTATTTGGTATTTTGGTATTTATAATTTTGTAGTATTTTTTGATATCGTCCTGGAAGACACTGGTTTATTTTTTCATCTGAGGAGAGTATGGGTACATGAAAAGAAATCATTACAGTTACCAGAAGAACCATTTGTGCCCACGTCTTCAAATTTTTTCACCTCTTTTGGGTCCTCTGGAAAGTCACTCTCATTTTGGATTTCTCCAAATAACAGACTGAAAAATTGTCTATGACTCAGTCCCAATCACATGAAAATAATATTGCTGGGTTATAGGAATATAAGAAAATATAACCTCTAGTGATTTCTTTTAGCTCCTGTTGAAGGATTTTAGCTGTTTTTACCCAAGGGTTTTACAGCTTTTTATATGTACTTTTGCATCACTCATAGGTAAGGATGTGCAATTCTCACCACTGGTGTTTGGCATATGATAGACTAGTGCAAGGATCCTTAAACTAGAATTCAACATGTAGTTCTTGAATTCCAGGCAGCAACTCACTGTCAGCTACCACCCCTCCCCTGCGACGGTTCATAACAAACTGAGCCACTAAATAAACTCACAAAGGAAAATCCAGTCTCTGGAGGTGTTGGAGGCAACCTGTTGGTCCAGTTTGATGATAATATCTTGTCTGGTTCCCATAGCTGAAATTCCAAATCTTTGGAATAACTCTATGACTTGAATCCTTACCTTTCCTCCACTCATATCCACTGGTTTTGGCATATTTCTTTACTTCCTCCAGTACGTGAGCCTATGTGGTTTTCCTATATGGTTTCTGGGTTAACTGATCTCTGAAGCCCTGACATATCTCCTTTTCTCAAGGGAGGATGCCTGTTGTTAGAGCAGCTCTTTGCTGCTCCCCACCTCCCTCCTTTGATGGAGGTTTGGAGTTATAAACTGGGTTACTTGTGACCTGGAGTATGTCACTTACATTCTCTAATCCCACTTTTATCTCAATTGAGGGGTTGGGGACTAGGTTATCTCTAGTGGTTAACATTCCTCCGCCCCGCCCCCCTTTTTTGAGATATTTGCCTAATTTTTTTATATTACATGATTCTGTATGATTATATTGTCATCGTAAAGGCTTTAAACAGTACAGAGACATACAAATGATAGTGGAAGAGTCCTCTTAATTTCACTGCCCCTCCTACCCCTCCTTTCATAGCCAGAGATAACTACTCACATTAACATTCCTTGATTAATTTGTCTAATAAAATTTTGTCAAAATTGAATCTTTGTGACCTTTTAGTAGCTATAATTTGTGCATTTGATTTTGGACACTGTTAGTCATTCAAGAGGCAGTGCTGGTGAGGAATGGTGTGGGTGATTGAAAAGGCATGAGCATTCAGCAGAAGATTTGAAATATGAACAATGAATTGTTCTTGGTATGAATAAGATTCTGTGAAGTTAATTCTCTCCTTTTCCAGTGACAAACTTGAGGGAAGGAGATTGTGGTAAGAAAAGTAGAGGGAGGAAGAAAATGCTTTCTGTCATTTTACAGATTTCAGTGTCTAAAAGTAGTCATTAGAAAGCTTATTTCCTTCTTCACAGTACCCCATGAAACTTATGTGGCCAATGGTATATTTTGGATTGAGTTTTGTGACTCTAGTGACGAAGTTTTCCATTGACTGGAATAACTGAGAACAAAGTTTGTGGTAAAGTTCTTTGTTCACCAATAGATGTTCCTCTAAAAACAAGGTTTCTGTTAAAATGATAAACATGACAATTTCTAGTGGCAAATTATTGCATTAACAACATAGTGCATTAGAGCAAAATTTAAAGAAATACAAATATATTGGTATGCTCTGGTTCCTTTGTTAGTAGCATTACCTGTTTTCAATAGCTAATTATTTGAACAACAGTACTATTGTGGAAAATGATTTTACCTACCCTTATCAGACCCCTTCTAGAGTGAATATAGTTCAAAGGCTTTTAGAAAGTGATTAGAGTAGCATATGAAGCTCTTATGGTTCCCTTTCTATTGTTAATCTCTTCATTTTAGCAGATGGTACTTGGAACTCATTTTACATAAGAGTTTTTAAGAATGAATCCCATTTTCAATTTCAGTTTCTTTACTTCTTTGCCCCATGCAAAATTAAATTGAGAGAGAAAAAAGACAATTCCTATATATATTAAACATCAGCTTCGGTAAAAAAATTTTTTTTACCCACACAGGAGAATTTAGCACATTTTTCTCCTCATTAAACACACACACACACACACTAAAAAACACACAAAAAAGTGACTAACAGCAAAAATACTAAAGATTTTCCATTACTGAAAGCAAACAATTTTGCACCTCAAATTTTATACCCACCCAAATTTGTGTTCCAGTGAAGAACAAAATAAAGATATTTTTGGACATGACCGACAGATTACTTTGAAAGTAATCTTCAAAATATATTGCTGTAAAGCAAGAGAAACAAAGTGAATACAACATCGAGAACGATGTGGGTGTAAAACTATTAAAATTATAGCTGAGTCTAAAGAACTATTGACACATTAAATAAAGAAACAATTGTTAATAATGTGCAACTAAAATACCAACCTGTAAGTAGTTGATGTGAGAATAGAGGGATTAGAGAATAGGACACAAAGGTGGGGCCAGAATTGAAGAGGTCTTAAGATTCTTGCCTTGATCAGGAAGATAATAGAGATCCTGATTATTTTAATTTTTTTTTAATGTTTATTTTCAAGAGACAGAGAGAGGGTGAGTGGGGGAGGGACAGAGAGAGAGGGAGACCCAGAATCCAGAGTGGGCTCCCGGCTCTAGCTGTCAGCACAGAGCCTGACATGGGGCTCAAACTTATGAACCACGAGATCATGACCTGAGCTGAAGTCAACACTTAACCCACTGAATCACCCAGGCTCCCCTGAGATCCTGATTATTTCTAGATATTGATAAGATATCTACGTTTATATGTGAATATTAAAATGTTAAGGCAATCCCTAAGAAAAATGGGAAAAGAATAGAATACATCTTTTCAAACACTTATGGTGTGGAGCCTGCTTGGGATTCTCTCTCTCCTGGTCTTTCTCTGCCTCTCTCCTACTCTCACATACTCTCTTTCTCTCTCAAAAATAAATAAATGAACTTTAAAAATAAATAAATAGATAGATAAATAAATAAATAAATAAGAAAAAAAGGAATAACTAGATTAATTTGACTAAAGGCAGAGAACAAAGGAGACTGATGCAAAAGAATGATAAATAGAAAACGTGAAACTAAGTGGCCAGAAATAAGTCAGACATACAAGTAGTCAAACTAAACATGAATGGCTTAAATTCTCCCTTTAAAACACTTTTAAACTGGATATATTAAAAAAAGTTCCAACTTAATGCTGTTAAAACATGTGACATTCCCAAAGAAAAACAATAAAAAAGCATTTGAGAAGAATATGCAATAATCATGAAACTGTGTGCAAGACAAAATTGTGAAATATAAAGCAAAGGAAAGAAATAAAAGTGGTGAAAATACAGAGAAGGGAATGATCCACAGTCATAGTGGGAGAATTTACTACAACTTTCTCAATAATGAATAAATTCTGGAGACAGAATTTTATTTTATTTTTTATTTTTTTTTAATTAAAAAATTTTTTTTCAACATTTATTTCTTTTTGAGAGACAGAGCATGAGTGGGGGAGGGGCAGAGAGAGAAGGAAGCGCAGAATCCTAAGCAGGCTCCAGGCTCAGAGCTGTTAGCACAGAGCCCAAGGCGGGGCTCAAACCCACGAACTGAGAGATCAATACCTGGGCTGAAGTCGGACGCTTAACAAACTCAGCCACCCAGGCACCCCTTTATTTATTTATTTTTAAGTTTATTTATTTATTTTGAGACAGAGAGTGCGGATGAGCAGGGGAAGGGCAGAGAGAGAGGGAAAGAGAGAATCTCAAGCAGACTCTGCTCTGTGGGTGTGGAGCCTGATGCAGGGCTCCATCTCATGAGCTGTGA
Source organism: Panthera uncia (assembly GCF_023721935.1). Classification (NCBI taxonomy): domain Eukaryota; kingdom Metazoa; phylum Chordata; class Mammalia; order Carnivora; family Felidae; genus Panthera; species Panthera uncia. Next base: position 22,154,515 of record NC_064807.1, read on the forward strand.
GATCATGACCTGAGCCACAATCAAGAGTCAGACACTTAACCGGCTGAGCCACCCAGGCACCCCTCCACATTTGCAGTATTTGTAAACTTCATGATTATCAACTAGAGAATTTATACAATTTTCAAGCGTCCATGGGATATTTACAAATTTTGATCATGTATTAGTCTACTGGGAAAACCTCCATAAATTCCAAAGAGCAGAAATCATAGTTCATAGTCTCTGAACAAAATACAATAAAATTAAATAGTGGCAATGAAAGGAGAATCCTCTAGCCTTGATCTACCTATTTCAAAAAAAAAAGATACATTCTTCTAAATAACTCTTGGTTCAAAGAAGAAGTAAGACAGGAACTATTAATCACTTATAAATAAACAAAAAGGAAAGTTCCACCATCATCACTTGCTGACTGTGGCTAAACCAGCACTTAGAGAAAATGTTACAGCCTCAATTTGCTTATTAGAAAATAAGAAGGGATTTAAAAACTCAGTAATTGAGAAAAGAAGAAATAAAAGAAACAAGAATGTATAAGAATGGAGATAATAAATTAATGACAGAAGAAACAAAACAACTGACTTTATAAAACCTAAAGCTACTTCTGTGAAGTGATATATGAAGCAGGCAAAACCTTTGGTGGGTCTGATCGTGAAAAAAGAGATAAGATACACATACACTTTAGGGGTGCCTGCGTGGCTCAGTCAGTTAAGTGTCCAACTTTGGCTCAGCTCATGATCTCACAGTTTGTGAGTTCAAGCCCTGCATCAGGCTCTGTGCTGACAGCTCACAGCCTGGAGCCTGCTTCAGATTCTGTCTCCCTCTCTCTCTCTGCCCCTCTGCCACTCATGCTCTGTCTTTCTCAAAAATAAACAAACATTAAAAATTTTTTTTTAGAAAGATACAAATATACTTTAGAAACAAGAGAGAAGACTTAACTACAGATTCAGAGGAAATTTTTTAGTATTATAAAAGTATAATGTCTTTGACCTTCAAATAACAAATTCAGTCTATTTACTTTTCTAGTAAAATATAAATTACTAATAATATTTTAAAAAGTGTTGGTAAACCTGGGACGCCTGGGTGGCTCAGTTGGTGGAGCCTCCGACTTCGGCTCAGGTCATGATCTCGTGGTTTATGGGTTCGAGCCCTGCGTTGGGCTCTGTGCTGATAGCTCGGAGCCTGGAGCCTGTTTCGGATTCTGTGTCTCCCTCTCTCTCTCTGCCCCTCCCCCCTCACGTTCTGTCTCTCTCTCCTTCAAAAATAAATAAACATCAAAAAAAAATTTTTTTTAAGTGTTGGTAAACCTAAAGAGAACAATAATTAGAAGAAATTGACAAAGTAATAAAAAAATCAGCTCCCCAATAGATAGAAGGTCAGGACTATTTTATGGGCTTTAAATCTTCAAATGCTTAAGAACAAGCTAATCGCTACTATAAATAAATAGAAGGAAATCATCCCAACTGAACTATCTTTCTATGTATAGTTGAGGTTCTGAAACGGACAGTGATTGCACACACACTCAAAATGACCACATTCTGCCACACTGCCTTATGTACATAAATCTAGAACTCCAAGTAAAATAGTATCAAATTGAATTCATCATTACCCAGTAATATTAATCTCAGGAATGCAATAATGATTGAACACTGAGAAATCTTATTAATGTACTTTACTACCTTAAAAAGAGGAAAAACCACTGGTTCACTCCAGTGGTGCTAAAAAAACCCACATGATATAAAGTCCACATCTATTTGTGATTTAATATAAAACAAAACAACTTCTAGGTTAGTCAGAGAAAGAAACTTCACTAATTTGGTAGATGGTATCTACCAGAAACCTAAAGCAAATACAAAATTGTTTGGTAAAATAGAGTATACCATTGAAAGCAGGAACCAGACAGGCTTATTATCACTACCCTTACTCAAATTATAATGGATGGCCTAGCTGAAGCTTTTAGGTAAGAATAAGAAATAGGATAAGAAGAGGGGCACCTGGGTGGCTCAGTCGGTTAAGCAGCCGACTTCGGCTCAGGTCACGATCTCGCGGTCCGTGAGTTCAAGCCCCGCATCGGGCTCTGTGCTGACAGCTCGGAACCCGGAGCCTGTTTCAGATTCTGTGTCTCCCTCTCTCTGACCCTCCCCCATTCATGCTCTGTCTCTCTCTGTCTCAAAAATAAATAAACGTTAAAAAAAAATTTATAAAAAAAAAAGAAATAGGATAAGAAGAAATGAGTATAATACTGGGAAGGAAAGAGCAAAATGTTTCACTAGATTTTATTTGTATAAATACTATATATATATATATATATATATATATATATATGTATTCTGTTTGCAAAATCCAAAAGAATCCATTGGAAAACATTAGTACTCTTAAGAGTATTTAGTAAGAATTACAGTATCAACTTGTCAAAACCAGTAGCTTACCTGGATCTCCACAGTTAGTAATCAGAAAGTATAAAAATGCCTCATGCCCAAAAGCAAAAAAACAAAAAACAAAACTATTAGGAAACGTGCATACTTATAGGAAGAAAAATATAAGATTTAACTGCCAGTCGTGGAAACTCTCTAAAAAATTAAGAGAAAATACCATTAATGTTTAAAAGATGTCAGTTCAGGGGCGCCTGGGTGGCTCAGCTGGTTGAGCGTCGGACTTCAGCTCAGGTCATGACCTCATGGTTTGCGACTTTATTCCCCGCTTTGGGCTCTGTGCTGACATCTTGGAGCCTGGAGCCTGCTTCAAATTCTGTGTCTCCCTCTCTCTTTGCCCCTCCCCAGCTTGCGCTCTATCTCTCTAAAAAATAATTAAACTTCCAAAAAATTAAAAAAAAAAAGATGTCAGTTCATTTCTCTTCGGTTAATCTATAAATTTAATGCAGTCCCAATGATAATTCCAGCAGGATTTCTTATGTAATTAGATACACTGATTTTACAATTTTTCTTGAGGACAAAATGTAGGATGGGGGTTTTATATGTATGCATTTTATTGTTTTTTGTATCTCACACATATTTTAAAATTCCTATTTATCTCTTTGTTGTATAGTAAGAGCTTTAAAAGGGAGAGAAAATGTACACTATTAGCTATAAAGATTTTGAGAAAAAAAAAAAAGAACACTGAAAGAGGACTGTTGCACCAGATATCAAAGCATGACGTTCAGCCACAGCGATTGAAACAGTATTGAAATGGCTGGAGAAGAGATAGATAATTGCAGTAGGTGTTAGAGACTCCTAAGCAAGTGTGGGTACTTACTATATGGAAAAGTTCGCATTTCAGATTGCATAGCAAACTGTGGACTATTTCATAAATGGTGCTGGGAACATTAGTTTTTGATTTGGAAAGAAAATAAAGTGAGAGCCCTGTCTCTTAGAAAAATGAATTTCAGCTACATCAAGGAGCTAAGTGTAAAAACTTAGTGGAAAAGCCCTTTATAAGATGAGGCATAAAACTCAGGGCCATTAAAAAAAAAAAACAAAGATAAACAGATTTTTTTTTTTAAAGAGAGAGAGAGCATGCAAGCCAGGGAAGGATTGAGAGAGAGAGAGAGGGAGAGAATCTCAAGCAGTCTCTACATTCAGTGTGGAGCCCAATGTGGAGCTCAATGCCACGACCCTGGAATCATGACCTGAGCCAGAATCGAAGAGTCAGATGCTCAACCGACTGAGCCGCCCAGGTGCCCCCAAATTAACAGGTTTTTATAATATAAAATTAGAACTTCTATAGGGTAAAAGACAAAAAAAAAATCTATGACCAGAAGTTTATGCCATATAAACATAGTGCTGTATTTTCAGCTTATGTAATTCAAAATGAATTATGGCCAATAATATATAGGTAGAGTTCCTAAAACTTGTTAAAATTACTCCTTAAAAAACACAGAAAATGGGCAAGGCACAGAAAAAGGAATAACACAAAGTAGTTTTTGCCTATCATATTGACACAAATTTAGAAATTTGACAATAGCCAGTGTGGGTGAGGGGGTAAGAAAACAGATACTAACATGTACTATAGGGGGAAAAGTGTAAACTGAAAGTTATTTTGGCAGTAACTATTAAAATTAAAACCCAACATTTCTTTAACTCAGGATCTCCACCATGTGCACAAAATACACACACATGAATGTTTATGGCATTATCAATTATAACAGCCCCAAATTGGAAATACCTAAGTAGGAGAATCCATAATAATTTATGGAACATCCATACTCTTTTTTAAAAAATGTTTGTTTATTTATTTTGAGAGAAAGAGAGAGAGCACAAGTAGGGGAGGAGCAGGGAGAGAGGGAAGAGAGAGAATCCCAAGCAGGCTCCATGCCTACCTTGGGGATCATTCCCACGAACAATGAGATCACAACCTGAGCTGAAATCAAGGGTTGAACACTTAATTGACTGAGTCACCCAGACGCTCCTAGAACATCCATTCTCTTGAAAGTTAAGTGGCAGTTAAAAAGAAAATGAGGGGGCGCCTGGGTGGCTCAGTCGGTTAAGCCTCCGACTTTGGCTCAGGTCACTATCTCGCGGTCCATGAGTTCGAGCCCCGCGTCGGGCTCTGTGCTGCCAGCTCAGAGCCTGGAGCCTGTTTCGGATTCTGTGTCTCCCTCTCTCTGACCCTCCCCCATTCATGCTCTGTCTCTCTCTGTCTCAAAAATAAATAAACATTAAAAAAAAAAATTAAAAAAAAATAAAAAGAAAATGAGGATACTGCTAACCTGAGATCTTTGACACAGAATATTTTTTTAAAAAGTGACAAAACCGTGTATAAATTATAGCCTCATCTATATATTTTAAAAAGCTCATCCTGATATTGGTAGGTACATATCTGTATGTGTATGATTGTGTATAAGATATATATATATACACACACACACATATATATGAAAATACATATATAAAATGGAAGAATAACTGGAAGGATACACACCACCAAACTATAAAGAGACAATTCTTGTGGCAATGGGGAAAAAGATGTGGGAGAGGAAAGTTGTATGTTTGTGGCTGATATTTATATAAAGTTGTTGATAATATGAAATGCATTGATCGATACTATATTTCTCATATATAAAAAAATACATCTCCTTTCAAACTTCTAATTATTAAGGGGTGCCTGGGTGGCCCAGTTGGTTAAGCGTCCGACTTCTGCTGAGGTCATGATCTTACAGCTCGTGAGTTCCAGCTCCGCGTCGGGATCTCTACTGTCAGGGAGGCCCGCTCTGGATCCTCTGTCCCCTTCTGTCTCTGCCCCCTTCTCTCTCTGCCCCTCCCCTGCTCACGTGCACTCTCTTTCTCTCTCTCTTAAAAATAAACATTCAGGGGCGTCTGGGTGGCTCAGTCGGTTAAGCCTCCGACTTCGGCTCAGGTCATGATCTCACGGTCTGTGGGTTCGAGCCCCGCGTCGGGCTCTGTGCTGACAGCCCAGAGCCTGGAGCCTGTTTCAGATTCTGTGTCTCCCTCTCTCTCTGCCCCTCCCCTGTTCACACTCTGTCTCTCTCTGTCTCAAAAATAAATAAACGTTAAAAAAAAAAATTAATAAATAAATAAACATTCAAACTTCTAATTATCAGAAGGGAAAGTCATGATTTCACTAGGTTAACATTTGACCTATTTTGTGGATGACATACCATTACAAAAGGGAAATACAGTATTATATTTTTGTTATGTGTCATGCTCATTATTTTTCACTCAGTGCTGTTCATTGAGTGGCCCGTGTGTGCACAGAACACTGGATCCTCGGGTACAGTCTCTGAGAGCAGCGTGGTCTCACTCCAGGATTCCTCTTGGTGATCCTGGAAGACCATATGCCCCCTGACAAAGTGGAGGCAGAAGCATTTAGCATCTTGCCCTGGTGCTTTTATGGACCTCCCTAGTCCACTGTACAGAAATTCTTTGCACTGAAGGTCAGCCCAGTGCTGTTTCGTGTGTAGATGAAAAAGGCACTGGAACCAAGAGCTTCTATGAATTTCACATGCAGAGACTCACGCCTCTTTGCCCTTCCATGTTTGCAAGATCTGTCATTCATGGAAGGAAGTTAGGTCGTCTGAAATAACTTGCTATGTGACTAGCCATGGTGGTTGTTATCAGTGCTTTTATACTCTGCTCTGGGATGGTAACGAATTTAGACTGACCAGTATAATACAATTCCCAAACCAATTTCTCGCTCTCTCTCTCTCTCTGTCTCTCAAAAGACAGGCTTTTTTTAAAATTTTTTTTTTTAATGTTTATTTATTTTTGAGAGAGAGAGCATGAACGGGGGAGGGTCAGAGAGAGAGGGAGACACAGAATCGGAAACAGGCTCCAGGCTCTGAGCAGTCAGCACAGAGCCCGACACGGGGCTCGAACTCACGGACTGCAAGATTATGACCTGAGCCGAAGTCGGACGCTTAACCGACTGAGCCACCCAGGCGCCCCAAGACAGGCATTTTTAAATGTCTGTTTCTTTTTAAAGTTACATCCATTTCTGTCCATGAATATTGAACCAAATAGTAATTCAACTTCAGATTTGTCAGTATAAATACCAAAAGCTTAAAATAAAATTAAAAACCCTCTGCCCTTCCTTTGCCTTAAGAGAGCATCCCCATGTTAGAGCAGAAAAAGTGCAACTTTTCTAGGTTGCAACTAGGTTGCACTAAGAATCCAAAAATCTGTTTGAGGACTGCCTTCCGGGATCTTTTGCAGGTCACTTCACTTCTCCTAGACTTCACTTTATGTCATCAGGAAAATGGAGAGATTGGGGGAAATGGGGAAGAGAGGGGATAGAGAGAGGATATAGATAATGAAGGAGAAAGAGCTTTGAAAGGTATAAAAAGCACAGACCAGCATGAGAATTTATACAAGCCCATTGCTCCTCTTCTTACACACACACACACACACACACACACACACACACACAGCTGCATGCATGCATTGGATTTCTATTCTCTTTCATTTATGTTCCCTTTAAAGTAGGTATTTGAATCCCTCTTAACACATTCAGCTTTGTCTTTTGTCCCATGTACCCATTGATCTCACCAGCACCTGAGGCCTTGGATTTACTTAGTTCTACCTTTTAGGCAGGCCCTGTTTTCTCCCAGAGGTGCATTTAGCTTAGTGTCAAAAGCACAGTATGTTCCCTTTTTGTTAACTTAACCTCCGTGTTGTTTTTTAAAAATCAGATTTGAAAGAACAGGGACCCTAGAAAGCCTGTGATATGTAAATATTTAGCCAGGCAGATAGGGATAGTAAGCGTTTTTCTCTCTTAACACAAAACATGATTTTATTTGCTAAAGCTGTAATCTTGTTTGATAATCCATCAGTTTATTATCAGCTATGTGGTGAGACATAATGCCACAGGGAGATAATGAAGAACCTTCACCTGATACTACCGGGTTGATTACAGTGACCGCAGGAGAGAGAGTCTTCTGGAGGGGATTATGTTAAACATAGCCTTTCTATTTACAGTTGATTTCCTCCGAGGGCTTTAACTGTTCAGCTCCCAGCCTAGGTAAGTAGGTCATCTGAAAACCTTCAAAGAAGAGTCTGCAGGTGTAGATCAACTAGACATGTCTCTTTATCAGGCCTCATTAAGTCATTGTTTGATGCTCAGTGCATTTATGAATCAAAGAAAAAAAAGATACGAAGGCGTGCCATTGAAGACGGTATTTAAAACAGACACAACCCAGAAAAAAATCCAGTTTGGAAACAGAGCAGGAGACCCTTCTACCCCACAGGTAACATCAGGATCCCAGCTCTAAGTATTAAGTCCAGTAAACTGGATTAATAAAGTGAAATTTTATTATTTTAAGTGTAATTAATTAATTTATTTGAGAAAGAGAACAAGCGGAGGAGGGGCAGAGAGAGACAGGATCCGAAGCGGGCTCTGTGCTGACAGCAGAGAGCCTGCAGGGCTCAAACTCAGGAACCGTGAGATCATGACCTGAGTTGAAGTCAGAGGCTTAACCGACTGAAACACGCAGGCACCCTAAACTGAAATTTTAATATAACCTTGATTAGTAGGATTCTCAAGGGTGACAGCCCCTTATGGTGTCCCCAGAGAAACCTGGTCGGGCAGTTGGCATGCTCAACTCCAGGAGGGGGTGATACCCCCAGAGCGCTGCAGGAAGGGCCCCCTCCTGGGAGGAGACAAGTGTTGCTTTCCAGCTCTCATCTTTGAATTCTTTTCTTCCTTGAAATGTCTCTTCTCCAGATTATCCACTATGCAAAACGTCTTCCCCTGCAATGCAGTCTTCAAGTGGCAGGCCTCCTGAACTTAGAGGCTGTGTATTCTGGAGTTCTATATTCTCTCCCTTAGGTCTCTTCTGAGATAAGCAGATGAGCAAACTGAGTTTCAAGGAATTTTAGTATCTTCTTTGGTCCTTTCCCATCTTTCTTTCCTCCTTTCTTTCTCCTTAGAAGACATTTTCTTCAGAAGGTAGATTCTGAAGCCAGATACCTAATTTTAGATCCCGGGCTCTGTGTGGCCTTGGGCAAGTTACTTATCTTGGAATGCCTTGGTCCTCTGCGGGAAAGAGAAGAAAACAGTGTTAGTTACTCGCACAGTTATTGGGAGGATGCAGTTGATTCATACCAAATGTAGCCCTTAGAACAGTGTCTGGCACACAGCAGACATTCAGTGCGTTTTAGATATTGCTATTATTGTTGCCGTTTCCCTCCTTCCATGTCCTGCTTTGTCCCCTCATCAAACATAAATTGACTGTCATCTCTGTGATGGACATTGTGGCTCCCCTTTTCAGAAGATTCGCTGTCTATGAGCAGACAGGTCATCAGACAGGTGCAGAAGACAGGCACATAATAGAGGTGTGTCAGGGCCTCCAGGTTATCAGGGATCGACTGTTTGGTGTCTGTGGTTTGTTGGGAAGCCCTCTTGAGGAGGAGACCTGGCATTTGAGTTGAACACGAGATGGAGAGGTGTTCACTAGGCCAACGGTGAAGAGACAGGTGTTCTAGGCAGAGGGGCCCGCATGCGGGAAACCATGGCCGTGTGAAAGACCATGGCGGGGATCTGGACTAAGAAGTCTTATTAGTAGAGCTTCCATAACAAAGTACCACAGTTGGGGTGGCTTAGAACTAATTTTCTCACAGTTCTGGAGGCCGTAAGTCCAAGATCAACGTATCAACAGGTTTGGTTTCTTCTGAGGCTTCTTGCCTTAGCTCACAGACAGTTTCCTTTCTCACTGTGCCCTCACCTGGCCTTTCCTCTCTATCCTCATTTCCTCTTCCCATATGACCTCATTTCGCCCTTAATTACCTCTTTAAAGGCCATCTCTCTAAATGTAGTCACATTCTCAAGGTACAGGGGGTTGAGGCTTGCGCACTTGAATTTGGGTGGGAGACACATTTCAGCCCATCAGAGAAGTCATCTGTTAGGTATGACTGGCGTCAGGCGCATGTGGATGAGTGTCGGGAGACGAAACCGTAATGCCAAGCAGCACCCAGATCTTGAAAGGCCTGGCTTCTCATCCGGCAGAGGAGGGTGTTGCCGGATGGGAATGGACACCGCCGTCTGCTGGAGGCTCTGCTGGGCCCCCCGGGGCTGAGGAGCGAGGGGCCCACGGGAGGGAACCGCACTCTCATGTGTCAGATGAGACGCTGGTTTGAATTCCAGTTCTGTTCCGTCACGCCTGTGGCAGCCGAAGGCAGGCAGCGATTCCCCAGCACGAAGAGACTCCGCGAGAACAAGGATGTGTGTGGGTGTGGGGGGCAGGTGGGTGGGGCAGAGGGAGGCAGCTACAGCTGAAAGCTTGCTGTGGCAGCATCAGTGGCCGGCTTGCCAGGCTCCCGCGAGTGAAGAAGCTTCCAAGCAACCGATGAGGCAGGCTCCGGGTTTTCCTTCTCACGCCTGAAGGCCCCTCAGGTGTTCCTACCATGATCACGTCTCTTACTACCCTGTTTTGTAAATGAGAGAACAGCCTCCCTTTCCTTCTCCTGCCAGGTAGAAGCCCACGGCAGCTCCGTGCTGTTGACAGTCAGAGAATGAGATAATTACTCCTCTCCATTTTTAGAATCCAGCTCACACTCAAGCACTTCGGTGCAAGAAAGAAAAAAAAGAGGTGCCGTGTTGGGAGAGCAGCATCGTTTTGTGTGGGGGTCCCATTTGGTTCAGAGACCAGAGACAGGTATCTTGCCCTGGTTTTACTTGTGTGTGGTTGTAGCTGCTTGGGCACACATCCCTTCCTCCCTGTGAGAGTTGAGCTTCTCTTTTGTAAAAAGGGGATGACAATATATGCATGACTAGGACAGTGGTGAGGACTCAGTGAGAAAACGTAAAGCCCTTTGTAGTAGTTAAAGCATTATGCAAATGTCAGTTCCTGAGATGGAAATAAAAAAAAAAGAGGGGCGCCTGCGTGGCTCAGTTGGTTAAGTGACCAACTTGGGCCCAGGTCATGATCTCACCGTTCACGGGTTCGATCCCCGCATCGGGCTCTGCTCTGACGGCTCAGAGCCTGGAGCCTGCTTCGGATTCTGTGTCTCCCTCTCTCTCTGCCCCTCCCCTGCTTGCTCTCTCTCTCTCTCTCTCTCAAAAATGAATACACATTAAAAAAATTAAGGAAAAGATTCAAGGTGCTTGCATTTTGCAATGTTGGTGACTGGGTAGGAAAAAGTAAGCATTTCGATTTCAATGCCAACTCTGTGCTTGTGTCAAGACCTTGGGCAGGGCAATTATAAACCCCGGTATCACTGCCCTGCTTTGTATAGTGGGAAGTGGTGTCTTCCTGTCTCTCTCCTTGCTTTCCACCCTCCCTCCTTCCCCTCAGCTCATCTTCTCTCAGATGATGTAAAGATTAATTGGATGGTGTCCATGCTGTCTGCCAGGGAGACAGAAAGCATGAAGTATCATCTGGACGGGTTTGGTAAGCACTAGATTCTCTTTCCTCTGCTTTTGACAAACAGAGTGACAGCCCATCGCTGTGTTTAAACAAGTTAATATGTATGTTCCTTGACATAAGGAAGCGCTCTAATCATGAAATACAGCTTGCATGTCATTTGGTTTTGAGATTTTATTGAGTACTACTAATCTTGACATATTTTGGTTGGCACCTCATTCCTGGTATAGTGGGTTAGCGGTTGAATAGTTTGCAGACTTTGTGAAACAAAATCCTCATTTAATGGTTTAGTTTGGCTACATTTCGAAAATATACAAAAACATAATGCACTTTAATTTTATAGGGGTTTTTTTTCAACTTGTGGCTTTGGTTTGGCTCCCCCCCCCCTTTTTTTTCTCAATGCTCTTTCTTCTCTCTCTCTCTCTCTCTCTCTCTCTCTCTCTCTGCCTCTCTGTCTCTCTGTCTCTGTGTTATGTTCCAGTTGCATAGCCTATAACGAAAGCTGCAAAGAAAGACAAGCTTGTGAGGTGACTGAACTGCAACCAGAAGAACCCTCTTTGTACTACTTGATGTCAGGAATGTGTTTACACCCTGGCCAGTGCTCTTGCCCTGGACTTTTGTGTGTGAGTGCAGGGGTTCAGAACATCTGAAGGCCACCACGCAGTGGAGTGACAGGTCTGAAGCTCCCCCATAGAAGCACCTGGTCTCAATGTGCAACAAGATTTCAGTCAACACCAGCCCCCAAAGTCACTGAACCTCCATGACATCATGCCCAGGCGGGAAAAGTCAACAGGTCTCTGGCTCGGGTTCCCCTCCCCTGTTTTTCTTTCCTGGGCTCTCAGTTCTGACTCAGGGATGATGTTTAGAAAGCAGAGCTGAGTTCAGGCTGCCCTCTCGATTACTTTGGCTGGAACCTTCCTGAGTACATTTTGCTATCTCTTTGTGATAGAAACAGGGGCACTCACAGTTGGCAGGGGATGCTCTTTCTGTTTTAATTTCGCAAGGCATAATTATAGTTCCAGGGTCTGGAAGCAGCAGAGAGTTCTTTGGAGAACTTCACAGGGATTTTTCTGTTATGACATAGTTTATCTGGCGGGGGGGTGGGGGGGAAGTAAGGCAAAAGGCATTTCCAAAGAGGAAATAATAACACCATTCATGTTAGCATGCCATTCCATATTGAGTAGATCACAAAATCAGAGTACACATTTTGGAGGGGAGGGGGTGTGGAGAAGGAGGTGTCTTAAAATGTTGGACTCATATAGTGTGGGAAAATCTGGGTAAATCCTGATGAATGGATGTGGGTGGAGAAGGATAAAAGGATATAAAAATAAATGTTTTTACTTAGAAAAGCAATAATGAAGCATCCAGCTGTATCTGAGTGAATTTGTAAGTACCCTGGGCCCTGGGGATATGGAAAAAGCTCTCACCCTAGTAATAGTAATCTGGCCTAAACCGAAGTCATAAAATTCCCTCTGCCCCCAGATGTTCAGTTAGAGGGTACTTGGTTACTCTGTTGATGTAGCGAGAAATCACGGAACTGCCAGGGGTAATGGAGAGAGCAGTGACAGAGGTAGGGAGATGAGGCTGTTTCTCTGCGATGAAACCTGTTTTTATAGGTGATTCCGATGTACAGTAAGTATTAAATAGAGCAACTAAAAGGTGTTTGATTTGAGATTAGTGCTGGAGCGACATTCTCCCCATGGCACTAATAATCCTGCAGTGTTCCCCACCCACTTTCTCACAGGCTCCCTGCTCTGTGTGTTTCAGGTGAGCCATGGTGTCCACGTTTCTGCCTCGGCAAAGGAGGGATTCGCCTTTACTCACTGTGCCCATGATTTTTTTTTTATTTTAGAAAACAGGGGTATCCGTGCACTTTTGGGTTTTTGGTGGTGGTGGTGGTGCAGAGGAAGATAATAAGTGAATTCTGCCTTTGTAATTTAGTGACAGGGACGTATAGATAGGGGCAGCTCCAGGTAAAAGAGGGCTTTTCAAGAATGGTGTTTTGTAATTGAGTGATCATTTCAGACGTTCCTTTATGCACATTTGCCGGTTTGAAGTCCAAGGGACACATACCATCTCAACCTAACATCTCCGATGCTTTCTGCACCACGCAGGACCCACAATCCTTGTTTAATTGTGTGCTTCTTGCATACTTCAAGGGCTGTCAGAGGAACAATAAGAGGCCTGTTGTTGAAACCACATCGTTTCCATCACAGGGGGAAAAAAAAATAAGGTCATTGTAAGCTTGGAGCATTGTTAGGTTTGAGCCTGCCCAAATTATTTCATTCATGTTAAAATGTAAGGAGATGAGAAACGTATTGCTTGAGAAGACAGAGGTTATTTTACATCTGCCCCTTCCCCACGCTGGGATACTGGACCCCAAGCCTCTCCCGGATCACCCCCTTTTTAGCTGGAGGGCCAATGCTCTCTGCCACCCCCACCCCCTACCCCACTCTGGCAGTTCGGGTTTGTGTGTGTGTGTGTATGTGTGTGTGTGTGTGTGTGTGTGTGTGTGTGTGTGTGTTTTCAATTTGTTAAGATGCTAAAATCTGCTTTGTGTGATTTATGAAGGAACTTGAAGCGATTAGTTTCACAGTGCATGAAAATTCCTCAGGTTCAGGGGGGGACGGCCAATCTGTTACACTGTTTGCGGTGGACTGGATGGGAACATGAGCAGCTCGGAGCCATAAGGAGATTGTGTCGAGTTATTAAACACTTGTGGTAAAGCTGCTTATTGTTAATTCCCCGATGTCCTGCTGAAGCGATAGGATAAAATCAGATCGGATTAGATCAAAGAGCCTGGGAGCCAGCCTTTGGAGCAGATTCATTTAATCAATAAAGAGACCTCCTGAGAGAGGGGCAGAGAATAGGGGCCATCCTGGTGGCTCAGGAGATTAAGATGGGGGTGGGGGAGGTCAGTGGTGGGAAGAAACAACATTTATACGTATTTATTTCTCCCCTTCTTTTTGAGACATAATTCTCCTCTGAAACATTTCAGCCATGAACATTTTAGCCACGCTCACCAAAGGGTGTAAACATTTCTGTAAGATCTCATTACTCCAGCACCCCATTACTCCAATAATGCCCTATAAAGCAAGAGTTTATTTAGAAAAAAAACAGACCAAAAACAACTTCTGTTCTTTAAAAAGTATTTCAATAAAAGCAATTTAGGCTTAAATGATTCCCCAAGAAACATTAATCCCTTATGAGTTAATCTGCAAAATTTCCTATTGTCCCTTTGTGAGGAGAAATAAAAGAGAAACACCAAAAGGCCAAAGTCTGGCCCCACCTCCCTCTTTGTATTCTCCCCATGCCCACCTTCCAACCCCCGCCAATAATTAGAAGGCATTGTGTGTTAAGAGGTATGATGCACGTCCTTCATCCATGATTAACACTTCAACCAGTGCATATTCATTCATCTCTTAGCCCTACCAAACCCCACTAAAATGAGGACTCGTGGAAAAGGAAGTGACACCCATTAGAAAGTTAACCACAGAAAATGAGAGAAAAAATGAAGGATGGAGCAAATTAAGGATGCGAGTCCCTCAATGGTTATTGGCTTTAATGGTGTTATAAAAATGATGTCGGCTTTTACCAGGAATAATTTATATTCCGAATTAAATAAGGATATGTATCTATAAATCCATTCTATAAAACTTAATTTTCCATCTAGATATGCTGATTACTTCAGGCCCCAGCATACCTTTACCGGTTGTTAATTACCACGGGATGGTTTAACACTATTTTCCAAATCAGCATGCATGCATAAAATGACTGCAATCCAATTTGACACATTATTAGTGATGATTATTGTCATAGATAAATTAGATTGAACAGAAAATAACCTTCATCCTTAGCATGTTTTAGCTCTCAGAATTAATGTGATTTGGTGAACACATATAAATAAAAATCTGATGAGTCCCTGCTGACTACAGGGCCTGCTGGTGCTGAAGTGTATCAATTTCATGCAGATGATGAATTCCTTAAGCATTCAATGATAATCATGCTTGATTTGACAAGACTTTCTCATGCTATTTTAGGGCCTTAATTTTCTGTGAAGTTCTGTCAAGTGCTCATCAAGCACCCACTTATCTCCGTATCTTAACCTGGCAGCCAATCACAAGGTTGCCTAACAGTACAGCTACCGAGTGCCAGCCCATTAATATTCGAGTCACGTGACTGTCCAAGGAGAGAAACCAATCAATGGCTGATTAACATTCAGGTCACATGACTCCCGAGGAGAGTAAATGAGTTACACAGTAAGACATCAAACAAATTTTCATCTTGAAAGAGTGATTGCTTTTTCTGCTGCTGTGATGTTTGTCAAATTCGCTCTAGCCTTGTCCAATTAAGCTCCATGAGCTGAATTAATAATGAAGAGATGTAAGTACCGTGCCAGCATGAGAGCTGTGAGTGGTGCCACGGAATATGAACTGCTAAGAAAAAAAAAAAAATTCTTACAATGATTGAAAAACCGCATCTGGATAACTAGAATAATTGCTTTTGCAATCTTGATGCTGTTGTGTACTTTCCAGTGCAAAGTGTGGACTGGAGTGTGCTGAGACATGGTACTTTGTGTGATACTTCAAAGATGATTGTGATTTTGAGGTTAGAGTGATTTTAAAGGCGTCACACAAATACACGTTAATTGGATTATTGTTTGTGACCCTAGTAATGAATTTCATTTGCACACTCAATTAAGTTCTGGGGCCTTCTAGAGATATGAACTCTCAAGGTTTTTAAACTATCCATAGAAGGGAAGGAGATTGTTCTGTATTCCTGTATCTTGGGTGAAAGAAATGACTCAACCAAGTACTTTAGAGAGAATTTGTGAACATGTGTGTGCATGTATGCATGCACCCACGTGTACTGTTCATTTCATTAACATTCACAGGTCAGTAAATCAAGTTCATCGAGTTATTTCACACTGCATAGGTGAATCGAAGCAGAATGTTCTGAAAAAGGCCCATGCTCTCTTACTGTTGATAGCCAATGACCGCTTTCTTGTAGTTTCAGGGAAAGTTCTATTTATTCACAAAGTCGATGGCATTTCAACACAGATGCGCTACTAAATTCCAGTGACATGTTTAGAATAGAGACCCTATGACTAATAAAGCTTTCATTTCTTCCCTGAAGGGAGTGAGACTTGACTAATGGTTTATTGGAATTATCAAAGAGTGTCAAATCCCACTTAATAAGTTCCAGCATGAAATTAACTAAATTCCCAAAGGCCTTTCTAAAACAATATAGTCAAATAAAAGGTGTTGCGTGTGCTGGAAAGAGTGTTAAAACCAGTTACTTGGAAGTGACGAGAAATAAATCTAACTGTAGGCAGGAGGCAATGTTTACGCATACAGTTAATAACCTTCTTAATGGGACTGCTTGGTTTGGTGATTCCCGTACCGGGAGCAAAGTGAGATGTGGAACACAGTGTAGGCAAAGGGCCATAAGTCAATTCCCAGCGCTGTTAGTCAAGGATGGAAACTGCCAGGAGAGAAGCAATGAATTTAAAAGCCCCAGCAAGCAGAGAGAGAGGGGAAGGAGAGAGGAGAGGTTCGAGGGGAGAAGGTGGAAGAGTCCAAGATGGACCATCCTGGTGTGATGAAAACTTACTTAGTCCAAAGAACAAGGGACCCCAGCATTTCCCCAGAAGGATTCCTTTCTGACTGTTCCTTACTAGTGACTTAGAGAATCGTGTTGTCGTTCATAACTTCTCAGGGACAGAAAGGGCGTATTATAGCAATGTTTTGTTTTGTTTTAAAGCAAAAACAGAGATCCCAACCACAAGGCATAAACTGGATTTCAGAGACTTGTGAAAACACAGCTCTGACTTAGTATGAAAAATCTGAGGCGCCCAAGGTAATGTAAGTTTAACTTGATCTTCTTTTCCTGAATATTTTGCCCATGACTCGCTTTGCACCCAACTGGTAGCCTGGAGCTCTGCTCACATTCAACGCACACGCGATGGAGCCGCTTCCTACAAGCACCCCACTTCCTGACACTTGAGAGCCCTGGACGGGAATGCGGCTCAGTCGCTTTAGAAGGCCCTGAATAAAAGGGTATTCCACTTTCTGCATAACTTTACATAATTAATAGTTTTCCATGCAAACTATTGTTTGCCTTAATTGTTGTTTCAACAGCTGTTTTCATTAAATTGTAAAGCCCGCTGTGTCTAATCCTTTGAGCACCACTATTGATAACAAGAACTGCTCTGAAGCTTGCTCGGGAGGAAGAGTTAGCTCCCTGCCAAGCTGGAAAACCGTCATGAAGTTACTTGAAAAATAAGGCCTACAGTGGGACTGGTTGTGTAGCTAATCCATTAGGCTTTTCAAAAGAGCCATGCTCTGTACCCTTATGGCTAAATTGACCCAACAACCAATCAATGCCTTTATTTGCTGCGTGGCTGCCCCGAAGGGTCTTCTAGCTGGGTCCAAGTCGCAATCAAAGCCTCCATCAGTACTGGGTCCCTGATGACATAAATGGCCAAACTTTCAACGCGGCTGGCTCGAGTCCAGTCACACCATTTTGAAGATACAAAGAGGCTGTGTTGCACGGTGGAATTCATTTTCTTGTTTACTTCCTCCAGAAACAAGAGCATCATCAGCACGCTCAGTGCATCGGATCAGACCGCGGAGTTGTTGACAGAAGCTTGGCGAGGCTTGCCAGCTTTCCACAAGAAACGCTGGCTTTCTTCTCATACACCCCCTACCGTTTGTGTCTCCGCCAATTGTAGCACATCAGAGCGGCCATTGAGATAATGACCGTGAAGTCTCATGAGACACTTTGATGAAGTGTAACATTTTTTAAAGGATTTTTGTCTGTGCCAAAATGATCGAGGCAGCTGACTAAAAATCGCCCCATCAAAATCAAGGCTGATGAACAGCAGGCGGAGGCATGAGCCTCCCCAGAGAAGATGGGGGGATTTTGCAGCCAAAGTGTCTTTCTTTCCATGTCTATGTGTACCACAGATTCCTTTTTTAAAAAGTCATCTTTGTTTCAGATGAATATATGTCAGTGGCTGATGCTTCAGTCTCCAACATTTTTTTAATTTTTTTTTTTCTGTCAGCCCCCAGAAGATACAGGGAATGATTCCTTTCTGACAGCTCCCTACTAACGGCTTAAAAAATAACATTGTGCTTAATGTGATCTTGGTTGGAAAAAGGCACGCTGGGCATTTCAGTGCAATGCAGAGGCTTTCAGTCAGAGGTTGACCCAGTCCTAATGTTCAGGTACATTTAGATTTCTCTAGTTGAGCTGGAATTAAGAGCAGGATACACAAGAGTGGTTCTGAACCCGTGAAGAATAAAATGAAGCTGGTAACAACGTATACAAAGATTGCTGGCTTCTTTGGGAGAGAAATCACGTGTTTAATTTATTGCCTGGTCTGTCACGACTACCAGTTGTTGAACGCCTGCCGTATTCACACGGAGTCTGCGATCTTCACAACGCCCCCACTTTACCACCTCCATTTTAGGTGAGGAAGCCAAGGCCCACGTGAGGAACCTGAGGCCTGGAGATGTTAAGTAACTTGGCCAAACCCAAAGAGCTGGGAAGTGGGGAAGGCATGGTCTGACCCGTGTGCTTGCTCACAAGATGTGTTCTCTTCCCATCTGTGATTCACTGCTTCCATTGTATGCCTGATACAGCTCATTAAATGGTGCTCAGTGGGAGAAGAGGAAACAATTTGTGGTTGAATTGGTAAAGGCAATGAATAAAATGGATTTACAGTTTGCCATTCTCACCTCTCAGCTTGTCAAGTAGACATTAGCTGCATGGCATCCTTTCATACCAGTCAGCAAATGCATGCTCTGAAACCAGGTTTGAGCGTGAGAGAAGCTGCAGTGAGGTTTTGGGTAACCTCAGTCCGTCTGCACTTTACCTTCTTATTCAAGGTTGAAGCTCGGGACAGGTCCTGCCCTTGGGAGGAAGTGTGGGCGGTGAGCTCGAGGACTTCTCAGAATGTCACAATTGAAGAGACACCTGTGCTTCTGCAAATCGACGCAGAAACCACAAGTGGAAAAAGGGGGTTACAGTTCAGCTGCCTTTTGACTTTTTGGTTCTGCCTGTGGAGCAAGAATCTGTGTCAGAGTGGGATGGAGGGATAAACTGGAGGAAGAGTGACAGGAAGTCAGGGAGCAGAGAGTAATGACACAGATGCTTGTATTTGCATGTGCAAGTGACATTCCCCTGGGCTCCTTTTAAATGTTTTCATCCTGTTTCCCTAAGTACAGCCAAATAAAAGGTGACAAAAGCTCAGAAAACAGAACTAAGGCACCAACCTAATTTTGTGCACACATTGCAAGGAATAAACTACAGGGTCTCAGTACCCTGTTGCCAAAGAAAGCAGGTTTCAGGAGTCAAGATGGATGCTTCCCGGTTTACACTTGGAGTTTACTAATTATTTAGACTTTGAAAAGAAACAGCATCCTAGATCCAAGCGTTGCGGAGAAGTTTAGGCATCCAACTTCATACACTTGAGGCTTCGTGAAAGAAAAAGGACAAGGGAGGCTAACGGACGGATGGCAGAGGTGCGGGGAAGGCTTCTCATGACGTGGAAGCCAGGCAGGAACTACATATATCCTTCTGCACAAGGAAACTTGTGTAATGGACCCAGAGGCGTTCTGAGAGGTCTTTCAACCTCCCTTCCATACCAAAGCATGGGCATGTGCATTTTATAGAGGGTGAGTATTCTATTGGGAGAGTCGATCACAAACTCCTTATTAGCTCATTTCAAATAGAAAGCACTCAGACTTGAAAGGAAAGGACTCCAGTATATTACTTTCAGGAGCCCTTGAGTGAGGGAGCCACAAAAAATCCATCAGATTTTAAAGAAAACTCTATCTCAGCCCCTACCCTCACTTTCCTCATTTGTAAAACGATGGCTTTAGATTCTCTGAATCCCTCCCAGCATTAAAAGTGGATAGTGTTGGCATTCATTAAATACCGACTAATGCCTTTCATTTCCACTGATTCTAAGAGGATCTTGAAACTAATTGAATCAGTCCAAATTGACAAATAAAAAGATCTATTTGTCACTTTTCCAAATATGCTCTGCTTCTGAGCCTTTGCTCAGCATTTCTCAAATTGTGGTCCCTGGACCAAGGGTATCAGCAGGCCCTGACGTGAAAATGAATCAGCCTGAACCACTTACTGAATAGAAATTCTGGAAGTGGCCCCCCACCATCTGCATTTAAACTGCCCTCCAGGTGATTTTGGTGCTTGTTCAAATCCCAGACCACTTGCTCAAGCTGTCCTGGCTGCCTGGGATGCCTTTCTTGAGGTCTATTTGAGACTTAGTTCAAATTTTCCAGCATCTCCTGAATGAAATTAAGTTCTCCTTTTCCTACCATCTCACAGCATTTCCCTTCTACCGTCGTTGAAGAACTTATTAGAACTTCCTGCAATGCCGTGTCTGTATGTGCTAATCTTTGCCCAAGATATGGAGTCTAACAGGGTGTGGGAGGCAGCCTCTAAAATGACCCCTAATGATCCCCATCTGTTGGTAGTCGTGACTTGTATATTCCCCTCCTTTTGAGTGTTGACTTATCTCTGGGTTGGCTTATTTCTGTGGCGGAAATGATGGGGTGCCAATGCCAAGATAAGGTTATAAAAAGACTGACATCCATCTTGGTCATGTTCTCTTACTTGTCCTTCCTCCCTCCCTTTCTCGTCCTCTTGCTTTTCTTCCTCCTTCTCTCTGTCTCTCTCTCTCATCTTTCTCCCTACTTTCCCCTCCCCCCACCAGACCAGCCACCATGTAAACAAGCCCAGGCTATCCTGCTAGGGAGGCCCTAGAGGGGGAAAGGCCACATGGAGAAGGTTGGAAGTAGCCTTGCGGAAAGGCACCTATTAGTGAGCATGCAAGTGGACCCTCCCCTGAGGATCCTTGAACCTTGAAGCGACTGCAGCCCCTGCCTACACTTTGATGGGCAGCCTCGTGAGTGACCTTGAGCTAGGCCCACCAAGTTAAGCTGCTTCTCCGTTTCTGAGCCACAGAAAGTATAAGATGATAAATGTTTATTGTTTAAGTTGTTAAGTATTAGACTGACTTGCTATGCAGAAATAGATAAACTAAATACATAGGACCGTCATGCTTTTCGGGTCTCCAAAGCACATAATAGGGTGCTGTACTCATAAGAGGAGTTTATTGTATGATTGTTGGAATCAGAGGAATGTTGCTTTGAGAGATTTTCAAGAGTGGTCAATTTCTAGGTTTAAAAGGGATGAATTCACTGCAAGTCCCAAGGAACATATGTTGAATAAGTTATAGGAAAAGAATAAAGAAGGTGAGGGTTAGGGGAACCTGGAATAAAAGGAAGAAGGGGGAGACGTGGTAAGTTGGAGGGAAACTCACATAGGCTTTTGGACTAAGTTTTCCTGCAGTTGTGGTTTTCAAACTTGATGAAATAAGAGATTTTTAAAAAAACAATTTGAAGAAGATTGAGGCCGAACTACCCAAATAAATATCTGCAATATGATAGAGAAAGCCCAGAAGTGTGCAAATGTCAGCCAGAGGCCACCCTTTGAAGACCAGGGCAACACTGAAGAGTCCGAGTTTAGATTCAGCCAAGACAAGTATCCAAGTGACTCCGCGTCACATCTATTCATGTGTTCTTTTCTCCCAACGACCTTTGTCTCAACATCCTGACATTCTTGTGTTCTAACCATCAGCTCCCAAATTTGCCTTGAATCATCTTCTGAAAGGAAGAACAACAAATCATGTGGGATTTGAGAGTAGCTAGCTGGAATTCGGTCTTCCTTCTTGTGTGCACAGTGTCCTCCTCTTGCCCTGTGCAGTGCACTTCTGGTTTCTTTCCCCTTCCTGGCGCGCAGGAGGGCTGGCGGTGCCTGAGAGAGGAGAGGGGGTGGTGAAGGCAGGCCAGCAGCCCACCTGCTCCCAGGACCGGAAGCGTGTCCACAGCGTGATGACATGTTTCTCATTCTAACCTTCGGGAGCAGGATCTGAAATTCTCCCTCGGTGCTCCTGAATGCTACTGCTGGCTCCTGCCACGCACACACACCCGCACGCACGCACACGCAGGAGTGTAACACACTCCTCTGAAAACTTGAGTCGCAGAGAATGCAGCGAGCTGGAACCGGTGGTGGGACAGCCTTCTCCTGGTACTTCAGGACATAATGGAGACTGACCAAAGAGATTACTGACTGGGTGAAGAATGGAGACTTTAATTTCAAATGAGCTTGTCTGCACTTTGCTTGAGAAAAATCTTGGCTTGGATGACACCCAATATAATACGGTTTATTTGGTGTAAGTGCAAGTATTTTTCTTTTCCTTTTAATTTTCTCATTTCCTGAACACAGGACTTTCTTTCTGAGGAGTGTTTCATACCACTGTTGTTGTCATGCTTGGCTTCATTTTAAAGAGTAAAAAAAAAAAAAAAAAACTGTTTAAGAGAACGGCTCAATTAAGTTTTATATATTAGCTTGGCGACTGCTTGTGTTACTTAACTAAAGAAAAGCCAAGAAAAACTATATAATTCTGCGATTCAAGGCACAGCACTTCAGAATAAGTGTCGGACAAAATTGTTTCTCTTACCATCTGAGAGGTGGCCTCAGCCAGCTTTTGTGGGTTTGGAGGGATTTTGAAGTTGTCACTTTACAGAAACTGTGATCTTGTTGGGGAGATCCTCTGGACGCTATTCATTGCACTTTCTCTCTTGTTCCTTTCGCCACATGCCTGCCTCACCCTCCCAAACAATTTTCCTTCTGAGGTGGCTTTGGGGAGAGATGGCAGTCTCCTCTCGCTCCTGGAAAGAGAAATGTGAGAGGATGAGAGCCCTACATTGCTCAGTGAGTGGGATGAGTTAGTTGAGGAAATGGCTCACATGTGGCCAGTTTCTCTTGAATTCTGCAAGTTGTGCCATGTCCCAATGGACGTAAGTTCGATTAGATAACTCTTGTTCAGCAGATCTCACAGTCCCCTTGTGGATTTACCTGAATCTACATTTTGAGAGAAGATAGAAAAACCACACTGGTCTCTGGTCCAAGTAGTTTCTAATGAATACATGTCAGATATTAAAAACAGTATCTTGGGGCATCGGGGTGGCTCAGTTGGTTGAGCGTTTGACTCTTGATTTCAGCTCAGGTCATGATCCCAGGATCGTGGGATTGAGCCACAGTTTAGGCTCCTCACTGAGTATGGAGCCTGCTTAAGATTCTCTCTCTCTCTCTCTCTCTCTCTCTCTGCCCCCTCCCCTGCTCTCTCTCTCTCTTTCTGTCTCTCTAAAATAAAAAAATAGGGGCGCCTGGGTGCTCAGTCAGTTAAGAGTCCAACTTAGGCTCAGGTCATGATCTCGTGGTTCCTGGGTTCGAGCCCCACATCGGGCTTTGTGCTGACAGCTCAGAGCCTGGAGCCTGCTTCGGATTCTGTGCCTCCCTCTCTCTTTCTGGCCCTCCCCCACTCATGTTCTGTCTCTGTCTCTCTCCCTCAAAAATAAACATTAAAAAATAATAATAATATCTTGATCCCTCTTCCACTCTTGCATTGGTGTGTCAACTGGCTCAGATATCAAAGCTGGGCTACAACCAGCGCCCTCTTTGGCTACCCCAGCTCTGAGGGCTCATTCTAACCCCTCAGCTTGTCCTAACCTAACCCTGTCCAACTTCCATTCATTTGGTCTCAGAAGCACTGAGGTGCGTCCTGCTCTTCCCCATCTGAAACGTATTCCTGCTGAGGAAGACGCTGAGCGTAGGCAGAGGCCAAACAATGCTGGCGTGCAGCGATGGCATTCAAAGAACCGGTGCTACCCAGCCCCTGCCTCCTCCCTCTGTTTATCCTTTTGTCAATTTGGAAGACATTTGCCAGGGTAGAAAAGCCACACATTCCTGGTATAATTTATAGAGTACTGTTAAGAGATGGTATAAGTGGTTTATTTTTACGGAGGTTATTACTGGTCACAAAACTTCAAGTCAGCTATTTGCAAGGAACCCATATGAAGGAAGCCCCTGTTTGTGGCATCCACCCTCAAGAGCATCTGACAGAGGGCTTACTGTACTTTTGTGCCCAACCACATTTAATCCATTTATAAGACCCCTTTGTATGAGATGCCTTACCAGAGGAAATTAATGTAGGATATTGCAAACAGCTTTTAAGAATGTCTTTTCTGTAGCAGAACTGTGTGGTTCTGAGAGTGAAGTGGGCTTCCCCCCCCCCCACATTGTTATGACTTGACATCTCCAATGTGGAATGTTTCCAGCTGGTTATGATAAGAAAAGCCTGGATTTTTCACTCTTGTGGAAACCACAGTGGAAGAAAGCTATTATATTATCTATTCACTTACTCTCCTCCTGTAAATATAAGTGCATTTAAGAAATGGTTCCAAGTTTGGGGAAGGGACGTGGCAGCACTTAAAAATCAGGCAATGAGAAATTGCAAGTTCAAGATGACAATGGCTAGTCATGTGGAAAACAGAAGATAAACATGTGCCTTACATGGAGGAAGATATTTTCTCACCCAGTAGTAAATTTTAGATTTTGGGTTTCTGGGAATGAAAACAAATTTTTAAAATTAAAAACTGACAGCAGATGCCAGTTTTTGGGTTTTTTGTTTCATAAGTAGGGCATCATGAAGAAAGCAACTACCGTCTTCAATTTATCATCCCATAAAATAAAGGACAGACAGTGTGATAAAAAAAAAAAAAGTAAAGGGCGCCTGGGTGGCTCAGTTGGTTAAACATCCGACTTTGGCTCAGGTCATGATCTCACAGTTTGTGGGTTCGAGCACCGCATCGGGCTCTGTGCTGACGGCTCGGAACCTGGAGCCTGCTTGGGTTTCTGTGTCTCCCTCTCTCTCTGCCCCTCCTCCGGTCACACTCTCTCTGTCTCTCTCTCTCAAAAATAAATAAATAAATATATATATATATATATATATATATATATAAAGACATAATTTCATAAAGAATCATTCTTTAATAAACATGTCTCTGTGTAAGATGTCATTAGAGTGGGCTTTTGGGGTTTTGTTTTTTCATTTCACAGCAGACCATGAACTTGTCCTTACTGTCTGGCCCCAGTTCAAGGCCTGGTACAGGGAACCACTGCTCCAGGCATTATGGTGTGTCAGCTGTGAAGTCAGATGACCTGCGGTCAGGTCTATGCCTTGTCACGACTGGGTGTGTTGTCTTGGCAAGTTATTTCTCGAGTTTCATCTCTGCTTATATGCAGAGTGGATAGGGGTGATACCACTCTTCATAAGGCTGTGGGAGGATTACATGAGGTAAGGGAAAGGAATTGGTGCATAACGAGTGTAGAGGACTTGGTGGGTCTTATCAGAGGACCGACATTCTCTTCTGGACCATTCCAAGGACAGACTATAGACTTAAGGCAGATATGTCAAAAAGGTTGACATTAGGGGCGCCCGGGTAGCTCAGTCGGTTGAGCGTCTGACTTCACCTCAGGTCACGATCTCATGGCTTCACCTCAGGTCACGATCTCAGGGTTCCAGCCCCGCATTGGGCTCTGTGCTGACAGCTCAGAGCCTGGAGCCTGCTTCGGATTCTGTGTCTCCCTCTCTTTCTGCCTTCCCCCACTCACTCTGTCTCTCTCTGTCAACAACAACAAAATTAAAATATAAAAGGTTAGAAGGTTAGAGAGGCATGTTTTTTGTTTTCTTTTTCTTTGCTAAAGTCACCTGGATTTTATCATTTGTATTTATAAGTAAACAATTTAGTAGATAAAAAATATAAATTTAGAAGAAAATAAGCAGTATCTCAGGCAAATATAGGTGGAGTATAGAAAATGGAGTTCATAGGGGCGCCTGGGTGGCTGAGTCCGTTGAGTGTCTGACTTGGGCTTGGGTCATGATCTCACGGCTAGTGAGTTTGAGCCCCACATCGGGTTCTGTGCTGACAGCTCAGAGCCTGGAGCCTGCTTCAGATTCTGTGTCTCTCTCTCTTTCTGCCCCTCCCCTGCTTGTGCGTGCGCACGCTCTCTCTCTCTCTCTAAAAATAAATATTAAATTTTAAAAAAATTTAACAAAATTTAAAGAAAATGGAGTTCATAGAGGCAAAGCTTATTGCTTTTCAAGCAGAGACATGTAAAGTCTGGGTAACAGACACAGTCTGGTCTCCAATAGCTACTTTTGTGGTCAGCTAGAGAGCGCTCAGTGTCCCCCTCAGTCCTCAGGTGCAAGAGTCCTCTCCACACTTAATTTTCTTTCTCTTGTTCTAATTTTGTCACCCTTAATCAACTTCTGGTTAATAGCTTGCTTTACCCAATGCTTTTGCTCAGAACCTCATTCTCCCCTGGCCTCCAGGAATCCTATTCATCCTTCAAGATGTCCTCTTTTAAAAAGATTCCTTTGTTTGACATTTCCCTGGTTCTTTCAGTGAAAACTGAGTTGTATTTTTTTTTTTTAATCTATCTTTTTCAATGAAATTGTGAGCTCTTGAAAAGCAGGGATGATATTACTGGGAAGAGTTACCTTCTTTCCCAGGTGCAAAGTAAGCACTTAATAAAAGCTTATGGACTGAATATTGCCATAAGTACACTGGATGAATGAAGGTCAGTTGGTAGGTGAACAAGTGCGAGGCAGTGTGTTGTAGCAGAGTAATGTGGATGAGCCATTTCTGGGGGGCGGGTGGGGGGATGGTCACGTATTTTAAAACTGTTGTGAAAGGGGTTACTGAACACCAACCAAGCAATCAAAACAACAGCAGGTGCCATTTTTTGAGAGCGTACTACGTGTTGACACTCTTCAAAGTGGTTTACCTGCATCAGCTTCTCAAATGCTCACAGTAAGCCCATCAGGTGGCTATCAGATGAGGAAACTGAGGTTTGGAAGGGTTACGAAATCTCACAGACCACACAGATGCTGAGGAATGGAGCTGGAACTTGAACTCAAGTCTGATTCCAACGCTTAGGTGCCTGTTCATGCCACCACAATGCCAAGTAATGTGTGTCACCCTGAATGGTACCCTCAGAGCAGTGGAGAACACCATGGCAGGATTTGAAGTCTCCTAGGCATGTTTTTGTGAAAGCATTATACTTCACAGGAACATGTCTTTAGAAATACATGCAACTATTATAGCTGCAGAGATTCTGAAAGTTTGCTGATGGATAAGATTATACATTTGGGTACTTGAGAAGACTTTTATGGGGATGGAATTAATTTTGCAGCAGGCAAAAACTGATTTAAAAAAAACCCAACTTACAGGTACAAATGTGAGGCATGCAAAGAGAGATTGTGGTAGATTCAGCCTAAAACAACTCCAATTAATTTATATGTGAAGAACTCAAACCCTCTATGACTTACATTGTGGCAAAGAACCTGATGCCTAACTGCAGAAACACTCAGTTGCCAGCATTCTCCCATAAGTGAAATACAGAAAATGGGCTGAGTTTCAGTCTTTTCCATTAAAGATCTAGCTATCTTTCTTTGTTGCCCCACAAAGTTAAACTTCATAAACACACAAAAAGATTAAAATTTTTTTCTCAGGGAGAATTTCTTCACTAAAACAATATTAATTAGATTTAAAACTCTGTATTTAGTAATGAGAACCCACAGTTAATTACACTACTGATTATAGTCTTTTATTAATTTCAAAGTTTTAGAGGCTCCTCTTAACTGAAAACAACACAATTTAGGAAGTAAACCACAACAAAATCCTGGAAGAATAAAAGAACTTTGCCACAAATGCTTTTGACCTCTTATCATCCCTTTCATGTTCACTAACTTTCTTGAAGACTGGGTTTGTGTTGAGTATTACTTTCATATTATCCACAGTTTCCAGTAGTGGTTGAACTGGATTAAATTCTCATCTTCTTGGAATTGATCCAAATATCGGTTTCCTTTGAAGTCAGTTTTAACTTGGCTCCTGAAATAGCAGAGGAGGATCAGGATTATTTCCAATTTTCTTGACCATAGCTGTTCTTGGCATATTTTAATATGCAACACCTGCCTTGTTGGTTATAAAGCCATTTCAGTGAGCCAGGAGTCTGGCTTGAACATAGACAAATGCTAAGTATATATCCCACTTATATGTGGAATCTAAAAAAGCTGAGCTTGTAAAACAGAGTAGAATGGTGGTTATCAGGGACGTGGGGGGTAGGGGAATTGGGGAGATGTCTAAGGGTACAAACTTGCAAGTAGTAGAGAAATAGGATATGGAGGTCTAACGCATAGCATAATGATTATACTCAACAAGACTGCATTTTAAACTTTAAGGTTGCTGAGAGACTAGATCTTAATTGTTGCTGGTACAAAAAAAGAAATAATTAAGTGGTGGGATAGAGGTGTTAGCTAATGCTACAGTGGTAATCATATTGCAATATATAAATGTATCAAGTCAACACGTGCATCATAAACATGCATGAATTTATATGTTAATTATATCTCAATTAAAAAAATAAAATAAATTAAAAAAAAAAGTCTGGCTGGCTTGAAACCTATATGTGATATGGCAAAATGTGATTTTAACCTTTAAAGACAGAAGAATACCCTTTATCCTCCACTGTCCTAATTTCTTTGGGGAATAAAGATTAATTAATTGCAAGGGGGAAGAAGTGTGCTGTCTGTAATTATGCAGTATGTGAAGAAAAGGCTAGGTCAAGTGCATGCACACAGCTTCTTTTATAAAACAAGACCTGACTTGGGTGAATAAAAGTAACACTGGGAATCAGACCAGGGAAAGAAATCAACCCAGATATCTCTACGTTTTATTATGAAAGTAACAATAGCATGAAATCACTTTTTAAAAAATTCAGAAACAACCTACACTTATTCTCAGTTACAGCTCATTATTGGTCCCTGGTTGAACTTTAGAAAGATTTAGGCTGAAAGAAACCAAGTGTTCAGAATGCACCAGCAGCATTCTCCTTAATAGGATCAGAAGAAGGTTAGATGTGGCATCGAATCTTTTAAAAGAAAAAAATCTTAAAAGGCCACACATCGTCACATCAACAGGGAGTAGGTATAACACTGACTTCTTTCAACGGAATTGGGTAAATATTTGACCTCCAGTGTTGTTACAGTTAATGTATATTCCGGACCTCAGAAGACACAGAGACAGAAGTTCTGCTTTCTGATTGGCTCTCTCCTAGCCTTTGCTTGCTTGGGAAAGACTGATAATATACTTTGTCCTTAACTTGGTGCAGTGTAATTCCTAGCTGCTCAATAGCTGAAACAATAATGATCTCATCCATTGACAATTTAAGCTTATGTGATTTGTAAATCAGTACATAGTAGCAATAATTACTTCTGGGTTAATTTATTAACTCTCAGAAAATACTCAGGGCTAGTACCGTCCCTTTATCAGTCCTGAGAAGATGAGCTGGGATGTGCTTGGTGCACATACATGCACATCCCATAAAATAAAAGTTGATGACAATTACACTAATATTTCTAGAACTTGTATCTCTCTCGTAACTCCCTGTAAGGATGCAACAGACTCCCTATGTTAAATTACTCATTCTGATAACTATGTGAGAAGAAGATGCGCAGATGGCATTTCTGAGAATGGCATCAAAGCATTTAAAATGCTCATTGGCAACATACCGCATATTTACATGTGGGTGGAAAGTCATCTTTTGGCTACATTAATGCTGCAAAAATAAACACGCTTCGGTCTCTGATGCAAAGTTTAAAGTTCTCATGGCAATATTTGTTTCTTCACTTTGCTTACCAGGTACAATAAAAAAGTCAACATTTATCAGTCAACTGCATGTATTAAACACCCACTGTGTGTTCAGCATCAGGAGCTATGGAGCCTTAGAGAGAAAGACATTCAAGGACTTTATAGTTTAATGGGGGAGAAGGAGAAACACAAATGTGTACATGTAAACAAGCAGGGCTGGAGATGTATAAACACACACACAATCCCGACCATCTGTGCAAAGATAGAGGCAGAAACTGGCTGGAAGGATAAAGGTGGGTGGAATGAGGCAAGCAGCTGAAATGAGGTGAGCCTTATTTTGTCGAGGCTGTGTTGGGCTTTAAACAGAATTTGTTTTCCATTTCTCAAAACATTGAGGAGTAATAGACATACATGAACAGAATATTTCATTCCGTTTGTGGTGCAGCTGGTAGGGGTCTGTGGGGTTTGAGGGGAGCGTATTCGGGGTGCAGGGAAATGCCCATGGCAGTGGTTCTCAAAGTGTGCTCCAGAGGCATCAGCCTCCCTGGGGCACTTGTGAGAAATACAAATGATGACGCGCCACCCCAGACCTACGGAGTAGAAACTGTCAGCCGGGCCCAGCATGGTGCATTTTCATACCCCCCACAGGGCACGCTGATGCTCCCTCTAGTCTGAGAGCCCCTGCTCTTTGCGGTGGTTCCGAGTCTGAGTTCTGAGCAAGGGTAGAGATGGCAAATCCAGAGGCCCAATGGCTGTCCACATGAGGTGTTCTAGAAGACAGAGCAGCTGCAGAGGTGGGGCCAGTGAGGGGCTCCCCCCAGAAACTTTAGGTGGCTCCTCTGAGCCCTCTGAAATCTATCTCAGAGCCCGATTCTGAGTTAATGTCTTCAGAGAATTCTAACTTCTGCATTTCCTGACTTTTATGAGCATGTTGAGTGTTGTAATTCCGTGAGGCTTTTAGATGTAATTTCCTTTGCTTTTAAGGAAAAGATGAGATGGTGGGGAAGGGGATTATTAGGGGAGGGGTGGTGGCTGGTAGTGAGATGGTAAAAACAGAGAAACCATTTTCGAAGGAATAAAACATCAGCAAAGCTATTCTTTAAAGACTGCTACAAAGCCTGTATACATATACTGAAACACAATAATAATAAGAAAAGCTAATATGTATGTAGCTTTGGTGAGGTGCCAGGCATGTTCTAAAGTCTTACATAAAGTAATTTATTAAACCTCACAGCAGCTTCTCAGCTAGAGCCTCTTATTATTCCAATGTGATAAATGAGGCAGCTATAGCACAGAGAGGTTAAGAAACTTTCTCGGGGTCACACAGCTAGAGCTGACACTGGAACTCAGGCTTTCATGCTGTTTTGAACCATTACACTATTTTATGCTGCAAGAACTTAGTGCACAACTGTTTCTATTTGAAAGAATGACTCATTGTTCTGAATTGTTTGGCATTTGAGAATTAGGCTTCAGGGCCTGATGACTTTCTTATTTAATTTTCTGGTTGGCCAGCCGAGTATTTCCCAAGTCTACCGAGTTCTCACAGAAGGTAGCCGAAGCTGACTTCTGGGTAGAGTAAATCAGTTACAAAATAAAGGTTAGGCTCAGCGCCCAGAGCGAAGCTTGAACAGACTCTGGAATGATCTCCCCTCAGCCCAGAACCGTTTAGCTTGGACTCAGCCACCCCTGCAGGGCTTAGGAGCTCCTAGGGAAAGCTCCTAGTTTCCCTCTGAGTGCAGGGAAAGGAGGTTCCTTGGTGTGGAGGGAGACAGAGGGAGGAGAAAGGAAGGCGTCAGCCAGCTTTTTGCTATGGTCTTGTCTTCTATGAGTCATTCTCAGGACAAACAGTGGTCACCATTTATTGGCGAGGAGCATGGGCTTTGGGGTCAGATGACCACCTGGGTTGGAGGCCCGACTCCTTCCCTTGCTGGATGTGGGAACTTGCTGCCATGGCTGTTTCCTCACTTATAAAATGCAGATCATATTAGTGCCTGTGTAAGTGGTGCTGGGGGACGATTCAATGAACGGTACACTTAAAGTTCTCTAAACAGTACCGCACAGAGCAACCACTAAAGTGTTTGTTCTTCTTTCTTCTTGTTAACCGAGCTCCTGCTACATGCCTGGCACTGTTTTTTAAGCTTTTGAGAACGCTAATGACTAGGTAACACTACTTCTGGCAACAACACTGTGGCTTAGGTGTCTACCATTTTGCAGGTAAGGAAACTTGAGTGTCAGTGGGGTCATTTGCCCAAAGTGACACAAGCAGGGAGGGGCACAATGAGGCTCTCTCTGTGTGGGGCCTGAGCCCTGGCTGGGTGGCTCTGCCATCTGTGTCCCACGGACAGACGTTGCCCCTACAGGCGCCTGCACTGAATTAAAACAACTGGCTGCGGGTTCCTGGGGAAACTGCTCCTGAGTTACTGCTTTGTTCACACTTTTAAAGGCTGGATTTGAAACAGCTTTTAATCACTTCACTCATATACTTCTGCTCTGGGGGAGTCCTCCCCATAGATTGTCTTATGGCTGCATCAGCACAAGAAATGTTGATGGCACCTGCGACTTGCTTGTCACTTTCTGCTCAGGCGAGTGACTGATAAATGGTCCGAGTCACTCTTGAGCTTCCCTCGGAGGGTACAAACGTGGACTCAGCAGTCGCTTTCCCTGACACTTCCCACACCTTCTGTCGCACAGTCACCAACACACTGACATCAGAAACTTGGAGCTCTCTGTTCAGTGTTTACATATGAAGGACCAGCTGATCCAAACTAGGAGAGAGGGAATATACGGCAGGGTCCACAATGACCTCTAACCTCTGACCTCTGCCCAGGCCTGGGTTGCTGTCAGTGTCATTGCCAGGCACACCGCTCAACCTCATGTTGCTGCACATTTAATTTGCTGTTCTCTGTTAGTCATGCCACAGGTTTGGACTTCTTTAGTAGATTGATTTCTTCCCCTGGTGCCTTACTGTGTTTATGTCAGACAAGATCAGGCCAGCCTTGGGGACTCCAAAATAGGTACCCTTGATGTGTTGTGAGAGACTGAAATTCAGGAGTCTATTAATGTACCATTAGCTTGTATCTGTGTATGTTTTACTGCTATTTACACAGTAAATCTTTTGACTTTGTAAGATGTACTTTAAAGTATGCTGTATGCCAAGAAAATAAAGAAGCAAGAAACAAAATTTGCAGTATCGATGACTACGTAAACTTAAACATAGAGGCTGTACTTGACTTTTGTAGCAGGTTGAAACATATAAGGTTGCCAATATTTGATATTTTTGACCTATAAAAACAGAATGCCCCTTGGAGAACAATGGAGTTAAAATTAGGTGAGAAAAGAAAAGATTCAAAAATAGCACAATGGAAGGCCCTTCCCACCTTCCATGTGTTATCCAGACAAGTGATAAACTGAGGAATTTTAGCTAGAAAATTTAGTAATAGCTCTAGTAGAAGGGGGTGGGAAATCTTTATAATTCAGGGAAGATAAGTTTGATAAGACAAAATATTGGAGGAAAAGTATCATCAGGGGCACTGACTTAACCCATTTGAATGAGCCTCAGCTTCCTCATCTGTGGAATGGGAACACTGTACTGGATAATTCAATGTGAAGAGTCTGAAACTTTAAATAGACACTTTAAATAGGTGTGGGATTTGGAAACCAACTCTGTGAGTCAGGTTGCTGCATAATAGGTAGAAAACCCTCTTTCAGCATGTATGGATCAGGCAAGTCAATTTGGGATTGGTATCTTTATTTATGTTTCCAAGTCCTGATTAAAAGTTTCACATTAAACAGAAGCATTCCTGAGTTGCTACATTCCAGGGGATTTTAGACATGAAGATTTCATGGCCATTGTCAAAAAAAAAAAAAAAAACCACAAAAAAACAAAAAACCCCACAAAAAAACAAAGACAAAACAAAAAAACATCCATTTGTAGCTTTGACCACAAACAGGAAGTGATTCTTATTACCATCAGAACATCCGAAAACATTTCCCCACATTTCAGTGTGGCAAGGGGCATAGAACACATACCCTCAGCCTCCTCAGAGTGGGTATGGACACAGAGAGAGCCTTTTCTGGGCAGTTAACAACTCAGGTAAGAGCATTTTACAGATGCTTTGGAGAGGAGTGAAACCTCCTTGGCAACACCTGGATAACATCTGTATTTTCGAGGAAGTCCCCATGGACTAAAGTTGAATTCTTCAAATGGGACTCTGATCCCCATTTGAGGAAGTGGCACAATGCTAACAGGTAACATTTTCAAAATACCAAGAACATGTCAGGTACTCTTTCCAATGTTTTAAATTTTTTTTTTTCAACATTTTTTTATTTATTTTTGGGACAGAGAGAGACAGAGCATGAACGGGGGAGGGGCAGAGAGAGAGGGAGACACAGAATCGGAAACAGGCTCCAGGCTCCGAGCCATCAGCCCAGAGCCTGACGCGGGGCTCGAACTCACGGACCGCGAGATCGTGACCTGGCTGAAGTCGGACGCTTAACCGACTGTGCCACCCAGGCGCCCCTCTTTCCAATGTTTTAAATGCATTCATTGTCTTCATGCTGGTGACTCTCTGAGTTTAGCATGGCTTATCCGGACAAAACTGAGGCACAGCTGGGATGTGAAGGTGGGTGGTCCACACAGACATGGATTAGGAACAGCTAGATAACCCAGGGAAAAGAGAAAATAAGGAACAGAAGCTTTCCATAACTTGGGGCTAGTGGGAGGAACTATAGGTTTCTATCCTTGGCCCACTATGATTCATTTAATAGAAGAATGATTCCATGTGTCATTTAATTATACTGCACACACACACATACACACGGTTTTCACTCTTCAGCTACTATCTGTTGTCTTCATAAACCCTAAGATAATGAGTCTTTCCAGGTGCTGTTAGAGACCTGTGGCTGGATGGGTGGGGCAGCACCTGACAGTGCATTGTAAGCCCAGGGTTTGGTGTCCTACAGACTTGGGTTCAAATCCCATCTCCCACTACTAATCACCTGTGTGACCCAAGTGAATTGTCTGACGTCAACTATAAGTAAAATAGGCTTGATAATACCTGCTTCACATAGCTTCTGGGAGTTTTAAATGAGATCATGGGCATAAAGTAGTTAGCACAGGACCTAGCACATAGTAAATGCTTAGGAAACAGTGACAATAACCGGGGAAGCCGCCTCCTTTTACAATACGTTTCCAGGTTTGACTGGGCTGTGACACTCTTATAAACCTGCGTACTGCAGTGGACTCAATAGATGAAATATATTTAAAGTAATGAACTTGTTCATTATCTTGCCAGTTTTATGGGCCAGTGAACCAGGATCTACACTAACCATGGAAATGAAATGATAAAGGCAGAGCTACTAAGCTCAGGCTTTTGATAGAGAAACCTTCCCAGAGATGCCTCCACTGGTTTCCCTTTCTCCATTGGCTTTTCTCCTTCTGTGCATGAAGCCAGAGATATGTGTATTTTTGTTCCCAGTGTTCTCATATGTTGATTTTTTTCACCTACTAAAATGTAGT
Source organism: Panthera uncia (assembly GCF_023721935.1). Classification (NCBI taxonomy): domain Eukaryota; kingdom Metazoa; phylum Chordata; class Mammalia; order Carnivora; family Felidae; genus Panthera; species Panthera uncia. The sequence continues at coordinate 22,189,427 of NC_064807.1, forward strand.
GAGCTTAAGAAAAGTTCAATTAAAATGAAACGTAAATATTTTCTTTCTTACTGTGTCATTACAAACTCTCTCCCCCAACTCCCTGTACTTACTTGGCACCTGCCCAAAGGAAACATTTTTCCCTCTTGGCCCCCAGTGTTTAAAGCATAGAGGAAACAGATCTGCTTAGTCTGTCTCGACAGGATCCTTACATGGGGAGAAGAGCAGAGGTTTCCAAGGCCTGGAAAATAGAGTACAAAGTAAAAGAGTAAGCCAGGAGGAAAAAGATGGAAAGAAGTTGAAACGTTCCTTGCAGGCTTATCTATGAAATCGGTTTCTGGAAAATGGCATCTCACCCTGGGTTGGGTTCCTGCATCGAAGGGATAAAACTCACTGTTAGGTGATGACCTTCCCTCAGAAGAGAGTCTAATACAGTGTTATTCCTGGTTATTTCTGATGGATGCCAATGTTATCCAACATAGCCAGTACTGGTAGGTTCATGCTATCAGGTGATAAATCGTCTTCACTAGCTGCAGTGGCACTAATATTTATTGAGCAGTTACTATGTGCCATGAAGTTAACAAGGATTAGTTTCTTTAATCCTTAAAGAAAATCTTATGAGCTATATACGATTATAACCCCAGTTTTAAAGATGGGACGTGTGAGTTTTAGGGAGATTGCAACTAACAGATAATGGAAGCTGGACTCAAATCCCAGCAGTGGGGGACCCCAGAGCCTTGCACCCTGTATCATATTCCATAGCACCCTCCATGTTTTCAAACACCGTTCCAAAGCTCTTCCCACTGTAACTCTTCTCTTTCCTCTCTCTCCTCCTTCTCCTAACCTTCTGCCCTCCCCCTTTTCCATGAATTGCCCCCCATGTCAGGTTCCGTTTTGTAAGTCTTGGCTCATCCAATTCTATTTCCTGTCACAGAGCTAAGGTATTCCTACCAGGCATCTTTTCAATAGTTATTAATTCAGCGAAATCACTATCAGTCTCCACAGAAAATTTAAATAGAGGGAACTGCTCCATCTAGAGTTTCATTTTGCAAGTAAGTTATTTGTTATTTGTTCCACACAGTGCCTTCCTGCGGTCCTCCCTTCCCCTCCTCCCCAGAAGCCTTTGCCTCGTCTAAACATTAGGCTTTCTATTCCAGGTTGAGCCCAAAATAAACTGATCTATGGTGGCGTGCACAGCCGGAGGCTTCCTGGAGATATTTGGAAGGCAGCACATTCCTTTTCATCTTCTTTTCTAAACAAATATATCTCTATTTCAATCTTTCTTCCTAGGGAACTGCTCTTCCCTTCTTCCCATACTCTGAATTCTCTCTCATTTTCCCTTTCTTTTACACATTTAGCTTCTTCGATTTCTGTGCTGCCCAATTTAAAACAATACAGTCAGAACTGAGGTCAGAGGGAGCTATCGCTTTCCACTGTGCTCGTTAGGATTGGCCCATCCTGACATTCACGTAGGAAAATTTCATCCAGAAAAGTGACACAGAGGCAGATGAAATACAAATAAAAGTTTTTTTGTTTGTTTTTTTTTTCTGATCTTCATCTGTTGGGAAGGCGAACACATCTGTAAAGAGGGCATAGAGGTTTTTTTGTTTTTTTGTTTTTTGTGTTTTTTTTGCTTTCAGCGTCCAATTCCAAATAAGATAAATCCTTGACCCTCAAAAGCAGTGGTCGCTAAATCCCTTCAAAGTGGTTGGGCAAAAGAAGTGCCCAGAGCAGGGGCGCCTGGGTGGCGCAGTCGGTTAAGCGTCCGACTTCAGCCAGGTCACGATCTTGCAGTCCGTGAGTTCGAGCCCCGCGTCAGGCTCTGGGCTGATGGCTCGGAGCCTGGAGCCTGGAGCCTGTTTCCGACTCTGTGTCTCCCTCTCTCTCTCTGCCCCTCCCCCGTTCATGCTCTGTCTCTCTCTGTCCCAAAAATAAATAAAAAACGTTGGGGAAAAAAAAAAAAAAAAAAAAAAAAAAAAAAAAAAAAGAAGTGCCCAGAGCAGACTGACTCCTTGTGGTTACATATGATCATAATATCTTTCCAGTTGTGCGGTTCACTGCATTTGCTGGCTGTGTGATTTTGAGTAGTTGATCTCTATGTGCCTCAGTTTCCTTATCTATGAAACGAGGGTAATAAAAATAACTACCTCATAGGGTTGTTATGAGGAGTGAATTATAAATATACCTTAGAACTTTACCTAACATTGGAAGTTTATGTTGTTACCTATTATTATCATTCACTTAAAATGCTAGCCCTCCTCTTTCTTATCTTAGTACTATCACTTTGCCTACTTCCATCCTTCATAATGAATATATTTATTTAGTACCTAAAATGTGCCAGAAACTGTGCTAGGCTCTGGAGCACAGTGATAAGCAAAAAGAGACAGGTTGCTACCTTCATGGATCTTACAGTCTAGTGGGAAGACAGGCAGAAATGAAACAATCATACAAGATTGTGTGAATGTCCTATGATACGTTCCATGAAGGGTTCATGAGCTGGCTGACTTTGCCAAGGGAGTTTAGAACATGGGGATCTGGACCAACCAGGGTGGGGAGGGTCCTCCTCAAGCATCCCTCAGGAGCCAGTATGGGTTAAGAGCTGAAAGGTGTGTAGGAAACAATGTGACAGAGCAGGGGGGAGGAGAGTTTCAGGCAGGGGAATCTGGGTGATGAGAGCAGAGCCAGGGAGGAGGGAGGAACAGGGTACAACAAGAAGAGTGAATGGAGCTTCCTGGGGGTACAGGTCACACACGCAGAGCTCTCCGGCCCAAACTTGAGATAGAGTACACATTGAGTAAGTCTTTGGGGTGATGGGGAGCCACAGAAAAATAATGAATTTTTATTTTATTTATTTTTTTTGAAATTCCAGCATAATTAACATACAGTGTTATATCATTTTCAGGTATCCAATATAGTGATTCAATAATTCTCTACAATACTCAGTGCACTTGAAGATAAGTATACTTTGTTTTTAAGTTTCTAAAAAATTTTTTCTTAAGGTTTATTTATTTTGAGAGAGAGAGAACACATGTGTGGGAGGGGAAGAAAGAGAGGGAGACAGAATCCCAAGCAGGCTCTGCGCCATCAGCACAGAGCCCAATGCAGAGCTCGAACTCCCGAACAGCAAGACCGTGACCTGAGCAGAGATCAAGAGTTGGACGCTTAACCGACTATGTCACCCCAGGTACCCCAATAAGTGTACTTTTAATACCCTTTTTCGATTTCACCCATCCCACCACCCACCTCCTCTCTGGCAATCACCAGTTTGTAGCCAGAGAAAATTTCTAAGTTAGGCTTGATGTGTGTGTGAGGGGTATTCTGATTTTAGTAGTTTCTAAAAGATTCATTCTGTAAATGAATTATTGTGAATTAATGGGAAGAATGGCATGGAGGGGGCTAAGCAGAATGCAGTAGAAGGGTATTGCAGCCATTTATGACAGAGATGACATCAGCGTGGAGGCCAGTGCTCGCAGTGGCCAAGGTGGAGGATGTGATGGATGGGAGGGCATTTAAACAAATAAAATCCGTAACGCTGGAGACGGGAGACGATGGGGAGGGGACAGAGAGAGCCAGACACCATGGACAACTTCATTAATTCTGATGAGCTCGAACATTTTTCCTTTTGTTTCCCTCCAGTGCCCAAGAGGTATAGGCCAGTGCAACACGTGGGGTCTTTTATACAGCAGACCCAGAACATTTGAGAAAGGCCGCTTAGGCGTGCTGATTAGCCAAGATAAAAGAGGAAGTTGACCTTCACCCCTTGTCTTTGTTTTGTTCCAGCTGCAGAAATCATTTTCAGTTGCTCTCTGACTCTAGTAAACAACATTCCTGTCACCTTATCCCTTTGACGGTCAGTTCCCCTTCTATATTTTCCCTGGGACATGATTCTCACTGACAGTAGAAAGTTCAGCACTCAGACCTGCAGCTGTGAAAATACTTGCTCCGCTCCAGAACTATTAGTACTTGTGGGAAGCACGTCACAGTGCCAGCCACTCTCTGGTCCTGAAGTGACCCTGTGATTTTGGGAGGTCGTCAAGGAAATGATATTTAGAAAACCCAAGTGGCACTCTCTCTGGGTTTTGAAAGGTGCAAGTGATAAAATGGTCAGTCACTGTACTTAAAGACCAGGGTGGGTAAACAGGTGCTAGATGGTCCCGAGACTCTTTCTATGTGACAGACCTTGGAGAAATAACCCAGGACGAAAGGGTTCTCTTTGGCTGAATAATTAGACAACAAAGGTGGTCAGTTTAGAAAAGCTATCTTCTGTCCCTGCTTTAGAATTTTTTTTTTTTTTAGAATTTTTATTATAAACAAAACACAATCCTTAGGTGGATTTAAGAGCATAGGAGAAAGAGTGCTGGATTTTGAGCTACCATGAGGATAGCCCATGTTTTATTTATCTTTGTATCCAAACACATCCATGGGGCTTGTCACATAGTAGGTACTCAGTGAATGATGGTTGGTTAAAGGATTCACTTGTGTTTTCATAGGGCATTTACATGGCATGGCGAGTTAATAATTCTTTTGCCCCACTACGCAGAGATAGTTGCTTCCTTGTACTCCATATTTATTTTAAACACTATTCAGCTACAAGAGTGTTCTAACATGAAATTATAAGGAAATCCATTTTAATACAAGTTTATATTTACAGATAGATACACTTGCTGGCTAAGTACAGATATGGATGTTCTCTCTGAAACACACTTTAGCAACCTAAATTGCACTAGAATGAGGTTATTGATGTGGGAGGGAGAGTAAGATAAAACTCAGAGCTTAATTTCTAGACAGGATTGCTACTATAAACAATGAATTTCAAGTGCTTTCTTGTGTACCTGGCACAGGCACTGGAGATTTACCGAGGATTTGTGATTCGAAATGACCCCGAATGTGGTCCTCTGGTCTCCTGTCCTTTGAAGCAGTTGGTCTGTTCTCCTGGTTTCTCTTCCATACATTCCCACCATCAGCTGCCTGGTCAGGACCCCATTCCCTCTGGTCTTTGCTGCTGGATCACTCCCTTTACTTTCTGTCCTTTTCTGGTCTGGACCTCTCCTTGTTGCTAGTTACTCTGTTACTAGTTCTCAAATTGTGGTTCCCAGAGAAACAGCATTAGCATCACCCAAATCTAATTTTCATTAGAAATGAAAATTCTGGGGGCGCCTAGGTGGCTCAGTTGATTAGGCAGCTGACACTTGATTTTGTCTCAGGTCATGATCTCGAGGTTTCGTGAGTTGGAGTCCTGTGTCAGGCTGTGCACTGACAGTGTGAAGCCTTCTTGAGATTCTCTCCTTTTCCCTGCTCCTCCCCACCCCAAATGAATACATAAACTTAAAAAAAAAAAAAAAAGAAATGAAAATTCTGGGGCCTCACCCTGGACCTGCTTAAGAAGGCACATGGACTGCAGGCCCGGCAGTGAACAACCAGGTCCACCTCAAATGTGCGAACTGTTGTGCACAAATGTGCTGCTGTTGTGTGTAGAGCTTGGTTCTGAGCATGTCACCTCTTTGTTCAACACCCTCTTTTGGTTTCCTTGCCAACAACCATGTAAGCGTGTATATTTGTACGTCTGTGTATAAGGCCTTCTACAACAGAGCCCGGATTGTGTCTGTCTCCACGCAGGCATGTTCCACACTGGAATCCAAAAGACTATTTACTCTTCCCTCTGTCTGTCTGCCGCTCTCTCTGGTCGTGATGGTTCCTCTGCTAGCAATGCCTTCTCTCCTCCCTCTTTGTAGAAACCTTCCTCATTCTTTGTTTGTTTGTTTTGCAAGTTTTTAATTTAAATTCCATTTAACATACAGTGTAATGTTAGTTTCAGGTGTCAAATTTAGTCATTCTTCACTTATATGCAACACCCAGTGCTCATCACTATGAGTGCCCTCCTTAATACCCATCACCCATTTAAGCCACCCCCACCCCACCCACCTCCCCTAAAAAGTATTATCTACTACCTTCTTGTCATGGAAGATAAGATTTTAGGTAGATAGAATTTAGTAGATATCCCATTCCCCTTTTCCCTCTTCTCAATATAGCCTCAAATCTTGATTCCATGCCAAGTTCATCTAGCTTAGCACACGCCCCCAGCTCCTTGAGTGTCAGCAGCATTCGTATGTATGTGTCTCCCATGCCAAATAGAGTGTAAGAGCTGGGGAAATCTGACCTGTCTTTTACTTTCTCTGTGTCCTCCCAGGCAAAGCACTCAGTACACATTGCGTAAGTGTGGACAATTTAACAATAAAGCAAAGTATTTGCCTGAGCTTTGAAGCTTGTACTGTGAAAGCAGTACTAAGAATGAGTCTTCCCTTTCCAGTGTGGTTTTCTCACATTATTGTGGAGAATATTAGACTGGGGTCAAGAGACATAAGCCAGACCAGACTTCTTGGTGACTTCTTCTAAGACCTTGGATATGGCATTTAATGGCTTTGCTTCCATTTTTTCATCTATGTAAAGTGGCACCAATAATATCTATGGACAGAGTTGTAGAGAGGACCAAATGCAACAGCACATGTTATCAAAATAAGATATTACATTGACTCCTTCCATTTAAAACAAGAAGGCAACCCATTTTCTGGTTGCACATAGGACTGTAAAGTACACTTAAAAACAGCATTTAAGGGGGGCCTGAATGGCTCAGTTGGTTGAGCCTTCGACTTCGGCTCAGGTCGTGATCTCCTGGTTTGTGAGTTCAAGCCCTGCACAGGGCTCTGTGCTAACAGCTCAGAGCCTGGAGCCTGCCTCAGATTCTGTGGCTCCTCCTCCCTCTGCCCCTCCCTGCTCATGCTCTGTCTCTCAATAACAAATAAATTTTAAAAAATTAAAAAAAATTTTAAATAGAAAACTTCATTTTTAGATTGTCCAGGGTGTCTTTCTTCCAAGATCAGCCTAAGATTTTTTTTAGGGAAATTGAATTTTTATTGTCTGAAATTTGAAGCAAGAAAATTCAAACTTTAGTGCCATTTGCTTATTCTTACTTGTTGATGAGAAATCAGCATTACTGCCTACCTTTCAGGCTTTGAAGGGAATTTTCAAGCTTTATCTTGATTTGATGGTAAAAAAAAAAAAAAAGTCAACCACAGGCACATTTTCTAAGCCCTTGTCCAGCCCTACCCATTAGAAAAGTGTGAGCTTCTGTTCTATCAAAACTAATTAAACCTTAAATGTATAACCAACTCTCAATTACCAAGGTTAATGGGACTACATGCATACATAATTATATGCTACGTTTATACAGTGCTTTTAACTTCTTCAAAGCACATTTCACTGTATTGCGTATATAAAATAGATGGATTTTTTTAATCCACAAATAAGGTAAAAAAGAAATCTTGGAATTAGTAATTTCGAATTTCTACCTTTCCAAAGCTATTAGAACTAGTGAAGTTGTCTAACAGGGCTTTCATTGACCTACTCTCCTTGACCTGTCTCAACTAAAGGTGAGAAATGACTGAAAGATCTGGAGGAATCTCTAGAGGAAAGGAAACCAAATGTACAAACTACATCATTAGCTCCAGGGTCATCAAGAATAATTGACCATATGTGTGACTGTATCCAGAAAGTCCAGAAAGAGATGAAAAGGCATAGGAAATGATGCATGAGTAACAGTATTTACCAGCCTCTTCTTATTGTTATTCACTCAACAAGCATTATTAAGCACCTACTGTATGCTGGGTGCTTCCAACAAAGAAGATGGATACAGCAAAGAGCAACCTAGGCAAGACTGCTGTTGTCATGGAGATGACCTTCTGGAATGGTGAAGATAGGTGATAAACAGGAGCATAAATGCACAAACAAGCCAACTTCAGGTAGCACTGAGCACTGCGAAGTCCATAAACACAGGAATGTGATATTGAGTACCTTGGGGAGGCCATGCTATTTTAGACAGGGTAGCCAAGGAAGGCCCTGCAGTATATATTTGAACTGCAGCCTGGAATAAGAGCCCACCTTGTGTAGGTCTGCTAACCAGAATGATGGAATGAATGAACTCACCACGTATGCTAGAGGGAGGGAGTCTGGACCCCTCCCAGTTCTGTGGTTATTCATTTTGTATCTTTTTGTGGCGATTACTAAAACCTCTCCAGGACCCCTGATTTATTGCCTCTACAATGGGGGTTGCTAATACTGATCACCTTGACAGGGGTGCTCTGAGGAATAATGGGTAAACAGTTGTGAGGAGCTATATAAATGCTAAATAATGATCACAGTAATAACCTTTTATTAAAGTCAGCACCGTGATGGGCAGCTCACACTCGGATGCCTTGGCAAATGTGGAAATCGATACGGCTGCTCCCTGCGCACACCAACACTATCCTTTAAAATAGAAAAAATAAATGAGCCGATGATCATGATATTCAAAGTGTTAGTGATCAAATAACTGTCCTGAGAGAAAGCTGGTGTGTGAAGTGTAAAATGGGAGTAGCAGGATAATGGCACATTACAGCCTAGAGCAGGTCTAGGGGAACCGGTGAGCGCAACTTGCTGGTCCACGCGCTGCCTGCTACAGGGCCAGAGTTCTAACCTCATCAGGACCAGGCGCTGCCACCACCCAAAGTACCTGGCAGGCGGGAAGTGGGATGAGAAAGAACTGAATCGGCAGCTTCTTTGCCAGCAGCCCCATCTGGCCCTCTTGGCCTTGGCAAGCCTTCCCCGGGGGGAGGACTTAGAAGCCAGCACCAAGGGGCCCTAACTTGGAAGGGCACCAAGGAAGTGAGGCGGGAGGGAAGAGGGGAATGAGCGTGGCGTTTTTCCCTTTTAGAATGAAATATCCCAATTCCGGGGAAGGCTTTGGTTGGCTGCATACCCAATCTTCCTCACACAATTAGAGATACGAACCCATTCCTTAGCCCCTCTTTGCCTTCCCCCAAACCTCTCTCTGAAATATAACATTAACACCATACAAAAAAATGAATTATTTGGGGGGGGGTTCCTACTATCTCTTTGATATAAATATGCATTTGCCTGAACATTCTTTCCTGTCTCACACCTCACATGGGATAATCACACTGTGTGAAGCACACGCACACAAGCGTGCACACACACACACACACATACACACACAAATCCTTTGTTAAAGCCCTGGCTCAGCTATTACAGAGTGCCTGTGGGGTGTAGGCCACATAGCAGAAAAGTTTACATTATTGTTTTCTTCTCTGAAAAGCAGGAAGAAAAGACAATTAAAAAAACACTTATTTTAAGGCTGATACTAAACGCTTTGTTCCATTTGACTGAGCAAGTCACTTTCCCACCATGGGACGGGGGGATGGAGATGACGTCCGAGGTGCTAAGAGCCCACAGTGCATACTTCACTTTTTGAGGCTTCACTAGAAATTAGGTTAAAAAGAACATGGCAAGATGATCCTACTCTATAGGAAATTTTGGTTTAAATTGGGGTGAGACAGGATCAAGACCTTGAAAAAAATCTCATTGATTTTGACTAAATGGAGGAATTTTAAAAAAAATTTTAATGTTTATTTTTTGAGAGACAGAGAGTGCAGGTGTGGGAGGAGCAGAGAGAGAGGGAGACACAGAATCTGAAGCAGGCTCCAGGCTCTGAGCTGTCAGCACAGAGCCTGACGCAGGGCTTGAACCTGTGAACTGCGAGATCATGACCTGAGACCAAGTCATACACTCAACCGACTGAGCCACCCAGGCGCAGCACAGAGCCCGACCTGGGGCTCAAACTCACGAACCATGAGATCATGACTTGAGCCGAAGTCGGATGCTTAACTGACTGAGCCACCCAGGTGCCCCTAAATGGAGAGATTTTAAAATGTTAAGTACACTGGGACATGATATTACTATATTATATAAAGTATTTTGGGTGAGCATGCAATATGGGACATAGTAAATGCTCAGTAAACTTTCTGCAGGAACGTAAAGCATTCCACCTTCCGGTGTCTCAGGCTGCTCAATCCTCAATTAATTTATTTAAATATACCATTTCTTCAAGTTCTCTGTTTCCCAAAATAGTCAGTGAGAGAATGTAAGGACAACTGTCCTTGGAAGATGTGGTCATCCTCATGGTCAAATTAGTCAAGGCAAAGTTGGTTTATTAGCTGGACTGCGTAAGTGGCTTTCAAACTTTGTTTAGTGTTTGTTTTTCTAATTTTAAATGTTTATTTTTGAAGGAGAGAGAGAGAGAGACAGAGTATGAGTGGGGGAGGGGCAGAGAGAGAGGGAGACACAGAATCTGAAGCAGGCTCCAGGCTCTGAGCTGTCGGCACAGAGCCCAATACTGGACTCAAACACATGAACTATGAGATCATGACCTAAGCCGAAGTCGGATGCTTAACCAAGCTGCCCAGACCCCCCTGTTTAGTAAGTGTTTTTAATGTCTTGTTGATAATGGACTGTCAGTAGGTGGGAGATAGAATCATAAGGAGGGAAGGTACCTGCTCAGATCCTGTGCTCTTAAATTAAGCTAACCCATAATCAACAAATACAGTATCAAACCCCAAGGAATGGTTCCCAATTATTGTCTTGGATCCTTTATTTCACTTTGCTTTTTTTTTTCCTTTTCATGTTTTTGTTTCTCTTTTTACCTGGTGTTTGGCTTTCTTGACTCCCCTTCTCCTCCTAGCTTCTTGCTCTGTGCTTACCCGTTTTGGAATTGATGAGTAATTTTGGCTTTCCCACTTTTTGCTTTTGGTGCTCCTTTGAAAAGGGGTTATGTTTATCTTCTGGCTCTTTCTACTTCTGGCTGCTCAGAAGTTTTGACCCTACGCAGCCAAGTTTTGATCCCAGGACCTTTTTCTGGCTTTGACCTGTGTCGTTGGCATCCGTGCTGGGCTTGACTCCTCTAAATGGGGGTATGCATGAAAGGAAGGATCAAACAAAAATCAAGCAAGGAAACAGAAAGAATATCTGGCTGGACTAAACTGTTTATGGCACCAAGGGCTTGCTGGTTGTACAATCTCTGCCTCCTTATTCCTTTCCTTCTTTCTCTCTTTCTCTTTTCTTTTCTTTCTTTCTTTCTTTCTTTCTTCCCTCTTTCTTTATATGTTTTTATTTATTTTTGTTTAAAGTAAACTCCATACCCAATACGGGGTGTGAACTCACTACCCTGAGATCAAGAGTCACATGCTCTACCAACTGAGCTAGCCCAGGTACCCCTTCCTCTCTTTTTTTCATTCCTTCCTGTCTCTGACTCTTTCTATTTTAATTTTCATTAAGTGTCCACCTTCTAACCAGTCAGTCTTCTTCTAGTATCCTTTTTGTCAGTCTTCAGTGGGAATGAGAGTGATATCCATTACCCAAAATAACTTTGATAGTCAGGAGAATTTGCTGAAACTCCACTGTCTTTATAGCACTTATCAAATGCCATTTAACCATATTTTTGGCAAACTTCTCTGGCTTTCCAGGGAGTCAGTTGATAGGTAAATCAATAAATATCTGTCAAGTGAATGAATGAGTATGTACTAGTTATGTAGCATTATATCGGTTACTTTAAAACAAAGTATAAAGCCTCATCCTTGGCTTAAGATATCTTCTTAGGCCAACACAAAAACACTGTTTTGAAATATCCCGAAGGGCCAGACCAGGTTCACTATTTCTTCTGGAAAACAAGAAGTCATCTCTTAATGTGCAACCGGCTTCATTTGGGCTAAAGGGAATGTGAGCAAAGCACTGGTTACAACAGTAACAGACACCTATGAGCTGTAGAAGCTGAACATTTTATTACTATCAGCGGTTTTCTACATAACATAGTCATAAACAACAGAATGCATAAAACATAAACAAATAGAATGAAGTGAGCACCTGTACAACTACAGGTAAAGCAACTTTGATACCACCCCAGGAGCCTTCTCTCTCCTATCTGATATAATAATCTTTTCTTTACTTTTCTTTATAATTTTACCAACTTTATAAGCTCCCCTAAAAGGTTTCATTTTACCCAGTTTTGAAGGAAAAATAAATTAAAAAACAAAAAGAGCAAGTGCATGCACATTCAACATTGGATGTGAAAAAGAAAACTAGTTTGTTTTCATATTTTGCGGTGTACAATTTCTATTGGTGATGAAGACATTTACCTAGTGCACTTTTATGTTTGCTTACCACTAGTCAGTCTACTCTTTCATATTTCAAAGGTATTCTTCCCAAAGCTGCCTTTGGTCTCATACAAATGCTTTCCTGGATGCAATGGGATTTTAAAGGATACTGAGCTCATCATAGAATGGATGTTATTATTCCATGATTATCATTGTAATTATTCCTAATTTGTACTTTGCTTCAAAAGTCTCTTTCCCTCCCCGACTAAAGTCTGTACTTTCAAAATGGTATCTATAGGGGTGCCTGGGTGGCTCAGATTTTTGGGTGTCCGACTTCGGCTCAGGTCATGATCTCGCAGTTCATGAGTTTGAGCCACACGTTGGACTCTGTGCTGACAGCTCGGAGCCTGGAGCTTGCTTCAGATTCTGTGTTTCCCTTTCTTTCTGCCCATTTCCTGTTCATGCAATGTCTCTCTCAAAAATAAATAAACATTTTAAAAAATTCAAAATGGTATTTATAGCCTTAATTATACCTGACAATAACCTCTCACCACAAAATGTGTTTGATCATGTGCTACACCCATCATTATCTTCAAATATCTTTCTTTTAAAATCTCATTTATATCAGTTTCCTGAAGAGTTATAATATTACCAGTGGTGGGTTTTTTTTTAACTGTTTCTATAATTGGTATTTGTAATTCTTGCAAATCAAATGATTGGATGCCAGTTGAATTATCTACCAAACTGGGATAAAGTGGTTCTTTAAACTACTGTGTACTGAACAAATACATAGAGTAGAAGCTGAAATGGAACTTAGCCAACTGGGTCTCCACAGAGAATCAAAGCAGATGCTGTTGTGTTAACCAAGTACTTTGGGTCCAGAATAATCCAGCTAGTCACTCTTCTTCCCAATCAATCAGTTAATGTCCTTTTGCATGAAGAACAGGAGTCCATGAGTCCCGGTGAGATAGGATTTGGGAAGACAGAGAGCAGCAGGGAAAGCTTCCAGGGATGGGACCAGCTGGAGTAAAGGACAGAAGGCAAAAGTGAGAAGGCTGTATTTGCATGAAGCAACCTGGACCCCAAGTATGATAATTATAAGCTTAGGACATTGCCACCGCTTTGGGAAATATAATGATTTTGTCTCTGATTCAGATTTCATACTTTTATGATGATATATATAGTGAGATCTGGCCTCATATTTCTTTGTTTTTGGATATAGTGACTAGAGTGCTCTGGCTGAATGAATAGTTTCATGAGAAACAAGGTTGGCAAGGGAGGTTGGGTCAGATTACAAAAATCCTTAAAATGCTTATATTGGACATTATCCATAGAAGTCATTTAGTGTTTTTTGTTTGTTTTTGTGTGTGTGTGTGTGTGTGTGTGCTTGTTTGTTTGTTTTTTAACTGGGAGCACCATAAGGAAAACCTAAGGGGATGAAGACTGTAGGCAGTGAGATTAGGTTAGATGTTAACAGCAATAATTCAGGCACTAAGAAATAAGGTTGGATAAGGCTGGTGATGGCAATGATGGATCCAAAAGGAAGGGGTGGATGCAGCATTTAGGGGAGAATTTGTCTTCTTTGTGTTTTCTTTCTTTTTTTTTAATTTTTATGTACTTATTTTTTTAACGTTTATTTTTAAAGGACAGAGAGAGACAGAGCATGAGCAGGGGAAGGGCCGAGAGAGAGAGAGAGAGGGAGACGGAGACGGAGACGCAGAATCCAAAGCAGGCTCCAGGCTCTGAGCTGTCAGCACAGAGCCTGATGCGGGGGTCGAACTCACCAACTGTGAGATCGTGACCTGAGCTGAACGAAGTTAGATGCTGAACTGACTGAGCCACCCAGGCGCCCCACCTTCTTTGTCTTTTCAAGCCACTTGGGCTTAATATTGTTCAGTCCTCTTGATTTATTTTCCTCACCATTTATATTTTCCGTCTTCCCTTGATAATCTTTTTCTTTACCATTTTTTCCCTCTCTTTTTTCCTTTGCCTGCATTAGTTTTTTTTTTTTTTTTTCCTAACAGATAACAACTGAGTCAGTCAGGCAGATATCAAATGGGAGATATGGGTAGACATGAACCATAAGATTTACTAACTAATTAGAATATGTTGCTGCTTAACAAAAATTTTAAAATACTTTTTATCTTCAGTTAGAAAGAAGGAAAGAAAAGACAGGAAAAGTGATAAGGAAAAAAGAGTAGATTGGAAAAAGGACAGAGAAAAACTTTCAGTTATATTCAAGAAGTGCTCTTTTCAGAGAAAGGGACAGAGCCAAAGTGAGAAAATACAACAAAACGACTTATGTTATTGTCATTTTATTATACATTTCCCCTTCTAAGTCGGTTGGTAAAGTAGAGATGCTAGGAGGCAGAAGAAGAAGGTGTGATAGGTAGTGTTCTTCCATTCCTTTAGGTCATGATGTTCTTCATATCACAAGGTGGAGTTTAAATCCCTACCTCTAGGCCTTAGTGACTGGCTCCACCAATAGGATGCTCTGGGAGTGACTTTTTAGGACTTCTGAGACGAGGTTGTAAGAAGCCTGGGCCTTTTGGAACATTTACCTGTGGGAAGCTCCCTTTTGCAACCCAGTCACCACTTTGAGAGAAGACCAAGCCACCTGGAGACGCTCCAGTTGCCAGCCCCAAATAAGGTGATAGCCGGCATCCCTTGCCAACCATATGAACGAACCATTTGGATGTCCAGCCCAACTGAGCTACAGAGAATTGTAGCCCCAGCTGACATCTGACTGCACATCCTAGGAGATCCTAAGTAAGAACTTCCCAGTCAATCCCAGTCAACCCACAAAATAACAAGAGACAGAATTAAATAACTGTTTTAAGACGCTACACTTTGTTGTGCTACACATGTAGCACTAGATAATTCTTTCATCCTTATATGAGACATAAAGAACGCTTTATCAAATGTTTGAAAGATTCATAAGGCCACCCAGAATGCATGTATATTTTTCATGTATTTTTTCCTTCTGAAAACTCATTAGCCTTGAAATTGGAATCTGAATCGACCTTGATCAGAAATCTTAGGAAATATTGAAGTAAATATTTTAAACACTATCACATTTTGAGTACTGATTCAGGATAACGTGACAATAATTACTCTGAGATGTGCTCAGAAGATGGAGTTTGAGTCCTAGCACTGTCATTTATCACTGTGTAATCGAGGGCAAGTTATCTAAGGTCTCTGATTCCTAGTTTCCAATGCTGTACTGTATTTGAAAGTATTTAGTAATGCCTAACAGCACATATTTCATGTCTCTTTCTTTTCATTTCTATGACAGTCCTGTGCTCATAAGTGCAACTGTGTTGAAACTTAACATGTTATCATACTGTTTCCTAAAACTGAGTATTTTTAGTTCTCGAGTATTTCCCTTGATCAGTATTTCCCAAGTTTCCATAGTATTGCCTTTATTAGTATGATCTACTCTACTTTTCCTGTGGGATAACTTGTTTAGTAGATTTGGGGGACTCATTCTGTTGCTAGATTCTCACAAAAGTACTTCTGTGACCGCCTTCTTTGTTTTTCAAGGACATGACCCTGTTTCACATCTTGAATGTGGTTCTCTACCCTTGTACAAATGTTAATAAGTTAAGTGCATATCAAATCAGAATTTTAATTTGGTTCATCATATGTTTATGTATTTAAATTTAAGAGTCAAATTGATATAATTGGTAACATTACCCATTTGCTTTGATTTGAGATGCCAAGTGATTGAAAAATTTTTTTAATTTGGAAGTGAATTACCTTGCTTATTTGGATTTATCATTTTTGCATAATTAGGATGAACTAATTTAATTTGCAGTTATCCTTTTAAATGACTTAAATGATGTATGCTGAGGCACTCAAGGCCACATGATTAGTGGAGTCATCCTGAGTATGACTCTGTCTCATGGGTTGGAAAGGACAAGTGGAACTTGTGAAGCCTGAGAATGAAGTTGCAAGCTTGATCTTTCCTCCATTAATTTTTTATGTTTTTCCTGCTTGGTTCTCCTCACCTCACTCCAGGCTGCTTTGTGTTTTCCACGGGGACCACACATTGCAATTTGGTGATGGCCCTCCTTTTCCAACCCTGTTCTGATTCCATATCATTTTTACTTGGTGTCCCATTCACATCTCAGCTCTGCAAAGGGCAGGCAGGTTACTCCTTTGGTGAGTTATGGTAAGAATCCCCAGGACAATGCTTTTTATGGGGACTGAGATTCTTCCAGAAAATACTGCTTTTTGATGATACATTTTAATGAGCCTTTTACAAATCTGGACACCAGATTACCGGCTAGAGTAGCTGGAACCTATAATTTTAGAACAATGTTTGCAGTCTACTTTCTCTCCCATTAAAAGGGCTGTCCATTACACTCATTAGTAGAATCTGCCATATTGTGTTGCTTAACTTTTTCCATCTTCTTATGGCTTTTAATTTCTTTTGCATAGAGAGAACTGGCCTAAATAAATCCTTTACTCTTTTATAAAGCTTTCATTTTAACCTTACTACTGCTGAAAATCAACCAAACTTCCATCACTGCATCCCACCCCTCCAATCTCCCATCAACCTTGTTAACCAGGTTTTAAAACATAAACTCAAGGGCTGGTCAACAAAGGTGGACTCAAGCTTTACCTGGGACTTTTTCCCCCCATATAGCCATTTTCAAGGAATAGGAGCTTTATCTTATTCTTTTCAAGGAGCTGTCAGACCAAGTAATAAACCAAGTAGAGAAATCATCACCAACATTAGAGTCTCATTTGAAACTATCTTCTACAGCTCAAAATGTGGCATAAGGCAGATCCCTACTTGAGAAGAAGTGCCTTATTATGTAAGTTGCCTGGAAGACCCTGAGATTGTCCGTAAGGGTAGTGCTATGGGAGGATACAAAACACAATCTTGGCTCCCAGTATTTAAGTTAAATAGAGAAAGTAAGATGGTCTCCCAGAGCACTGGAATTTATTTCGCCCTGAGGCCCTCCCTGGTATTAAACTCTAATAATCACAGAATGTAGAAAAGGAAGAAACTTGGTGTTCATTCTAAGTGTCTCATTTTACAAACCAGGAAATTGAGGCTCGGAGGCACAAGATCATTAAGTTCATCCAGTTATTTTGTTGGTTTCTTGGAGGAGGGTAGTTTCAGAAAGGATGCAGAAAAGTCAAAGTATTAGAGAACTATTTAGGAGCTGTAGTATCAGCACTGCCTGACTGATTTGTGGTGGGCTGAAAGATTCAGTACTGACAGAGAAGGAGGATTCAAAGATGGCACAGAGTCTTTGCTTTGGCACCCATGCCAACGGGAGGCATTCATTTTAAAGGAGGACATCGGGGAAATGTACCTGCAGAGAAAGATTGTGCGTTCAGTTTGGGAGTTTTGGGTGCCTTTGTAAAATCCAAGACAATGTATTACACTTAAATATACACAGGAAGCAAACCATGAGACTATTGAGTTAGGACAGTTGAGTAAAGAGAATGTTTCTGAGAGGAAGTTAGCATCATCCATAGCCGATGTGACACCAAAGAAGACAAAGATGGAAAGGTGTCCGTTAGGTTTATCTATGAGGCAATTATTGGTAACCTTTGACAAGTGACGGTTCAGTGGAGTGGTGTGGCCGGAAGTCACACTGCAGTGGGCTGGGGAGTGAGTAGGAGGTGAGGAAATAGAAAATCAAATCCAAGCAACTACGAAGAAGGTTAGGACAGTGGAGGGGAGGGAAGTAGGGCAGGTCGTTCAGGGGCAGATGTAGAGGGAGGGTTTATTTGTTATGGGAGGGAGTTGGACATGGTTCAGTACCCGTGGTAAGAGGCCAATTTTTCCACTGAAGTAATTGTTCTCTTCTCTGGCTCCTGCCTTCTGTCTAAAGCTCTGTGTAGTTCCTGGAAATCTCAGAGCAGATCTTTTAGGAGCATCAGAATGATCTCTTGCTAATCCATTATCAACTAACTTTTAACAACCAGCTTTTGTTATCGACTCCGATGCCTACGTTCCCCTCTGACTACTTTCCAAATGCTCACACTCACATCAGATAAAAGCATTTCTTAAATTTGTTAATGGGGGTAAAGAGAGCAGAACTAATCTTCCCACATCTCAAATCGGCCCGTATATGAGTTCAAACTGAGAAATTAATGTTTTAGAGCAGTTTTTAAAGATTTGAAGAAATCATGTTTTGTGATGAATATTAATCACACAGTTACTGATGCTCTTTGCGTTTACTTCACTATTTTTTATTGATTGCCTACTGTATAGCAGGTCTTTGGCACAGAACACCTAAACATGACCTGAATATCTTGATTTTTAAATATCTTATGCTTTGAAGCAAAATTTCTAGGGTTTATGATGCTTTTCTACTACATTTTTGGTACAGGGTTTTCTGCTACGTCAAAACAGTGTTCTTCAAGGTACAGCTGTGAAAGTCTTTTGACACCCTGCATCCAATCCCCCTTGTATTGCTAAAACAGGCGCTTCTGTGTGACTCTCAGTAGGAAAATGGGCCCTGCTTCTCACTGTGGAAGTTGAGGAGGCCAGCTAGCTTCTCTTGATGACACTGGCTGCAGCTGAGGTGTCAACAGATCCAGTCAGCCAATGGGCTCTCTCACCAGGGGTGTCATACATCCTGAGGGAGTGGTATTAAGCCTCAAGGACACTGAGAATCACTCTTGCTGATGGCAGCAGAGCTGAGTGTCCAGAGCCTTGGGGTGCGCGGTATCAGCCTCGCCAGGCCGCCCCTGGGAACTGGCCCTGGCTGTGTCCTCAGCTGCCTGGCCTCCCTTGGTTCCCACCTCTGCTCTGAGCCTGCTTCCTGTTGATGCATTGAGCTCCCTGAGACCCGCCTTAGAAATTTCTCTTCTGCTTAGGTTAGCCGGAGGTGGTTTCTGCTGTTTGCCATCAAGAACCCTGACTGATTCAGAGGGTCACAATGGAATAATAAAGCCATGAACCAAAACATTTATATTCAGTTTACATTTGTGGACTGCAGGCATTGTGCTAAATGCTTTAAATAAATGATGTCACCAAATCCTCAAAGCAACAGGGTGAGGCAGGCATGTGGGTCTGTTCTCTCAAGTATCATCCTAAGGGCCTCCTCTTTTATGAGGCTTTTCTGACTTCTCCCTCTTGCAAGTAGACTTGATTCTTCCTTTCAGTCCATTGTATGTCCTATAAAAAGGAGAGAATGTGTATGTATATACATAAATGTACTTTGATACATACACACATACATAGATACATACACATTTTCTCTTTATATATATATATACTTTATTTTCTTACCACTTATTAAGCTCTTAGATGCTGGGCTTAGCAGTTTACTTGCATTATCCCATGCTGTTCCCACCAGAAGTCTAGGAGTTTGATTTATTTATCCATTTTACAAAAGAGGAAATGGGAACAAGAAAGGTTAAATAATTTTCAAAATATTACCTTTTTCAAGAGTTGCAGAGTTGAGATTTGAACATGCTCCTTATTGTTTGTTTTGAATTCCAACATCTTTGCTCTTAATACCCTGCAAGTGGTTTTCACATTCTCACTGTGCTCATATGGATGATGCTTCCTTCCCATCCCAACTGAGGCAGAATCTGCATTTTATTTATTTATTTTTGCCCTCACCCAGGAAGGAAGGCAAATCTCTGTTCTGTATGATACTTAACCCAGTCCTCTGTCGATGACAGACATCACAAGTCAGTGATTATTCTCTGTCCCATGAATCTTCTTAACAATCTCTCTCCCACTGTCCTACAGGAAGTCACTCCCATTTGGTTAGAGATGAATCTTATTTGCTATTCCTGGCCTAGAACAATGCTTCTCACATAAATATACTTAGCAAATTATTGTTAGAGTATTGCTATTTTCTTTGTTTTACAGATGAAGAAATAATAATTAGAGAATCACCTGGGGCTATTTGTGTCCATTTTGTTGGTTTTTTGTGAGGATTAATTGAGTTAATACACGTAAAACTCTTCAAATTGTGTCTTGGCACAAGGTAAATTAGGTATTAGGACTACTACTCAAAAGCACACTGGTTGTAATCAGAATAGCTAAATCCTAGAGATAGAAAAACTCTTGGTGGTTGCCAGGGGCTGGGGGAAGGAGGATTGGGGTGTGACTGCTTAAACGTTGGGAACTAGATAGAGGTGGTAGCTGGACTGCATTGTGACATACTAAATGCCACTGAAAGGTACACCTCAAAATGGTTAATTTTATGGTATACAAATTTACCCTAAAAAAAAAAATATTACCGAGGTTGTAATGGACGGTGGGGACAGGAAGCCCTGCGAGTGAGTGCTCACCTGACTGTTGTCCTTGCCCTGGAAATATAGCCAGAATGTAGACCCAAGTCTTAGGTTCTCTAAATACTACGTTCTTTCCACCCCAGTATGTTGCTTTAGAAATCAGGGAAAGTTTATCCTCACCAGTGGGTAGTTATGATCTGCGTGCTGATAACTGCAGATGGAGGAGGAATGTTCCCACCTCAGGCAGGAAAACAAATAAAATTTTAAAGTCTTTTATAGTTTACCAAACAGTTTTAGAGAACAATGGGTTGCAAATAATAGGAACTTACTGTACCTGAGTAACCCGTGTAATGCGCTTCGTGAACATGACTCAAGGGGAGGGGTGGGCCGGAAGGGGACTCTTGAAAGTTCACAGTCAGAAACTCCTCTTCCTGCACTTGGGGTCTGTCTTTACTGACTGCAAAGAAAACTCAAAGACTTAAGAATTGTGTCTATTAAAAGCAAAGTGACATCATTCTCCTCCCTGGTCTGTGAGCAGCTCCACAGAGCTTGCTGCCGCATTAATGGGGCTGGTGATGGCTGCTTAGACTAGTGTAAATAGACCTTAGGGTACAGTCATGACTTTGCCATTAAGCGTGAAGCAACTGGAGGAGTCCTCATGAAAACAAATAAAATCTCAGATCTTCCATTGCTAATCTCTTTGCAGTTTGCTTTATTTATAACTGTGTAAATGTGTTGTAGCAACAACCCATTTTGTAGACACAGCCACCTCATTGCTCCTTAATAAACAGGAAGATATAATAAACAGCCACCTCTCATTTAAAGGCAACTTGATGTATAGAACTTGGCTAAAAACTAAGTAGCAAACGGGGGTTTTAATTTACTACATGTTGTTCTTGTATTTGTTTTACAGGGATTTTGAGGGGCGACTGGGTGGCGCAGTCAGCTGAGCGTCCAACGCTTGGTTTCACCATAGGTCATAATCTCACACAGTTCTTAAGTTTGAGCTCCACATTGGGCTCCGTGCTGACAATGCAGAGCCTGCTTGGGATTCTCTCTCTTTTCCTCTCTCTGACCCTCCCCCACTCGTGCTTGTGCTCTGTCTCTCTCAAAAATAAATAAATAAACTTTATAAAAAAATAAATAAAAGGATTTTGAGATGTCCTTGATCTGATTTCTGGGTCAAGTGGGAAGCCAGTGTCCAAGTGGAAAGCCCAGATATCTGTCATCTATCTCCTTGTAGCCCTACCTGTGGAGCAGAGGGGAAGAAGCAGGGGTTACTTCTATTGGGTATAAAACCTTAAAGATGTCTTGAAAAACTTTCCAGATATTTTTCTCTTTCTTTCAGCATGAATTACAAACCTCCTCCATCTGCCACTGGAGACACAGAGATTAACGTTCTAATGGGAAGATGGTCAACAAAAGAGCTACTTGTAGCATAGGTGATAAAGACCATTCTGAAGCTTGGGGACGAAGTACCAGGTGAACAGAAGAGAAAGGATATTTAATTCTGTTGGCCAGACTGGGAGTGGGGTGTGGTAGGGAGTGAGATTAGTCGGGGGCTGGGAGAAGAGATGGCATTTAAACTGGATCTTGATTACCTTGGATGGAAAGGGTGTGGGAGGGTGTGTGTATGTGTGTGTGTGTGTGTGTGTGTGTGTATGTGTTAGGGACAGGGAAGAAAGTTTTCCAGAGCAATGGAAGAACACAAAGCTCTTTGTGTTTGTATTTAGAAAGAGAAAGAGATCTGCATGGTTGGAATGTAGGAACCAACTGGAGGGGTAGGTCAGGGGAAAGAGTTGAACAAATCTCGCTTCCCTATTTCATCAGCGAGAAAGGACAAAAATGTGTAAAGTTTAGTTGACCCACTTTAAATTAACCAAGGTAAGGGGCACCTGGGTGGCTTAGTTGGTTAAGTGTCCGACTTTGGCTCAGGTCATGATCTCGCTGCTCATGGGTTTGAGCCCTACATCGGGCTCTGTGCTGCCAGCTCAGAGCCTGGAGCCTGCTTTGGATTCTGTGTCTCCCTCTCCCTCTCTCTCTGCCCTCCCCTGCTCATACTCTGTCTCTTCTCTCTCAAAAATAAAAATTCAAAAAAGATTTTTAAAATAAATTCACCAAGATAAGAAGGCAGAGAATCATAACAAAAGGCTGCAAAGGGGGAAAAGGCCGAGAAGGACAAAACTTTCTGTTTTCCTGGGAGTACAGATGATCATGGTGATTTTAGATGGCAAATGTCAGAAAATATACCACTGAGGGCCCGTTGTAGCAAAGATGTTAGCAGAGATGGTGCTTTAATGATCTGTGCAGACATGTCAGTGTGGGTAAAGTGGCTCAGAGGCTTGTGGCCTCTATGATCTCCCATAGCATCACTGTTTTTTTCAGTGCTCATTTTCAGCATTATTTCCAGATTTCTTTTGGTGATTAATTTTTAATTTTTTTAACGTTTATTTTTGAGGCAGAGAGAGAGCATGAACAGGGGAGGGTCAGAGAGAGGGAGACACAGAATCTGAGAGCTGTCAGCACAGAGCCCAACGCGGGGCTTGAACTCACTGACCGCGAGATCAGGACCTGAGCCGAAGTCGGCCACTTAACCGACTGAGCCACCCAGGCGCCCCTTTTGGTGATTAATTTTTATCATATGATTATCTATATTCATTTTTGATGAATAGTATTTATGTTTAAATACATTTTCTGTACTCTTAAGGCCGATTTCATTGGCCTGAGGTTAATTTTTTCTCCTTGAGGAACAGAATTCCATTTTTGCCAAGAGACTCAACGGGGAAATTCTACTTTATCACCAGTTTGAAGTAATTTGAATACTCCGTATATCAATTACAATTATATTTGCCAGAACTACCAATGGAAATATATTACATGTGCTGAGTATTTGCCATTTGCCAATCTTGGCAAGCTTTTCACCTGTCTGGGTGAAAAAGGTTTCCTTGCCTGCTGATGCCCAAGGCACCAGCTCACTCTATCCCTTTCTGGGCTCAGGCAATCACCCCCTTCCTTTCTCCTTGCAGGCCTGGGGTGTTTCCTATTGTTGGAAGCTCCCATGTTCCATCTTTGGTCAGGTGCTGTCCCTCACCCCACCCACATCTTTATTAATTCCTCAGTTGCTCTTGGAACATTCTGTTTCCTGCAGGACCCCACTGATGAGTTATTTACATTCACAGAAAGCACATTGAAGATACATCTATGATGCTTTTCATTCAGATAGTAAGTTTATTAAATAACCTGCATTCAGTGGGGGTACAATTAGGATGCGGCTTTTTTCTTAATGTTGTAATGTAAAACATTTAAAAAATGTACTGACAGCTAACAATGTTCTTTAGGGCTTTTTTTTCCTCGCCTCTGGAAAACAGCTCAGGCAGAGGCATTTGGCTGTTGTTGAGTTATATTTTTAGGTATTAGAAAACCTAGTTCGGGGGCACCTGGGTGGCTCAGTCGGTTAAGCCTCTGACTTTGGCTCAGGTCCTGATCTCACAGCTAGTGAGTTGGAGCCCTGCGTCGGGCTCTGTGCTGACAGCTCAGAGCCTGGAGCCTGCTTCGGATTCTGTGTCTCCCTCTCTCTGGCCCTCCCATGCTCATGCTCTGTCTCTGTCTCTCAAAAAAATAAATAAATAAAAATAAATAAATAAATAAATAAAATTAAAAAAAAAAAAAAAAGAAAACCTAGTTCGACCTAAAACAAACAAAAACTCAGACTTCCGTACTGCATGCAATTTTAAAACTTCCCTCAAGCTCTTTACCCTCTCCTCAGCTCAATTCTGACTGGAAACTTGGGGTTCAGCAGTGACAAAGATGGACAATATCTCCTTTTCCATTCATTCCTTTGTTCCCCTGTCCCCTCACACTCCAAACTGTGGAATTTTGTAAACATCCAACTTGGGAGTAAGATACGAATCTCCTTTCTGGCAGGTGCTGGTCTTATCAATGGTTCGCTTGAAAAGCCTTCCAGTGGCTCCAAGTGGGTGAGAACATCCCTCTCATCTCTGCATATAAATTTACCTTTGAGGGATTTACCTTTGTGAGATGTCCAGTCTCATATCTTGTTATGTTTACATATATTAAAAGGCATATTAAGAAAAAGAGGAATACAGATGGAAGGAAGAAAGTGAGAAAAAGAAAAACTTAGTGAGAAAATAGAGGGAGAGAAAAAAAAAAAAACAAAAAATAAGACCCCTAATCTAGATGTCCTGAAATTCTTGCTAATGACTTGCCTTGTATTACTAGACTCTAACATTGCCTTGGATGCTGAAGTATTGTGGATCTCTCTCTCTCATATATATATATATATATATATGAGAGAGAGAGAGAGAGAGAGGGAGAGAGAGAGAGAGAGGGAGAGAAGTAGAGTGTGTGCACCAGCTGGGGAGGGGCAGAGAGAGAGAATCCCAAGCAGGTTCTGCACCAGCAGTGTGCAGCACAGAGCCCATGTGGGGCTCAAACTCACGATCTGCAAGAGCCAGATGTTTAATTCACTGAGCCACCCAGGTGCCCCTAAGTATGAGATTTTATTTGGAAGGAGTTCAGTGTAGTGAAATTAGTCATAACTTAAAAAAAAAAAAAAGGAATTTAGGAACACTGTACTAAGCTGCTAAAATATTATTTTTTTAGGGGGTGCCTGGGTGGCTCAGTCGGTTAAGCATCTGACTTTTGGTTTCGGCTTAGGTCATGATCTGGCAGCTTTGTGGGTTCCAGCCCTCTCTCTGGCTCTGTGCTGACAGCTCAGAGCCTGGAGCCTGCTTGGGATTCTCTCTCTCCCTCTCTCTCTGCCCCTCCCTGACTTGTGCTGTCTCTGTCTCTGTCTCTCTCAAAATGAATAAATAAACTTCAAAAAATTATTTTTTTAATTGTAGCAATAACTGATTTTGTTCCTCTAATATCCATTTCATTTTCCTTGAGTGACAACCATGATGTTTAGTAGAGATGAATCTCATCTTCAGATCCAGAGGAGGGTCCTGCTTGGTCTAAGCCACTGAGAATAATCCCATTTCCTTGTCATAGTGATGGATAGGAGTTTAAGCCAATTGGAGCATAGTATTTCCCTAGCACAGAGAGTGTATCGGTAGTTCACTCAGAGCAAATCGTGCAACTTTTGTATGATGGTCATAAAAACTGACCTTGGCCTTTGCTCTGTCCTTGGATATGAATACAGAATCTCCTTCAATGTTGCTGGCAGCCATTTTATAAGGCCCACCCAAGAACAAAGCTAACTTTTGAAGGTAGACAGAACTGAAAAAAACTGCAGAAAAACTGAGCCAGAGCCTGGA
This sequence comes from Panthera uncia, assembly GCF_023721935.1. NCBI lineage: Eukaryota > Metazoa > Chordata > Mammalia > Carnivora > Felidae > Panthera > Panthera uncia. The sequence goes on from NC_064807.1 coordinate 22,214,883, forward strand.
CCAAACCGTGCCTGGACCACACCATGAAAAGTCCTGTAGACCATCCGGTTATAGGGAGCCAGTAAATTGTGTTAATTTTTAAAACCAGTTAAATAGCTTTTATTTTATTTCTCATAGGAATAATCTCCACTGATAACACTTTTGTTACATTTGAGTAAACTGAATTAAAACAGTCCTCATTAGAAGACAATGCATGTATAGCTTCTGAATATCCAATACATTGATGATTTGTTATGTACACATTGTAAACACCCAAAACTAAAACCCCCAAAGCTGAACCTTACTGCCTCATGCACACAGAAGAAGAGCTATGGAATTTAAAGGAAAAAAAATATTTTTTCTTAAATATTTTAATTTTTAAAATATTTATTTATTTTTGAAAAAGAGAGAGAGAGAGACAGAGCACAAGCAGGGGAGGGGCAGAGGGAGAGGGTGACACAGAATCGGAAGAAGGCTCCAGGCCCAAACTGTCAGCACAAAGCCCGATGTGGGGCTCAAACTCACAAACTACGAGATCATGACCTGAGCTGAGGTCAGACACTTAATGGATTGAGCCTCCCAGGCACCCCTTAAATATTTTAATATTAGAGTTGCTTGAAGATAAAGGAAAAGTTATAGGTGAGCCAGAACAGAAATACTTTGAAAGCATGACAGTGATTTTGACATAAACTTCTGACGAGCTAGGCAAGATAGAAATAAAACAAAAACAACAACTGCTACCACTCTAAGGTCTACTATCTGCCAGTGACTTTCATACACATCATTACATGGAATTCTTACAACAATACTTTGAGATTGCTATTCTCCCCTCCCCAACCTCCACCCCAGGTTTACATTTGTGAGACAGGCTCAGCAAGGAAAAGTAATTTGTACAAGATCATATAGTTATTTAGTATCAGAGGCAGGATTTGAGTCCAGATTAGGCTCTTTCTACAACCTCCCTGTTTCTTTATAAGATACAACTAGAAGCTACAAGGATCTGTAATGCCAGCTAGAGTTGGAACAGCTCAGCTGAAACTATCATACACTGGGCTTCAGAATGCATTCAGCAGTTGCTCTGTGTGCTGGAGGTTTGTTACATTGCAGACCCTGAGCTTTAGCCTCTTCGGTATTATTTAATTTATAAACAAGTCTGGTCCCCTTCCTTGGGAATAGCAAACACAAGAGAAGAATCGGATTCGGTAGTGTTTGCTTCCACATAACCTGACCAAACAGGGGATGCCTTATTCTGATGCACCGCTTCCTTCTCATTTTCCTAAAAAGATTCACGAACCCTCTGCCAATATGATAAGTGTTAGGGGAAATGAGTTTCTGAATTGTCATTCTAGGAATTGCCTTTTGCAGCTGAAACTTCACCACTTAGTCAAGCCCTCCCCTGCCATCTGCTCAGCTCCCAAACTGCTGTAAAGGTAGAGAGGAGCCACTTAAATTACAAAGAACCTCATCTATGATGGAAATTCCATGCCATGGGACTCTCTCTCATCTTTCCAGCTTGTTGAACGCTGGCTCCAGAAGATCACACTTTTACGGTCGCCAGGGCACTATCATGAGGTATCAGGTCTTCAAAGGCAACCTGTTTACCAACAGCTCATTGTTCACAAAAATGCATCTGA